>NW_027507891.1:344218-812874 GCF_037356315.1 Lithobates pipiens | reverse complement strand
CACACTCTCCATATACAGAGAGAATCTTCATATTCAGAATAAAAAAAAATAAGCCGCAAAATCCTTCCAACGAAGAGAAGTGCCAACAGCAAGACCACCGGGGCCAGCAAATGTAGCAGAAGGGCAGCCACAGGGGGTGAGTGTGTACTTAACTGAATAGAAATTGCAGCACAGACAGGGAAGGAAGGAAGGGAGGATGGATGGATGGATGGAAGAATGGATGGATGGATGGATGGAATGATGGATGGATGGATGGACAGATGGTTCAGCAGGTAGCAAGCGTTGAGCATGGCAGGTCTAGAAGTAGAAGGGGGTTATAGAAAAGGGGGTGAAGTGGCACCCACAGAGGCTGTAGCAGAGAATTACTGGTGGAGGGAAGCAATGGAAGAGGATGGAGAGGAGAGGAGAGGAGAGGGGGTAATTATGAGCCTAGGAGGAAGAACCCCCTAAACTACACCTTCCACAAACAGCAATCCAATGCAACATGTGAGACCCGGGCCCCAACCTGGAAGATCTCAGCACAGGTGTATTCCTGCATGGAAGATCCTAACACAGGTATGTCCGTGCATGGAAGATCCCAGCACAGGTATGTCCCTGGATGGAAGATCCCAGCACAGGTATGTCCCTGGATGGAAGATCCCAGCACAGGTATGTCCCTGGATGGAAGATCCCAGCACAGGTATGTCCCTGGAAGATCCCAGCACAGGTATGTCCCTGCACAGGTGAGTTCCTACCTGGAAGAGTCGCAGGATGTTGGCCACCATGATGGAGACAGAACTTTCCGAAGCCCCGATGACCCCCACCACTTTCTCGGGGCGCACATAGACGGGGGCTCCCCGTTGGTACATCGGGCATCCGAGGCATCCTTCTGGATGAGCGCCTGGACGAAGGTAAGTGACTGTTCCAGGGCGTAGGTGTCCCGGGAGCAGGTGTCCAGGATCCGGGCCCCCAGGGTGACGTTGGGGAGGATTTCGGGGTCACTATTGATCTGATCGATGGCATAGAGCATGGCTTCCATCCGATGGATCCCCTTCTCCTTCCTGATGTCTCCGCATGGTACCCCGGACACCCCCCGGGCATGTACAGGGAAGAGCCCCCCCAGGGTAATATCTCCTTCCAGGCGGATAGAATGGGGGGCATAGGGCTCCTGGCCGGACACCAGACCCACACACAGCCACAGGGGCAATTGCAGCAGGTGTGCACCCCCCGGAGCACGCATGACTGCCCCTGGAGGGGGTGTCCTCCTTTATTTGGGGGGGTAGAAGTAGAGCTCCCTCTTCTCCTTCCAGCAGCTGACAGCTCAATGCCTGTCTCTGTACAGCCAGCATCTCCTATAATCCTGCCTCACTCCCACCACTGCGCCTGCGCAGGACACAAGTGGGGGGGCTGGGGGGAGATCATACATGTCACCTGCAGGAGCTGGAGGGAGGCTAACAGACAAGGGGGGGGGGGGACTGATAGGGGGGACTGAGGGGGTGAGGAGCACTAAAAGGAGGGCACTGTGGAGGGGGGGGGGGGGGCACCGAGGAGGGGTATGGACACTGATAGGAGTGCACTGGGGAGGGGGGAGAGACACTGATATGGGGAACTGGAGGGGGGAACTGATAGAGGGGTACTGGTAGGGGGAACTGAGGGGAGAGGGGCATTAAAAGGAGGGTACTGAGGGGGGGGGGGAGAAACTGATAGGGGGGACACTGGAAGGGGGGGAGTCACTGATAGGGGGACATTGAGGAGGGAGAGACACTGATAGGGGGACACTGAGGGGGGGAGAGAGACACTGATAGGGCAACCTTAGGGGGGGAGGGATGCTGATAGGAGGACAGTGTGGGCACATTGATAGGGTGGCACACTGATTGGGGCAGTGAGGGAACAATAATAGGGGGCAGTGAGGGCACACTGGTAGGGGGCAGTGAGGGCACACTGATAGGGGGGCAGTGAGGGCACACTGATAGAAGGGCACACTGATAGGAGGGTACACTGATAGGGGCAGTGAGGGCACACTGATAGGAGGGCACACTGATAGGAGGGCACACTGATAGGAGGGCACACTGATAGGAGGGCACACTGATAGGGGGCAGTGAGGGCACACTGATAGGGGCAGTGAGGGAACACTGATAGGGGGCAGTGAGGGCACACTGATAGGGGCAGTGAGGGCACACTGATAGGGGCAGTGAGGGAACACTGATAGGGGGCAGTGAGGGCACACTGATAGGAGGGCACACTGATAGGGGGCAGTGATGGCATACTGATGGGGGCAGTGAGGGCACACTGATAGGAGGGCACACTGATGGGGGCACACTGATAGGGGCAGTGAGGGCACACTGATAGGGGGCAGTGAGGGCACACTGATAGTAGGGCACACTGATGGGGGGCACACTGATAGAGGGCAGTGAAGGCACACTGATAGGGGACAATGAGGGCACATTGATAGGGGGCAGTGAGGGCACTCTTATAAGGGGGCACACTGATAGGGGGCAGTGAGCGCACACTGATATGAGGGCACACTGATAGGGGGCAGTGAGGGCACACTAATAGGGGGCAGTGAGGGCACACTGATAGGGGCAGTGAGGGCACACTGATAGGAGGGCACACTGATAGGGGGGCACACTGATAGGGGGCAGTGAGGGCATACTGATGGGGGCAGTGAGGGCACACTGATAGGAGGGCACACTGATAGGGGGCAGTGATGGCACACCGATAGGGGGCAGTGAGGGCACACTGATAGGGGGCAGTGAGGGCACACTGATAGGGGGCAGTGAAGGCACACCGATAGGGGGCAGTGAGGGCACACTGATAGGGGGCAATGAGGGCACACTGATAGGGGGCAGTAAAGGCACACTGATAGGGGGCAGTGAGGGCACACCGATAGGGGGCAGTGAGGGCACACTGATAGGGGGCAGTGAGGGCACACTGATAGGGGGCAGTGAAGGCACACTGATAGGGGGGCACACTGATAGGGGGCAGTGAGAGCACACTGATGGGGGGCACACTGATAGGGGGCAGTGAGGGCATACTGATGGGGGTAGTGAGGGCACACTGATAGGAGGGCACACTGATAGGGGCAGTGATGGCACACTGATAGGGGGCAGTGAGGGCACACTGATAGGGGGCAGTGAGGGCACACTGATAGGGGGCAGTAAAGGCACACTGATAGGGGGCAGTGAGGGCACACCGATAGGGGGCAGTGAGGGCACACTGATAGGGGGGCACACTGATAGGGGGCAGTGAGGGCACACTGATAGGGGGCAGTGAAGGCACACTGATAGGGGGCACACTGATAGGGGGCAGTGAGGGCACACTGATAGGGGGGCACACTGATAGGGGGCAGTGAGGGCATACTGATGGGGGTAGTGAGGGCACACTGATAGGGGGCACACTGATAGGGGCAGTGAGGGCACACTGATGGGGGGGCACACTGATATGGGGCAGTGAGGGCATACTGATGGGGGTAGTGAGGGCACACTGATAGGAGGGCACACTGATAGGGGCAGTGATGGCACACTGATAGGGGGCAGTGATGGCACACTGATAGGGGGCAGTGAGGGCACACTGATAGGGGGCAGTGAGGGCACACTGATAGGGGGCAGTGAGGGCACACTGATAGGGGGGCACACTGATAGGGGGCAGTGAGGGCATACTGATGGGGGTAGTGAGGGCACACTGATAGGAGGGCACACTGATAGGGGAAGTGATGGCACACTGATAGGGGGCAGTGAGGGCACACTGATAGGGGGCAGTGAGGGCACACTGATAGGGGGCAGTGAGGGCACACTGATAGAGCTTGCTATCATCTCCAGGGAATTACTGTCTAATCCTCTTCCTAACCTTCTTCAGTCTTAACCCCTCCCACACTCACCCACAGAAGCCCCGATACAGATGGGGGTTGGTGGAATTCTGTAGATTAGGGTCTTTTTTTTTTTTGGCCCTAACCCCAATAACCTTGTTATGGATATGGTTTTCGGACCGCCCCTAGAAATGTAATTTTGTGCTTGTGTGATTGGCTCACTGATTTCCCCAGAAGTCTGCACCAAGATACAAGTCAAATTTTGGGCATCTCCTGCAATAGGAATGTCATTTTTGGTGAGATATCTTCAAAGGGAAAAATCACATCTGAAAGAATGCAGACCCTGCCACTTTTCTTAGAACCCTGCAGGTGCAGCAGCTGATTGATAACGATAAAGTCTCTTCCATTTACATGGACACCGAGAAACAAACAGCGATTTCTTCACAGTAACAAAAAGTAGGAGTCTGCAACAATGTTTGCTTGAATCTCGATAGATCACCCGCGGGGGGGGGGATTGGGGGGTTCTCAGAAAAAGGGGAGTGTATCTTCTCTTCCAATCAGTGATGGTGAAGAGCCCACATTTAGGAAGAGGTTTCCTATTGGCCGCAGTGATCTGAAGTCTGCGTTTTTCTCCTTTAGTTCTTCCTTAACCCGTCGAGACTGACGGTCCCAGCAGATGGCGTGTCGGAGGAGCAGCAGGACGGTCAGTTCAGTGGAAGAAGCTGAAAGGGTGAGGAGAGCGAGACGAAACGCGTAAAACAAATTAGAAGGTGACAACATTCCTGTGACCAGAAAGCCAGATGTCACGACACATCGCAGTGTGCGCCAGATGTCACCGACACATCGCAGTGTGCGCCAGATGTCACGACACATCGCAGTGTGCAACAGATGTCACCGACACATCGCAGTGTGCGTCAGATGTCACCGACACATCGCAGTGTGCGCCAATTGTCACCGACACATCGCAGTGTGCGCCAGATGTCACCAACACATCGCAGTGTGCGCCAGATGTCACCGACACAGCGCAGTGTGCGCCAGATGTCACCGACACATCGCAGTGTGCGTCAGATGTCACCGACACATCGCAGTGTGCGCCAGATGTCACCGACACATCGCAGTGTGCGTCAGATGTCACCGACACATCGCAGTGTGCGCCAGATGTCACCGACACATCGCAGTGTGCGCCAGATGTCACGACACATCGCAGTGTGCGCCAGATGTCACGACACATCGCAGTGTGCGCCAGATGTCACCGACACATCGCAGTGTGCGTCAGATGTCACCGACACATCGCAGTGTGCGCCAATTGTCACCGACACATCGCAGTGTGCGCCAGATGTCACCGACACATCGCAGTGTGCGTCAGATGTCACCGACACATCGCAGTGTGCGTCAGATGTCACCGACACATCGCAGTGTGCGCCAATTGTCACCGACACATCGCAGTGTGCGTCAGTTGTCACCGACACATCGCAGTGTGCGTCAGATGTCACCGACACATCGCAGTGTGCGCCAGATGTCACCGACACATCGCAGTGTGCGTCAGATGTCACCGACACATCGCAGTGTGCGTCAGATGTCACCGACACATCGCAGTGTGCGCCAGATGTCACCGACACATCGCAGTGTGCGCCAGATGTCACCGACACATCGCAGTGTGTGCCAGATTCTGGGACAGGAACGCCGCCACCAGGACTGACTACCGTCAGACATTCCGGCAAAACATCCACAACAAACACAAAGGGGGAGATGATGGTATTAAAGGGACCCAATCAACCTAAAAATATCAAACCTGAAGATCACTGAAGTGCCTGGACAGTGTACACAAATGTCTGACACAGATCAGCCTTTCACTGCGTTAAACTCGCCCATATATGATATACAGAGAAGAAGCCTGAATATGATGTGTCCGTCCCGGCCGGAGCCGGTCATGTATGTATTAACCTCACATCTCCCCGCCCCCGCCCCATTTCATCGCACTTCAGTGTTGGGACTACCCAAGAGTTCAGCGTCTCTCCTGCCGGCAATTAGAGTATGAATAATATATATATATATATACCGCAATCACACAATACTCAGTATAGGGGGAATTTTATGGTCTTCTACTTCGTAACCAGAGATGGTCGTCCACCTAATACAAGTCTAACAAGAAACTGCTAATACTCCGTAAATGGGCCCCATTGCTCCCGAGCTTAGGCCATTTATACATATAGTAAGGAATGCAAGTTTGCTGCTGTGCATGTGAGTGTATATATATATATATATATATATATATATATATATATGTATGTATACAGTATGTCCTGCCTGGGTCCTGCCACTCAGAGACTTTGTAGAGGCTTTGTAGAGGTTGAGGTGGGATAATGCCTCCATTCCTGCTGGGTGAAAAGGCTGAGTGATGACAGAACACTAAAAATTTACCAGAGCCTCCTGCTTGTTATGGGGAACCCATCAGCATTACCTTTTGGATTTCATTGGGTCTGACAGCGGAATGATTTCCCTTTCTTAAAGAACCCCAAATGGGCTCCAGCTTTCCCTCTCATTGGTCACTGGCTGAATGAGGGGCGGAGATTGTACAGTTTCCTTCCATGCAAGACAGAGCTGTGCTTATGTTGCAGAGATGATACATTTCAGGACTGGATAGACAGAAATCCAAATCCTTTGGAAAGTTATACAGATCCCATACAGGATGAGTATTTTTTTCCGTGTATTTACCTGTTTGCCCGGAGTTCAGCTTTAACAATTTCCTGGAGAATCTCTTTATGTCATTATCACAGCAGTGACTGCAGCATATTCCCCCCATATTTCCCCCATATTCCCCCATATTCCCCCCATTGCCCCTCCATTGCCCCTCCATTGCCCCTGCATTCTCCCACGCACAACCTCCATATTCCATCCACCCTCCTCCCCCCATATTCCCTCCATTCCTCCGACATACCCCTCTCCAGTCCATCTCCATACTTTCTCCATTCCCCCCCCCATATTCCCTCCAGTCCACCAACATACCTCCTCCATCCCCCCTACATACCTCCCCCATTCCCCCTACATACCTCCTCTATTCCTCCTATATACCTCCTCCATTCCTCCTACATACCTCCTCCATTCCTCCTACATACCTCCTCCATTCTCCCTACATACCTCCTCTATTCCCCCTACATACCTCCTCCATTCCTCCTACATACCTCCCCTATTCCCCCTACATACCTCCTCCATTCCTCCTACATACCTCCTCCATTCCTCCTACATACCTCCTCCATTCTCCCTACATACCTCCCCCATTCCCCCTACATACCTCCTCCATTCCTCCTACATACCTCCCCCATTCCCCAACATACCTTCTCCATTCTCCCTACATACCTCCTCCATTCTCCCTACATACCTCCTCCATTCCCCCTACATACCTCCTCCATTCTCCCTACATACCTCCTCTATTCCCCCTACATACCTCCCCTATTCCCCCTACATACCTCCCCTATTCCCCTACATACCTCCTCCATTCCTCCTACATACCTCCTCCATTCCTCCTACATACCTCCTCTATTCTCCCTACATACCTCCTCCATTCCCCCTACATACCTCCTCCATTCTCCCTACATACCTCCTCCATTCCTCCTACATACCTCCCCTATTCCCCCTACATACCTCCTCCATCCCCCCTACATACCTCCTCCATTCCCCCTACATACCTCCCCCATTCCCCCTACATACCTCCCCCATTCCCCCTACATACCTCCTCCATCCCCCCTACATACCTCCTCCAACCCCCCTACATACCTCCTCTATTCCCCCTACATATCTCCTCCATTCCCCCTACATACCTCCCCCATTCCCCCTACATACATCCTCCATCCCCCCTACATACCTCCTCCATCCCCCCTACTTACCTCCTCCATTCCCCCTACATACCTCCTCCATTCCCCCTACATACCTCCCCCATTCCCCCTACATACCTCCCCCATTCCCCCTACATACCTCCTCCATTCCCCCTACATACCTCCCCCATTCCCCCTACATACCTCCTCCATTCCCCCTACATACCTCCTCTATTCCTCCTATATACCTCCTCCATTCCTCCTACATACCTCCTCCATTCTCCCTACATACCTCCCCCATTCCTCCTACATACCTCCCCCATTCCCCCTACATACCTCCTCCATTCCTCCTACATACCTCCTCCATTCCTCCTACATACCTCCCCCATTCCCCCTACATACCTCCTCTATTCCTCCTATATACCTCCTCCATTCCTCCTACATACCTCCCCCATTCCCCCTACATACCTCCTCCATTCCTCCTACATACCTCCCCCATTCCCCCAACATACCTTCTCCATTACCCCGACATACCTCCTCCATCCCTCTATATACCTCCCCCATTCCCCCGACATACCTCCTCCATTCCCCTACATACCTCCTCCATTCCCCCGACATACCTCCTCCATTCCCCTACATACCTCCTCCATTCCCCCAACATACCTCCTTCATTCCTCCTACATACCTCCTCCATTCTCCCAACATACCTCCTCCATTCCTCCTACATACCTCCTCCATTCCTCCTACATACCTCCCCCATTCCCCCTACATACCTCCTCTATTCCTCCTATATACCTACTCCATTCCTCCTACATACCTCCCCCATTCCCCCTACATACCTCCTCTATTCCCCCTACATACCTCCTCCATTCCTCCTACATACCTCCCCCATTCCCCCAACATACCTTCTCCATTCCCCCTACATACCTCCTCCATTCCCCCTACATATCTCCTCCATTCCCCCTCCATACCTCCTCCATTCCCTCGACATACCTCCCTCCATCCCCCCTACATACCCCCTCCATACCACCTCCATTCCCCCTACATCCCCCCTCTATACCCCCTCCATTCCCCCAACATACCCCCTCCATTCCCCAACATACCCCCTCTATCCCCCCTACATAACCCCTCCATTCCCCCTACATCCCTTCTCCATTCTTCCTACATACCCCCTCTGTTCCCCCTCCATACCTCCTCCATTCCCCCTCCATACCTCCTCCATTCCCCTGACATACCCCATGTATTTGAAGCACCCTTCTCCAGAATAAGACAGATAATTCCAAATTAAACCCGTTAACAACTCAATGGATACAAAAGGCAGCTTTGATTTCCAGCTTGGCCGACGCACTTTGTCACCAATCCCGGAGAGACACCTCGTGTCCTGACTAATTATCCCCCCGTTCATTGATCTCACTTTCCAGAGCAAGCAAGACGTTAATGTCCCTTCTCCCCAATAAATGATGTGGCCTTTCCTGGAGCAGGTCATCAGCACTACAAGCCTTATATACCTCGTAAATCAAGAGCCTGCATACCGGCCACCAGACAAATCACCTTATTTACAACAAGCAAATTAAACACATTTTTATTAATGTTCCCCGGAAGCCGATAATCCAAAAAAAGAGAGAGAGAGAGAGAGAGAGAACACTCCGAATGATAGTTAATGAGTTCTGTGCTGTGGTCAATAGGGGACAGTGGGCCGTCACTGACCAATCCGGAGCCATTATTTGGGGACAGTGGGGCGTCACTGACCAATCCGGAGCCATTATTGGGGGACAGTGGGGCGTCACTGACCAATCCGGAGCCATTATTGGGGGACAGTGGGGTGTCACTGACCAATCCGGAGCCATTATTGGGGCTACAGTGGGGCGTCACTGACCAATCCGGAGCGATTATTGGGGGACAGTGGGGCGTCACTGACCAATCCGGAGCCATTATTGGGGGACAGTGGGGCGTCACTGACCAATCTGGAGCCATTATTGGGGGACAGTGGGGCGTCACTGACCAATCTGGAGCCATTATTGGGGGACAGTGGGGCGTCACTGACCAATCCGGAGCGATTATTGGGGGACAGTGGGGCGTCACTGACCAATCCGGAGCGATTATTGGGGGACAGTGGGGCGTCACTGACCAATCCGGAGCCATTATTGGGGGACAGTGGGGCGTCACTGACCAATCCGGAGCCATTATTGGGGGACAGTGGGGTGTCACTGACCAATCCGGAGCCATTATTGGGGCTACAGTGGGGCGTCACTGACCAATCCGGAGCGATTATTGGGGGACAGTGGGGCGTCACTGACCAATCCGGAGCCATTATTGGGGGACAGTGGGGCGTCACTGACCAATCTGGAGCCATTATTGGGGGACAGTGGGGCGTCACTGACCAATCTGGAGCCATTATTGGGGGACAGTGGGGCGTCACTGACCAATCCGGAGCGATTATTGGGGGACAGTGGGGCGTCACTGACCAATCCGGAGCCATTATTGGGGGACAGTGGGTTGTCACTGACCAATCTGGAGCCATTATTGGGGGACAGTGGGGCGTCACTGACCAATCCGGAGCGATTATTGGGGGACAGTGGGGCGTCACTGACCAATCCGGAGCGATTATTGGGGGACAGTGGGGCGTCACTGACCAATCCGGAGCGACTATTGGGGGACAGTGGGGCGTCACTGACCAATCCGGAGCCATTATTGGGGGACAGTGGGGCGTCACTGACCAATCCGGAGCAATTATTGGGGGACAGTGGGGAGTCACTGACCAATCCGGAGCGATTATTGGGGGACAGTGGGGCGTCACTGACCAATCCGGAGCGATTATTGGGGGACAGTGGGGCGTCACTGACCAATCCGGAGCCATTATTGGGGGACAGTGGGGCATCACTGACCAATCCGGAGCAATTATTGGGGGACAGTGGGGCATCACTGACCAATCCGGAGCGATTATTGGGGGACAGTGGGGTGTCACTCTCCAATCCGGAGCCATTATTGGGGGACAGTGGGGCGTCACTGACCAATCCGGAGCCATTATTGGGGGACAGTGGGGTGTCACTGACCAATCTGGAGCCATTATTGGGGGACAGTGGGGCGTCACTGACCAATCCGGAGCCATTATTGGGGGACAGTGGGGCTTCACTGACCAATCCGGAGCGATTATTGGGGGACAGTGGGGCGTCACTGACCAATCCGGAGCCATTATTGGGGGACAGTGGGGCGTCACTGACCAATCCGGAGCAATTATTGGGGGACAGTGGGGCGTCACTGACCAATCCGGAGCGATTATTGGGGGACAGTGGGGCGTCACTGACCAATCCGGAGCCATTATTGGGGGACAGTGGGGCATCACTGACCAATCCGGAGCAATTATTGGGGGACAGTGGGGCATCACTGACCAATCCGGAGCGATTATTGGGGGACAGTGGGGTGTCACTGACCAATCCGGAGCGATTATTGTGGGACAGTGGGGCGTCACTGACCAATCCGGAGCCATTATTGGGGGACAGTGGGGCGTCACTGACCAATCCGGAGCGATTATTGGGGGACAGTGGGGTGTCACTGACCAATCCGGAGCGATTATTGGGGGACAGTGGGGCGTCACTGACCAATCCGGAGCCATTATTGGGGGACAGTGGGGCATCACTGACCAATCCGGAGCAATTATTGGGGGACAGTGGGGCATCACTGACCAATCCGGAGCGATTATTGGGGGACAGTGGGGTGTCACTGACCAATCCGGAGCGATTATTGTGGGACAGTGGGGCGTCACTGACCAATCCGGAGCCATTATTGGGGGACAGTGGGGCGTCACTGACCAATCCGGAGCGATTATTGGGGGACAGTGGGGCGTCACTGACCAATCCGGAGCCATTATTGGGGGACAGTGGGGCATCACTGACCAATCCGGAGCAATTACTGGGGGACAGTGGGGCGTCACTGACCAATCCGGAGCCATTATTGGGGGACAGTGAGGCCTCACTCTCCAATCCGGAGCCATTAATAGGGGACAGTGGGGCGTCACTGACCAATCCAGAGCCATTATTAGGGGATAGTGGGGTGTCACTGACCAATCAGGAGCCATTAATAGGGGGCAGTGAGGCCTCACTGTCCAATAAGGAGCCATTAATAGGGGGCAGTGAGGCCTCACTGACCAATCAGGAGCCATTATTAGGGGACAGTGAGGCGTCACTGTCCAATCAGGAGCCATTATTAAAGGATGGTGAGGCGTCACTGACCAATCAGGGGCCATCTTTCTTCTGGTAGAATAGAGGCATTGTATCCATTCCTCGCACCTTGAAGAAGATATATCTAATGATATCATTGGATAATAGGGATTGAGGTTGAGGCACCAATCAAAAGCCAATCATTCAATTCTTGCCCATTTTTTGCATCGGGTTTTGCGTGTTGTGGATCCATTTTGTTGTCTTTGATTCTGATTTCTCTGTCTATAAATAATCAATGTGTAAAAAAAGCTCCATGATTTCTGGTCCTGAAGGGTAAAGTGTATTGAAAGCTCCAACTTTTTTTAGGGCATCTTTTTATCGGGTGTTTGGCGCTGTTTATGGTCCCTAGAGAGATCCTTACTCTTCCCATATGTCCCGGTGGCCATCGCTCCGGGGACTGGAAGTGAGGAAAGGTTTGGTGGTCACCAGGATAGTAATAGAGGTGAAATCTTCCCATGGGGACACCTCTTCTGAGTCTGGTACATTGTAGACAAGTGTCATTTCTTCAGTGTTGTCACATGAAAAGTGAGAAGAAATGTCACTGAGGGGTGTACTTACTTTTGTCACATACTGTATACACATACACACACAAAGAGAACTGGTGTGAATGACCTTTATTTTTATTATATTTTTGTGTTACATTTTTTATTATTTGTACATTTTTGTTATTATTTGTTGCAATTTTTTTAATAAAATATAAAATACACAGTGCTTTTTGGGGGAAGGGGCTAGTAATTCTAATGTGATTAGGTGGTGCCCAGGCACACCCAGCACACCCCAATGATTTCCTGTTATGTCTATAGAGGGTAACGCAGGCTCTTCGGGATCTGGACCCGCGTCCTCGGCTGCCTCTGGCAGTGGATCTTCTCGCTGAGCCTCCTGAGATGTTGGGCGTCTTCCTTCCCTGAATCCTCGGATGGGACACAGAAAACAAACACCTGGCAGGGGGTTTAATGATCTTCTACTCCATCCAAAATAAGATAAAGTAGAAAACAATCGTAATTTTAAAGGACATTCGATATTTTAAAATATCCACGGCTGTCACCCGGCTGTAACAATATAACGCAATTGCCTTTTCTTTGGCCATCACAAGCCTCGGCCGGAGTAGATATTGATTGGGTGATATTGATCTGTCTGTAGTCTGCGCTCATCAATGGTGAGACGCACACAGCCGCCTGTTGCGTTTCTCCTCTTCGGTGGGAGGGGCCATGAATGGCGATTTCTTTGCACTTGTGTAGTCACAGGAGACACGGATCACAAACTTCAATGTGGAGGGAAGTCGGCGACAAGTTGGGCAGAAATAAAATGACTCTTTTTGTCATCAGAAGAAGTACAAAGGTTCCAGACTCTGGCCGTAAGGCTGAAACGCGTCGGTGTTGGCTCGGGATTGTAAACCTTTTGATGAAATGAGGAGTCATTTTATTTCTGCCCACCTGGCTGCCGACTCCACTTCACATTGGAGGACTTGCTGTGGTATGTGGCATCAAGCCGTCACTAGCGGGTCCTTTAAGTCGGGAGGGGTGATCAGGTTTGTTTTTCCAGCACATCCAACAGATGCTCAATTGGATAGAGATCTGGAGAATTTGGAGGCCGAGTCAACACCTCAAACGTGTGTTCCCCAAACCCTTCCTGAATTGATCAGACCAGGCCACTCCTTCTGATGCTGCCCCGCCCATTGTAGGGGACGGGTCCCCCTGGCCGGTCTGCGGCTCCACCACCCCAAACACAGCAAACTGCCGACAACATTTCTTCTGATTTTAACACTTCAACTTCGAGGATAACATGCTCACTTTCTGCCTAATAAATCCCACTGAGTTTCAGATCTCATTGCAATCTTATGGCTGATTGGTGTGTATATACAGTATATATATATATATACACTGTACATTTCATCAAACTTCCATGTATTTTTATCTTGTATTGAACTGCCTGAGGTCATTCGTTTTCTGTAGTGTGCTGACACCTAGTGGCCACTGGAACTTGTTTACTAATGTGATTTTAGTATCTTCCTCTGTCCTGTCCTCCTGTTTAGTGCTAGTTGGTTTAGTCCTAGCTAGACACTCCCCATTTCTTCCAGGTTCCCTCGGTCAGTGTTAGTTCTTAGACAGGGTTTGAAAAGTTATTGTCCTCTTACAGGTCTAAAGACTGGAAAAGCATCCTCTGTACTTCAATTAGCTGAAATAAAATTGCGTTGGATTAAAGGTCTGTGTCTTTTTTTAAAGAGTGAAGCTGCCAGTGGATGATGCCAAGTCGGTAGGTGATGGTAGTGTCTTAACAGGCTGGGTCTAAGAAAATGTGTCAATGCATAAATATATGTATTGTAAGCAGGGCTTTTTTTCAGTGGGAACGTGGGGGAGCGCAGTTCCGGCACCTTCAGCACTGAATGTAATGGCAAAGGGCTGCTGGGTTGTGCTCCAGTGTCTATTGATACTGACTGCTGGGGATCTGTTGTTACCTGAGGTGATATTTTTTGCGGGGGTTTATTGTTGCTGCTGGGGGACCTATTGTCTCTGGAAGCAAACTATTTTTCCAGAGGGAGTTTTGTTGCTGGCGGGGGATCCTTTGTTGCTAGTGGGGGTCAGTTGTTGATGTTGGGGGCGATTTACTGTTGAGGGGGCCGTCTATTGTAGATAGCTGCTGGAAGGTCTGTTGATGCTGTCTGTGGGGGGGAGATCTGTTGTTTCTGCCGGGGGTCTATTGTTGCTGGGGGGGAGGGGTCTATTGGTAACTGCAGGGGATCTTTTTTACTGCTTTTCTTGTTATCATTAACAAATTCCATGCAAAAGACTTCGTACCACAAATGTTACTTGGTTCTTTATTCTCTAAAAGGGGCGGGAATTGGGGGGTGGGACCAAGTAACGGTGCGTGGAGGTGGGTAGGAGCAGAGACAAGGGCGGAGTTCCTGCACCTCTTCTCTGAGAAGAAAAGCCCTGATTGGAAGATATGGGGGTGATCAATCTCTGGTGGTGTATGTGTGTCAGTTCAGACCTGGCAGCCCACTCTTATTTAAAGTAAACAAAGTTCAAAGAAAATAACAGCAGTCCACCATTACCCCTGACACTCATACGCAGACCTTGCGTCTGTAGGGCGGAGTCCTCCTGACACTCATACGCAGACCTCGCCTCTGTAGGGCGGAGTCCTGACACTCATACGCAGACCTCGTGTCTGTAGGGCGGAGTCCTCCTGACACTCATACGCAGACCTCGCCTCTGTAGGGCGGAGTCCTGACACTCATACGCAGACCTCGTGTCTGTAGGGCGGAGTCCTCCTGACACTCATACGCAGACCTCGCCTCTGTAGGGCGGAGTCCTGACACTCATACGCAGACCTCGTGTCTGTAGGGCGGAGTCCTCCTGACACTCATACGCAGACCTCGCCTCTGTAGGGCGGAGTCCTGACACTCATACGCAGATCTCGCCTCTGTAGGGCGGAGTCCTGACACTCATACGCAGACCTTGTGTCTGTAGGACGGAGTCCTCCTGACACTCATACGCAGACCTCGCCTCTGTAGGGCGGAGTCCTCCTGACACTCATACGCAGACCTCGCCTCTGTAGGGCGAAGTCCTGACACTCATACGCAGACCTCGTGTCTGTAGGGCGGAGTCCTCCTGACACTCATACGCAGACCTCGCCTCTGTAGGGCGGAGTCCTGACACTCATACGCAGACCTCGTGTCTGTAGGGCGGAGTCCTCCTGACACTCATACGCAGACCTCGCCTCTGTAGGGCGGAGTCCTGACACTCATACGCAGATCTCGCCTCTGTAGGGCGGAGTCCTGACACTCATACGCAGACCTCGCGTCTGTAGGGCGGAGTCCTGACACTCATACGCAGACCTCGTGTCTGTAAGACGGAGTCCTCCTGACACTCATCCATAGACCTCGCCTCTGTAGGGCGGAGTCCTCCTGACACTCATACGCAGACCTCGCCTCTGTAGGGCGGAGTCCTCCTGACACTCATACGCAGACCTTGCCTCTGTAGGGCGGAGTCCTGACACTCATACGCAGACCTCGTGTCTGTAGGGCGGAGTCCTCCTGACACTCATACGCAGACCTCGCCTCTGTAGGGCGGAGTCCTGACACTCATACGCAGATCTCGCCTCTGTAGGGCGGAGTCCTGACACTCATACGCAGACCTCGTGTCTGTAGGGCGGAGTCCTCCTGACACTCATACGCAGACCTCGCCTCTGTAGGGCGGAGTCCTGACACTCATACGCAGATCTCGCCTCTGTAGGGCGGAGTCCTGACACTCATACGCAGACCTCGCGTCTGTAGGGCGGAGTCCTGACACTCATACGCAGACCTCGTGTCTGTAAGACGGAGTCCTCCTGACACTCATCCATAGACCTCGCCTCTGTAGGGCGGAGTCCTCCTGACACTCATATGCAGACCTCGCCTCTGTAGGGCGGAGTCCTCCTGACACTCATACGCAGACCTCTCGTCTGTAGGGCGGACTCCTCCTGACACTCATACGCAGACCTCGCCTCTGTAGGGCGGAGTCCTGACACTCATACACAGACCTCGTGTCTGTAGGGCAGAGTCCTCCTGACACTCATACACAGACCTCGCCTCTGTAGGGCGGAGTCCTCCTGACACTCATACGCAGACCTCGCCTCTGTAGGGCGGAGTCCTGACACTCATACGCAGACCTCGCCTCTGTAGGGCGGAGTCCTGACACTCATACACAGACCTCGTGTCTGTAGGGCAGAGTCCTCCTGACACTCATACGCAGACCTCGCCTCTGTAGGGCGGAGTCCTGACACTCATACACAGACCTCATATCTGTAGGGCGGAGTCCTCCTGACACTCATACGCAGACCTCGCGTCTGTAGGGCGGAGTCCTCCTGACACTCATACGCAGACCTCGCCTCTGTAGGGCGGAGTCCTGACACTCATACGCAGACCTCGTGTCTGTGGGGCGGACTCCTCCTGACACTCATACGCAGACCTCGCCTCTGTAGGGCGGAGTCCTGACACTCATACGCAGACCTCGTGTCTGTAAGGCGGAGTCCTCCTGACACTCATACGCAGACCTCGCCTCTGTAGGGCGGAGTCCTGACACTCATACGCAGACCTCGTATCTGTAAGACGGAGTCCTCCTGACACTCATCCATAGACCTCGCCTCTGTAGGGCGGAGTCCTCCTGACACTCATACGCAGACCTCTCGTCTGTAGGGCGGAGTCCTGACACTCATACGCAGACCTCGCCTCTGTAGGGCGGAGTCCTGACACTCATACACAGACCTCGTGTCTGTAGGGCAGAGTCCTCCTGACACTCATACGCAGACCTCGCCTCTGTAGGGCGGAGTCCTGACACTCATACGCAGACCTCGTGTCTGTAGGGCGGACTCCTCCTGACACTCATACGCAGACCTCGCCTCTGTAGGGCGGAGTCCTGACACTCATACGCAGACCTCGTGTCTGTAAGGCGGAGTCCTCCTGACACTCATACGCAGACCTCGCCTCTGTAGGGCGGAGTCCTGACACTCATACGCAGACCTCGTATCTGTAAGACGGAGTCCTCCTGACACTCATCCATAGACCTCGCCTCTGTAGGGCGGAGTCCTCCTGACACTCATACGCAGACCTCTCGTCTGTAGGGCGGAGTCCTGACACTCATACGCAGACCTCGCCTCTGTAGGGCGGAGTCCTGACACTCATACACAGACCTCGTGTCTGTAGGGCAGAGTCCTCCTGACACTCATACGCAGACCTCGCCTCTGTAGGGCGGAGTCCTCCTGACACTCATACACAGACCTCGCGTCTGTAGGGCGGACTCCTCCTGACACTCATACGCAGACCTCGCCTCTGTAGGGCGGAGTCCTGACACTCATACGCAGACCTCGTGTCTGTAGGGCGGACTCCTCCTGACACTCATACGCAGACCTCGCCTCTGTAGGGCGGAGTCCTGACACTCATACGCAGACCTCGTGTCTGTAAGGCGGAGTCCTCCTGACACTCATACGTAGACCTCGCCTCTGTAGGGCGGAGTCCTGACACTCATACGCAGACCTCGCGTCTGTAGGGCGGAGTCCTCCTGACACTCATACGCAGACCTCGCCTCTGTAGGGCGGAGTCCTGACACTCATACGCAGACCTCGCGTCTGTAGGGCGGAGTCCTCCTGACACTCATACGCAGACCTCGCCTCTGTAGGGCGGAGTCCTGACACTCATACGCAGACCTCGTGTCTGTAGGGCGGAGTCCTCCTGACACTCATACGCAGACCTCGCCTCTGTAGGGCGGAGTCCTGACACTCATACGCAGACCTCGTGTCTGTAAGACGGAGTCCTCCTGACACTCATACGCAGACCTCGCCTCTGTAGGGCGGAGTCCTCCTGACACTCATACGCAGACCTCTCGTCTGTAGGGCGGAGTCCTCCTGACACTCATACGCAGACCTCGCGTCTGTAGGGCGGAGTCCTGACACTCATACGCAGACTTCGCGTCTATAGGGCGGAGTCCTGAAACTCATACGCAGACCTCGCGTCTGTAGGGCGGAGTCCTGACACTCATATGCAGACCTCTCGTCTGTAGGGCGGACTCCTCCTGACACTCATACGCAGACCTCGTGTCTGTAAGACGGAGTCCTCCTGACACTCATCCATAGACCTCGCCTCTGTAGGGCGGAGTCTTCCTGACACTCATACACAGACCTCGCCTCTGTAGGGCGGAGTCCTGACACTCATACGCAGACCTCGTGTCTGTAGGGCGGAGTCCTCCTGAGACTTCCTGTGTGTCTGGGCGGAGCTGTCTCCAAAACGGGAGTCCTGAGCTCTCTTCCTGAGATGTATATGAACCCCGCCCACAGGTGTGTAATTAGCACGCCTCCTTCTGCCACAATCAGGTGTATATTTCTAATGCACAGTGTGACGCAGGGTCACCTCTCCACAGTATATATTCCAGACAACGAATGAGATTTTAGTGTGAATATTTCTAGCTCTGGTTCTCTGTTAATCCCTCCCACCGACCGCGCGCACATATGCGGCCTCACGGGACTGGGGCGCACCGCACAGCGCACTCCCTGCACAGAGACCAAAAGCACAGAGTCTCATACTAATCAACGGGGCCTGGGACTCCTGCTTCTGGGTCACCTGATCGATCTGATTGGCTATCACAGTGATCAGTCACTATGAGCCCGCCCCTGTGTTTACTTCCTCTTCTGAATGAAGAGAACGATACATTGTATCCTCCTCATATACATTATATATACATTGTATCCTCATATACATTATATATACATTATATACTCATATACATTATATATACATTGTATCCTCATATACATTATATATACATTGTATCCTCATATACATCATATATACATTGTATCCTCTGTAATGGACGCCGTGGCTGGGTCCTGGAAGGACGCTATATTTCCCCTCTGTTTGGGTTGTGCTCTCTTTAGGGAATGAAAATTGATTAACCCACCTGTTAGAGGAAGTGTCTTTAAAAGGCAAGACAGGAAGTTGTAGATGGGTGTGGAGGAGTGGAGAACACATGGTGGATGGTGTTTGGCGTTTGTTTTGGGTTGCAGCAAATGAAGTGGACAGCAGTGTCCTGTTTGTAAGGCTCCTGGCAGGGGAAGCTACCTGCCATCAAGACCAAGCTCTGTTTCTGATAAGGACAGCTGTTCTGGACTTTGCAAGTCGGTGAGACTACAAATCTTTTTCCTTTTGTTTTTGGCTGCTGTAAAGCTATTTAAGTTAATAAACCGTTTGTTGTATGAAAAGCCTGTGTCCTGCGGTCTACCTGGTCCCCCGAACATTACACCTCATATACATTATATATACATTGTATCCTCATATACATCATATATACATTGTATCCTCATATACATCATATATACATTGTATCCTCATATACATTATATTATATTTTGTATCTTCCTCTTCTTGCAGAACAAGAAATGTAAACAAACCAAAGTGAGTCAAAAAACAAAAACAAATAAAAATGAAAAACAAAGGAAAAATGAAGAAGATGAAGGTTCTCCAGGGTTGGGGTTGGGGTCAAAGGTCACAGCCAGCATATTTTCGGTTGAATAAAACAAAAGAAATGAAGTGAAATGAATGTCGGTGTTTTAGGAAGGATATAAAAGAAAAGAAGAAGAATGTGCGCTATTGTTCTGGGCGGTTCTCCGGGGACTCCTATGGGGTATCACTACGATCGTCAGGGGCAGGAGAATTTGTTTGGGGTTGTTCTTTGGTGGTAATTGATGATAATATTGAGAATTATTCGGCTACATTTAGAAAAGTTTTTTTTTTTTTTTTTTTTACTATTTTGTGACAGTTTTCCTTTGATAATAAAAAAGAAATCAGGCGATATCTGTCATCATTCACCACCCAATGAAAGCCCAATTTGTCCTGAAAACACAATATAATCCCCCTGGATGCAGAAAGTCACCAACACATGTCAAAGTTGCAAAATTGTGCTTCAGCATTAACATTAGTTGTCCCCGCAGGCAGGAAGGGGTTAAGGAGCCTCAGTGATAACATATTCCACTCCGCCAGTAAACATCCCATTCCGGGGAAGATGATATGACATAAAATCAAATGACAATTCCCGATCTCTCTCGGAAGGGCGGTCAGATCCCGCGCACGCAGAAATGAAGGTCCGGAATTTGCGCTTATTTGTCCATCAGGTAAAACAAAGGAGACTTTTATCACCTCCGGCGAATCCCCCGAGTCCCCGGCGACCGAACTCTCTCCAATATCAGGAGCTGCAATGAGAGATAAAAACCCATTCAATCAAAGAGATTCAGAATAAAAGAGTTTAAAGTAAGTGCCCCCCCGGTAGGACGTCTATAGTCACTCCAACTTCAAATAATCACCCCCCACTACAAGAGGAGCCCGGCCTTCCAGATATCAGAGCTGGGATAGGAACTGCAGGAAAAATATAACAATAATTATAATAATATTCACCATATACACTCATATACACTTCACATGAGGGTTGTGCCCGGGGCTGGGTCCAGTCTGTTTAGGAAGCTATAGAAGATAATGGGGGTGAAATCGATTGATGCACCAGATGCTCTGCGGGGGGCTCCATGAAGTGTAACTTCTCATATTTAATAAAGTGGGGGATGGGCTAAACAATCATTGAGTGTGGAATCCACAGCATCTTGGTTCACATTTGCATTTTTGATGCGTTTTGCATTTTTATTTTCTGCTAAAAGGAAGGAATGTCAGTTCTGTTCATGTAGTGCGACTTTGATGTGACTTTACAGCCTCTGGTACTCAAGTAGCATCAAAGCATTTCATGTGTCACATGTTAGAGTTATGAGCGACCGATAGTGGCAATCATTGGGGTTGGGGGTCTCCATTCTAAGCCCAATAAAACCACTAATCCTATCTCTAATGCTAGCTCTTAAACCTATCATTTAACCCTAACTCCAGCCTTAACCCTAACACTGAACCCTAACATTGAACCTATCACTCCTCCTGTCACTCCTCCTGTCACTCCTCCTATCACTCCTCCTGTCACTCCTCCTATCTCTCCTCCTGTGACTCCTCCTATCTCTCCTCCTGTCACTCCTCCTATCTCTCCTCCTATCACTCCTGCTATCACTCCTCCTGTGACTCCTCCTATCACTCCTCCTATCACTCCTCCTGTGACTCCTCCTATCACTCCTCTTATCAGTCCTCCTGTCACTCCTCCTGTCATTCCTCCTATCACTCCTCCTGTCAGTCCTCCTGTCACTCCTCCTATCTCTCCTCCTATTACTCATCCTATCATTCCTCCTGTCACTCCTCCTGTCACTCCTCCTATCTCTCCTCCTGTGACTCCTCCTATCACTCCTCCTATCACTCCTCCTGTCAGTCCTCCTGTCATTCCTCCTGTCATTCCTCCTATCACTCCTCCTATCTCTCCTCCTATCTCTCCTCCTATCACTCCTCCTATCACTCCTCCTGTCACTCCTCCTGTCACTCCTCCTGTCACTCCTCCTATCACTCCTCTTGTCACTCCTCCTGTCAATCCTCCTGTCACTCCTCCTGTCACTCCTCCTGTCACTCCTCCTGTCACTCCTCCTATCACTCCTCCTATCACTCCTCCTATCACTCCTCCTATCACTCCTCCTATCACTCCTCCTATCACTCCTCCTATCACTCCTCCTATCACTCCTCCTGTGACTCCTCCTATCACTCCTCTTATCACTCCTCCTGTCAGTCCTCCTGTCACTCCTCCTGTCATTCCTCATATCACTCCTCCTGTCATTCCTCCTATCACTCCTCCTGTCAGTCCTCCTGTCACTCCTCCTATCTCTCCTCCTATCACTCATCCTATCACTCCTCCTGTCACTCCTCCTATCTCTCCTCCTGTCACTCCTCCTATCTCTCCTCCTGTGACTCCTCCTATCTCTCCTCCTGTCACTCCTCCTATCTCTACTCCTATCACTCCTCCTATCACTCCTCCTGTGACTCCTCATATCACTCCTCCTGTGACTCCTCCTGTGACTCCTCCTATCACTCCTCTTATCACTCCTCCTGTCAGTCCTCCTGTCACTCCTCCTATCTCTCCTCCTATCACTCATCCTATCACTCCTCCTGTCACTCCTCCTATCTCTCCTCCTGTCACTCCTCCTATCTCTCCTCCTGTGACTCCTCCTATCTCTCCTCCTGTCACTCCTCCTATCTCTACTCCTATCACTCCTCCTATCACTCCTCCTGTGACTCCTCCTATCACTCCTCCTGTGACTCCTCCTGTGACTCCTCCTATCACTCCTCTTATCACTCCTCCTGTCAGTCCTCCTGTCACTCCTCCTATCTCTCCTCCTATCACTCATCCTATCACTCCTCCTGTCACTCCTCCTATCTCTCCTCCTGTCACTCCTCCTATCTCTCCTCCTGTGACTCCTCCTATCTCTCCTCCTGTCACTCCTCCTATCTCTACTCCTATCACTCCTCCTATCACTCCTCCTGTGACTCCTCCTATCACTCCTCCTGTGACTCCTCCTATCACTCCTCTTATCACTCCTCCTGTCAGTCCTCCTGTCACTCCTCCTGTCAGTCCTCCTGTCACTCCTCCTGTCATTCCTCCTATCACTCCTCCTGTCATTCCTCCTATCACTCCTCCTGTCAGTCCTCCTGTCAGTCCTCCTGTCAGTCCTCCTATCACTCCTCCTGTCAGTCCTCCTGTCAGTCCTCCTGTCAGTCCTCCTGTCACTCCTCCTGTCACTCCTCCTATCACTCCTCCTATCACTCCTCCTGTCACTCCTCCTGTCACTCCTCCTATCTCTCCTCCTGTGACTCCTCCTATCACTCCTCCTATCACTCCTCCTGTCAGTCCTCCTGTCATTCCTCCTATCACTCCTCCTATCACTCCTCCTGTCAGTCCTCCTGTCACTCCTCCTATCTCTCCTCCTATCACTCCTCCTGTCACTCCTCCTATCACTCCTCCTATCACTCCTCCTGTCACTCCTCCTGTCACTCCTCCTATCTCTCCTCCTATCACTCCTCCTGTCACTCCTCCTGTCACTCCTCCTGTCAATCCTCCTGTCACTCCTCCTGTAACTCCTCCTGTCACTCCTCCTATCACTCCTCCTATCACTCCTCCTGTGACTCCTCCTATCACTCCTCTTATCACTCCTCCTGTCACTCCTCCTGTCACTCCTCCTGTCACTCCTCCTGTCACTCCTCCTGTCACTCCTCCTGTCACTCCTCCTGTCTCTCCTCCTATCACTCATCCTATCACTCCTCCTGTCACTCCTCCTATCTCTCCTCCTGTGACTCCTCCTATCACTCCTCCTATCACTCCTCCTGTTAGTCCTCCTGTCATTCCTCCTGTCATTCCTCCTATCACTCCTCCTATCACTCCTCCTGACAGTCCTCCTGTCACTCCTCCTATCTCTCCTCCTATCACTCCTCCTGTCACTCCTCCTATCACTCCTCCTGTCAGTCCTCCTGTCACTCCTCCTGTAACTCCTCCTGTCACTCCTCCTATCTCTCCTCCTGTCACTCCTCCTATCACTCCTCCTATCTCTCCTCCTGTCACTCCTCCTATCTCTCCTCCTGTCATTCCTCCTGTCACTCCTCCTATCACTCCTCCTATCACTCCTCCTGTCACTCCTCCTGTCACTCCTCCTGTCACTCCTCCTGTCTCTCCTCCTGTCTCTCCTCCTGTCCCTCTGAAGGAGACCCCACATATTGACTTCCTGCAATTCTGTGTCACACATTTCACAGAGCACACCTTCTGAGAGGCTGAGTCTCGGGAGGTGGAATCAGCACAGGAATCAGCAAAGTACCATGGGACATGTAGTCCTTAGAAATGGAGAATAAACTGCAAAGCATGCTGGGAATCCAGTAAGTTGTGGAAAGAGATGGCCAGCAGATATACTGCTGTTGTTATACAATGAAAGTCTATGTTGTGACCTATTCTGGGAAAACTTAAAAACAATCCAGAGGGACGTAACACCACTGGAGCATGGGGAGCACAATCTGCAGGGAGAGTGCAGAATCAGGTACATTTAAATGCTTCTTATCTTCCATAGATTAGAATAACAGTTACAAGGTTTGTTCATCTTCACTAAAAAGATTGCCTATGTGGGGGTGGGGTGGGGGGCACCTGTGGATGAAAACAAACTGTGTAGCTTTGGCCAAAGTTGAATAAAGTCTTTGGCATTTGTGTAGGGCATTTACATACTTTCTGAAGCCTGGCTGTAAAACTCTCAGAGATGACATCATCCTGCCCTGCCTTGTTGCTAGGATGTTGCTAAGACACCCCCAGCTGTTACTGCTCACCCCCACCATCACAGAAGAGAGCTCGTTCTCCAGCTCAAACCCCCCTTATGTGCACTCTCCTCACCATTGCTATAGCTCTGACTAAAGTTGGATAATGCCTTTGCAGGTACAGCCCATTTATGTACCTCCCGAATCCTGTCTGAAAAATTCCCAGAGATGGCATCATCCCATCCTGCCTTGTTGCTAGGACGTTGCTAAGGCACTATCAGCTGCTACTGCTCATCCCCACCATCACAGAAGCTTCCAAACCCCCTCATATGTGAGGTCCACAATCTCCTCAGAGCTTCTATGTCTGGGGAGAGAGAACGCATGCAAGGAAGCTCGAATCGGCTGGGAGTACCCCAGCAACCTCCTAGCAACAAGGCAGGATGGGATGATGCCATCTCTGGGAGTTTTTCAGCCAGGATTTGGGGGGGGGGGGGGGGGTGAAGATGGCATACACTTACAGCAAAGGCAATATCCCACCTTGGTCAAAGCTGCCCAGGTGGGTTTTATTACCAGGCACGCCTTACCTTCGTAGGCAGTTTTGTTGGTAAAGGTGGCACCTTCATGTCCAAATACAGAAGAGGATGGAAGTGGAAGACGTGGCGGAGACGATGGCGGTGATGGTTGTGGAGTGGAGTGCAGTGCCGGAGGAGACCTGACAGTTGAAGTTCCTCAACGCTGTGATCTCACTTCACACGTGACTGATCTTCCGGAATGTCGTTGTGTCATTTCCATTACAGATTATAATTGTGTTCTCTGTAAGACGGGAACAACCTACTGCCCTTGTCTGCTCCATCTATCCATCTGTCAGTGACATGGAGGAGAACAGCTGTGCCAGCATTGCCATCTCCCTGCCCTTATGTTCTGCTGAGCAAGAAAATTAGAATAATCCAACTTTATATGATGTGATATCACCCCCTCCCCCTCCAAGACATGGGGGCCAAACCCCCCAGGGAGGAGGTAAGTGAGAGCCGAGCACTGACCTGTGTGGGCCGAAGTATTTCCGCTCAACTTTCATGAGGATTGTCAGGTTCTCCCCCTCTATAATATTTCTGCCCCCCCCCATACCCCCACCCCCTTCTCTCCCTCTATAATATTTCTACTATCACCTCTCTGCCCCCCCCCCCCCCCCCAACACCCCCCCACCCCCTTCTCTCCCTCTATAATATTTCTACTATCACCTCTCTGCCCCCCAACACCCCCCCACCCCCTTCTCTCCCTCTATAATATTTCTACTATCACCTCTCTGCCCCCCCCATACAACCCCCACCCCCTTCTCTCCCTCTATAATATTTCTACTATCATCTCTCTGCCCCCCCAACACCCCCCCACCCCCTTCTCTCCCTCTATAATATTTCTACTATCACCTCTCTGCCCCCCCATCACCCCCCCCACCCCCTTCTCTCCCTCTATAATATTTCTACTATCACCTCTCTGCCCCCCAACACCCCCCCCACCCCCTTCTCTCCCTCTATAATATTTCTACTATCACCTCTCTGCCCCCCCCAACACCCCCCCACCCCCTTCTCTCCCTCTAAAATATTTCTACTATCACCTCTCTGCCCCCCCCATACAACCCCCACCCCGTTCTTTCCCTCTATAATATTTCTGCTATCACCTCTCTGCCCCCCCCAACACCCCCCCACCCCCTTCTCTCCCTCTAAAATATTTCTACTATCACCTCTCTGCCCCCCCCAACACCCCCCCACCCCCTTCTCTCCCTCTAAAATATTTCTACTATCACCTCTCTGCCCCCCCAACACCCCCCCCCCCACCCCCTTCTCTCCCTCTATAATATTTCTACTATCACCTCTCTGCCCCCCCATACAACCCCCACCCCCTTCTCTCCCTCTATAATATTTCTACTATCATCTCTCTGCCCCCCCAACACCCCCCCACCCCCTTCTCTCCCTCTATAATATTTCTACTATCACCTCTCTGCCCCCCCATACAACCCCCACCCCCTTCTCTCCCTCTATAATATTTCTACTATCATCTCTCTGCCCCCCCAACACCCCCCCACCCCCTTCTCTCCCTCTATAATATTTCTACTATCACCTCTCTGCCCCCCCATACAACCCCCACCCCCTTTTCTCCCTCTATAATATTTCTACTATCACCTCTCTGCCCCCCCCAATACAACCCCCACCCCCTTCTCTCCCTCTATAATATTTCTGCTATCACCTCTCTGCCCCCCCCCCCAATACAACCCCCACCCCCTTCTCTCCCTCTATAATATTTCTACAATCACCTCTCTGCCCCCCCCCCCCCCAATACAACCCCCACCCCTTTTCTCCCTCTATAATATTTCTACTATCACCTCTCTGCCCCCCCCCATACAACCCCCACCCCGTTCTTTCCCTCTATACTATCACCTCTCTGCCCCCCCCCCATACAACCCCCACCCCCGTTCTTTCCCTCTATACTATCACCTCTCTGCCCCCCCCATACAACCCCCACCCCCTTCTTTCCCTCTATAATATTTCTACTATCACCTCTCTGCCCCCCCTCTCCCCTCCCCCTCTCTCCTGTCACCCAGTTTGTTAGACAGGGGCCACTAATGTTTCCTAATCGTTTACCTTCTGCATAGAACTGATTGCACCGCAAATTACATGCAAATGATACAATGCAGGAGTGTGTTATGCAGATTTGCAGGTTCTCCCCAACGCAGTAATTAACTCAAAGGCTTAGTAAATAAAGAACAAGTTAATTAGTTTGTTACAAGTTGCCCGGCTTTTGGCTGTCAAATTGAAGTCAGTGATTGGAGCGGTTTTGTCTGCTGCAGGAGATGATCAGAATGTAGAGAAAGAAGACAAACCACAAAGAGGTGACAACCCAGAAACATGTAAAGACACAAATGTCTGCAGGCAACCGAGATACAAGAGAGACGACAGCCTGAAAATCACATCTCATTAAAGGGTCACTCCACCCAAAGCTGATATATCAATACTTGGTGGCTGCTGAAGAGTTAAATCACCAGAGGATCCCTGTGCTGAGTTCACCCGCTGTGCCCATTATGAGGAGTTCCCCCCATCCCTCTGCTGAGTTCACCCGCTGTGCCCATTATGAGGGGTTCCCACCATCCCTGTGCTGAGTTCCCGGGTCTGTACGCCCGCTGTGCCCATTATGAGGGGTTCCCACCATCCCTGTGCTGAGTTCCCGGGTCTGTACACCCGCTGTGCCCATTATGAGGGGTTCCACCATCCCTGTGCTGAGTTCCCGGGTCTGTACACCCGCTGTGCCCATTATGAGGGGTTCTCACCATCCCTGTGCTGAGTTCCCGGGTCTGTACACCCGCTGTGCCCATTATGAGGGGTTCTCACCATCCCTGTGCTGAGTTCCCGGGTCTGTACACCCGCTGTGCCCATTATGAGGGGTTCTCACCATCCCTGTGCTGAGTTCCCGGGTCTGTACACCCGCTGTGCCCATTATGAGGGGTTCCCACCATCCCTGTGCTGAGTTCCCGGGTCTGTACACCCGCTGTGCCCATTATGAGGGGTTCCCACCATCCCTGTGCTGAGTTCCCGGGTCTGTACACCCGCTGTGCTCATTATGAGGGGTTCCCACCATCCCTGTGCTGAGTTCACCCGCTGTGCCCATTATGAGGAGTTCCCACCATCTCTATGCCATGTTCCCAGGTCTTTACAGCCGCTGTGCCCATTATGAGGAGTTCCCCCCATCCCTCTGCTGAGTTCACCCACTGTGCCCATTATGAGGGGTTCCCACCATCCCTGTGCTGAGTGCCCGGGTCTGTACACCCGCTGTGCCCATTATGAGGAATTCCCACCACCCCTGTGCTGAGTGCCCGGGGCTGTACATCCGCTGTGCCCATTATGAGGGGTTCCCACCATCCCTGTGCCGAGTTCCCGGGTCTGTATCCCCGCTGTGCCCATTATGAGGGGTTCCCACCATCCCTGTGCAGAGTTCCGGGGTCTGTACACCCGCTGTGCCCCTTATGAGGGGTTCCCACCATCCCTGTGCTGAGTTCCGGGGTCTGTACACCCGCTGTGCCCCTTATGAGGGGTTAATTTTGTTTATTGAAAATCTTACAAACAACAACTTATATACAATAAAACCATAATAAATAAAACATATTTACAAAATAATTGAATATAAATATACAAACCAGAAAGAACAAGAACTAACTAAATTGCGCATTACATAATCCCTATGGGAGAGCCAGACTAAGGAACATCACCGTCATCATGCATGGAGCCTTTTATCAAAATTATATTGGATTTGAAAATCTAGGGGAGTGAAAGAAGAATACAAAGGAAGCCGCACACCCCGAGATCAACAGGCAGCAGCTACAGAGCCCTGATATTCCTCCACGCCTTTATCCAGGCCTCCTGCTGCCACCTGTCTTTCTCAAGACCCCGAATCTTCCCAACCTCACCCAGAATGTTCTGCATCACCACTTCCACAGGGAGGATTTTACCCCGTAAGGATACCTGACACCGTGCACTCCACGTGAAATAACGGACTACTAAACTAACTAAAAAAAGTGTTTCCAAATCATAATCCCGACGAGTCTGGAAAGCCCCATACACCCACTCTGCATAACTCATATGGGGGAGGAAGGGTATACTCAGAGCCCTCCCCACCCTCTTGTACACCTCTATATTAAAAGGGCACTGAAGTAGAAAGTGATCCATGGACTCCACCACTCCCCCACACTCCACTCTTGGGCAGCCCCGATCAATCATGGAAAGAAACTTCAAGTTGCCCTTCACATAGATTTTTCCATAATATGTTTTACACTATACATGGATATGACTATTGTTTGTGGAAATTTTAAAGTTTTGTATGAACTTTTTTTGTAATTAATGAATTTGCTTTATACAGTGCCTTGCGAAAGTATTCGGCCCCCTTGAACTTTTCAACCTACCTACCCAGTTCTAGAGGCCTGTGATCAGCTCTTTGTATATATCCTGGGAGATATTGAGGATAAATATTACTGTTATATTTAGGTAACCACCTTCTCATTGTCCATTAAACAGTTGTCCATTATTTTGCTCGGACAACCTGTGCCTCTAATGGACACAGGGTGACTTAGACATAGGAGGTGCATGGGAATCTTAAACAAGGGTTTCCCAGCCTCACCAAGGGATTCTGGGTTCCACGGGCCCACGTCACACCCACCCTCCCTGATGGATTTTTGTTTTATATTATGAAGAATGTAACAGGAGGAGCTGGAACTCACAAACCTCTCAGGAGTGTCGGAGGCGGGAATGTAGCACACTGTATGTAGTAGCATGCACAGGAAGTGTACTTTGTAAATAACACCCAGAGTTCAGCTTTAACAGTCATCTCAGTAGAATCAAACTGATTTCAATGTGCTTAGTAGGAAGGAGAATAAATTGTCAGTCCTTGTGGTCCTCGGTATTTCCCCCATCAATATTTTTTAAAGGTAAAGAAATATGCAAGGGATACATAACTGCATTAAAGATGATGCACACGTCTGCCTGATGTTCTTTTTTAAGAATGCCGCAATTAAAGTAAAGCTGTGGCCAAGCAGGATATATTCGTAACAAGCAGTAAATGTGCTTTAAAACAAGTCACCACTAACCTCTGTATCTACAGTAACTGTGGAGTAATAGATTTTTTAAGAGAAGCCTTGAAGTCATGCAAGTCCAGTCTCAGTATTTTGTTTCCCTTTTCTTGCACACTGTTTATTGTAGAGATAGAGGGCTGACAGACTGGTAGGTCACTGCTGGGAGGGAGGAATCGGGGAGCTGATTTGCTAAGTCATTGGTGGGAGCAGATAGGAGGGGGAGCTGAGCTGCTGAGACATTGCTGAGAGCAGAGAACAGGGCGAGCTAAGCTGCTGAGTAATTGGTGGAAGCAGAGAGCAGGGGACCTGAGTTGCTGAGTCATTGCTGAGAGGGAGGAGCAGGGGGAGTTGAGCTGCTGAGTCATTGCTGGGAAGAAGGAGGAGCAGGGGGAGCTGAGCTGCTGAGTCATTGGTGGGAGCAGAGAGCAGGGGAGCTAAACTTCTGAGTCATTGCTGGGAGGGAGGAGAAGCAGGGGGATCTGAGCTGATGAGTCATTGCTAGGATGGAGGAGCAGCAGGGGGAGCTGAGTTGCTGAGTCATTGCTGGGAGGGAGGAGCATCAGCGGGATCTGAGCTGCTGAGTCATTGCTGGGAGGGAGGAGGAGCAGGGGGAGCTGAGCTGCTGAGTCATTGCTGGGAGGGAGGAGGAGCAGGGGGAGCTGAGCTGCTGAGTCATTGCTTGGTGGGAGGAGCAGCAGGGGGAGCTGAGCTGATGAGTCATTTCTGGGAGAGAGGAGCAGCAAGGGAGCTGAGCTTCTGAGTCATTGCTGGGAGAGAGGCGCAAGGGGATCTGAACTGCTGAGTCATTGCTGGGAGGGAGGAGCATCAGCGGGATCTGAGCTGCTGAGTCATTGCTGAGAGGGAGGAGCAGCAGGGGGAGCTGAGCTTCTGAGTCATTGCTGGGAAGGGGGAGGAGCAGGGGGAGCTGAGCTGCTGAGTCATTGCTGGGAAGGAGGAGGAGCAAGTGGATCTGAGCTGCTGAGTCATTGCTGGGAGGGAGGAGCTGAGTGAGCTGATTTATTGAGTCACTGTTAGGAGGGAGGAGCAGGGGGAGCTGAGCTGCTGAGTCATTGCTGGGAAGGAGGAGGAGCAAGTGGATCTGAGCTGCTGAGTCATTGCTGGGAGGGAGGAGCTGAGTGAGCTGATTTATTGAGTCACTGTTAGGAGGGAGGAGCAGGGGGAGCTGAGCTGCTGAGTCATTGCTGGGAAGGAGGAGCAGCAGGGGGAGCTGAGCTGCTGAGTAATTACTTGGTGGGAGGAGCAGCAGGGGGATCTGAGCTGCTGAGTCATTGCTGGGAAGGAGGAGGAGCAGGGGGATCTGAGCTGCTGAGTCATTGCTGGGAGGGAGGAGGAGCAGGGGGAGCTGAGCTGCTGAGTAATTGCTTGGTGGGAGCAGCAACAGGGGGATCTGAGCTGCTGAGTCATTGCTGGGAAGGAGGAGCAGTAGGGGATCTGAGCTGCTGAGTCAGTGCTGGGAAGGAGGAGGAGCTGGGGGATCTGAGCTGCTGAGTCATTGCTGGGAGGGAGGAGCAACAGGGGGAGCTGAGCTGCCAAGTCATTGCTGGGAAGGAGGAGGAGCAGGGGGAGCTGAGATGCTGAGTCATTGCTGGGAAGGAGGAGGAGCAGGGGGAGTTGAGCTGCTGAGTCATTGCTGGGAGGGAGGAGCTGAGTGAGCTGATTTATTGAGTTACTGTTGGGAGGGAGGAGCAGGGGGAGTCGATTTGTTTAGTTGGTGCTGGGAAGAAGGAGCAAGGAGATTTGAGCTCAGTGGCGGCTTGTGGTATATTTTTTGGGGGGGGGGGCGACAAACTAGAAGTTCTGCTGTACACTTTAACAGTTAATTACTTCACCTGAAACTATAGCTCCCCCTGCTCCTCCTAGCAGTCATTGAACAGCTCAGCTTGGGGCCTGCCAGGTATAGTTCTGCCCCTTATAAGGCTCCATAACTAAAGACACTTGGGCCTTACTTCTCAAGTCTTCTGAAAGAAGAACAGTCTGTGTTGTCCCTCAGGATCCAATCAAATTCAAGTTCTTAGTTTTAACTCCTTTGACTGATAAGGAGCGCCCCTCCCCCTTCTTTCCATATCAGGACAGTCTTCCTGTAACATTAGCAGCCGATTTATTCCCGCTTCTCTTCTTAGCCGCGGATGCCGGCAGCTCGCTGCCTTTTATTTTTCTCCAGACATTTTTCCTGCAGAATTTTTTGAGTTGTTTGCACATCAAGCAGACATGAAATAGACAGAGGCTGACACTCCAGAGACAAGGCCAGATTTATTCATATCAAGTCAAAATAGGAAATGCCGGAATCAGCCATCTACAGAAGGAAAAGCTTCTCTCTCCGGGATGAACTCTGACCCGCGGCTGACTCACCGTGCCGCTGTGTGTGCGTCCCGGGCATTGCCAGGCCTTCACGTCACCCAACTCAACGTGGCACGCCAGGAACGTCAGCAGGATGTTCCAATTAGTGTTAGAAATTTTAATTGGAAATATTGCTGTAATAGATTGTATGTAGAAGGACGTTAGCGCGCGCGGGGGGAGGGGTTTACAGCACAATTCTTCTGTTAAAGGTTCCTGAGGTGTGAAATAAAGAAACATGCAGCTGATGCTACAATACTCACCTCCTCTCCAGTGCCGACCCCTGCAGTAATACCCCTTCACCACTAAATGGCCTCTGTTTTTCAAATTTAATAACTTCCAGTGTCATTGAAATTGAGGACGGGCGGTGAAGGCAGGGTGCCATGGATCGGCGGGGGGCGGGGGCAGTGGTGTCACCTTGGTGCCCTACACACACACAGTGTATTGGTTCAGAGAGCAGTGCTGGCGTCATACAGTTCAGCACCACTCTCTGCATCATTAAGGACCCCTCATTACCAGGAAAAGGTCCAAATAGGAAGAGGAGCCTGCGTGTCACCTGACCGGCCTGAAGATGTATGGTAAAAAATAAAAACATAAAATAAAACATAAAATAGTGCTGGGAAGGGGGTGGGGCTAATTCAGAGGTCAGAGCTTTAAAGTCCAAAGTAAAAATGAAGCCTAGAAATGAATGGAGGGAGCACAGCCAATCAGCGCAAAGTTCACCTCATCTCCATTGCTGTGCTGCTCCAGTCTACAGTACTCCAGTGATCCTGGACCGCGCCTGCTGGTGACGCTGGAACATCCTCCATGTTGCCTCTTACACACAAGAAAGTCCAACAAATGCCAATTGAAAATGTATATATTTTTCCAGAAACCAATGCAATTTATTCTTCTCTTGAAAGTCTGAATTTGATTGGTGATGCTGGAAGTCACAGAGTACAAGATTCTGAAAGCGCACTGTGACGCCCCCCACCGATCCCGTGCAGAGGTGCGCGCCGCTCAGTAATGGAGTGAATATCCTGCTCTCAGCACAGCTGGAGGGTTTGCTGGACAATGTGTGCAGGTCGTGGAATGTTCTCACTTGCTGCTCAGGTTTGATCCTCTTGTAAGATACTGAGGAACCTTCATAACCACAATATATACCGAGTCACATCCTTCTTTGTGGTGAGATATCAGAAGATATTTTGTTTTCACAGATATTTTTTAAGATGTAAATACATAATATGGCCAAAAGTTTTTGCACACCTGTATGAAGTTTCTGGGACATCTCATTCCAAGGCTATCAATATGGAGTTTCCCCTTTATAGCCATAACATCCTTTATTCTTTTCGGAATATTTTGGAGGGTTTCTGTGGGAATTTGTCCCCATTTGTGAGGTCAAGTACTGATGTTGGATGGGAAGACCTGGCTCTCATGTTGATCCTCACATGTTGGTCCTCACATGTTGGTACTCACGTTGGGCACCAAAAAACCAACAAACATCAGATTTGCAGTTGACATTCCAATTCATCCCAAAAGTGATCAGTAGGGATGAGGTCAAGTGATCAGTAGGAATGAGGTCAGGTGATCAGTAGGGATGAGGTCAGGTGATCAGTAGGGATGAGGTCAGGTGATCGGTAGGGATGAGGTCAGGTGATCAGTAGGAATGAGGTCAGGTGATCAGTAGGGATGAGGTCAGGTGATCAGTAGGAATGAGGTCAGTTGATCAGTAGGGATGAGGTCAGGTGATCAGTAGGGATGAGGTCAGGGCTCTGTATAGGACACTTGAGTTCCGCCACGCCACACTGGTCACACCATGTCTTTAAGGAGTTCCCCTCCTTCCCCCGCGGCCATTAATATGAATTTGCCCCCTTTGTGACTATAACATCCTCCACTCTACTGGGATGACTTTCCACACGATTTTGGAGGGTGTCTGTGGGAATCTGTCCCATGTGTGAGGTCAGGTACTGATGTTGAGTGAGAAGATCTCGCTCACATGTATGGCCACAAAAAAAAAAAACCTGGATCACCATTGGCATTCCAATTCACCCCAAAGGTGATCAGTAGGGATGAGGTCAGGTGATCAGTAGGGATGAGGTCAGGACTCTGTACAGGACACTCGAGTTCCTCTACACCAAACTGGTCACACTACTCTTTATGGAGCTGGCTTCGTACGGGGGGGGGGGGCACAGTCATGGGGGAACAGGAAAGGATCTTCACCAAACTGTTACCAGTATTGCCTCCAATGTCTTTGTATGATGTAGTATGGGGTGGGGGTGGGGGGGGGGGCTCATCTCATGTGTTTGCTCTGACTCCAGAAGTTAGCTGTCAATGCTGGGCCAATGAGCCGCGGGGGCCTGAGATTCTCGCTGTACACAACCGGGCCGTGTTAGGTCAATGATGCCCTGGACATCCTTGCCCCTCGGTGTGAGCTGAATCTCCTGCCCATAGCGCTTTGGTCCAGCACTGACGGTAATTGATTGGTGTGGGTGGACATGCGTTGTTCTTCGAGTCCCGTTCACCGCCACAAGGAATATTACAGGAAATATTATATGTAAATAATGCTCTTCTCTGACTTTTTGGATTGGCAGATTTATTCTGGAGAATATTGAATCCTGAACCTCAATGTGATAAGCAGGAGATTCATCCGGCGATGGCGGCTCTGCGATTTCTCTAATGACAAGTTTACTTTGGTAATGGAACCCAACAGGGAGATTCGGGAATAAGACGGTTTGCAGTGAAATCTATTCAGTGACCGGAATACCAGATGGATCTTCAGCTCCATCTCCACACAACGCACAGTGATAAGATAAGCCTGCAAAGCCCTTCCAAATCTCAATTCTGATTGGTCCGTGCAGACGCACAGCTTCTCCACCAGACATTGTATGTGGCTCCTGACATTCCTCCCACACCTGCTACAATGTAACAATTCCTCACGTTGCTACATTGTGATATCAGCTCTGAAAACAACCCCCACCGGTGATTGCCGGCTGCCATCGAGCCGTTACTGCGTCCTGCAGGATGTCTATTGAAGTGATGGATTGTGTGTCCGTTCATTCCGCCACCATCGCTGAGCGGGTCATTGTTCGCCTGTCAGGGCTGCGATTGTTCCGCTAATTGTCCACAACGCAGAGCAACGCCGACCGGGAACAACGCCACTCGCAATGCGCGCTTCATTACCCTCATTATTATTGTTATTATTAGTAGTAGTATTATTGTTATTATTGTTATTATTATTATTAGATGCATTTTGGTATAAAGAAAACCTCCTATACCCCATGCAGCACTAAACTATAACCAAGATTATTATTATTATTATTATTATTAAGGCTGAACTCCGGGCTGACATCTAAATACAGAGGAAATACATATAACGGAGCTGTTTTACCTGCTCAGGAATTTGTATTTCTGTCCACCCTGTCCTGAGATTCACACAGCTCTGTCCTACAGCACAACCAGCCATTTAAAATTGAACTCCAGCTCTGATGTGCATTGAATAGTTCCATTGGTCCAGCTTGGCACGCTGTAACTATGAATATCTCATACATGAGAGGCCACTGGGGAAGCTGATAATCGCTGTAATAGTCAGAGATATGATCACTGCATTCTTCCTGGTCCTGTGCAAGCAGCTTCCCTGTGTCCATTGGGGGGGCGTTCACTTGGCAACGCCATCATTTACAGAACTACTTAGCATTTTGTTATGAATTTGAAGCATTCTCTGATTGGACAAGTTGGACAGGAGGGATGGTGATGTCATGATGGTGATGTCATGATGGTGATGTCCTGATGGTGATGTCATGATGGTGATGTCATGATGGTGATGTCATGATCTCCTATCAGAGAAGGTCTTGCATTCATGAAGAAATACAAGGCGTTCCGTGAATGGTGGCAGTGCGAGTGAGCGCCCCCCTGTGGTCAATGTGCAGATAGGAAGCCTAAGGGCACAGGACCTGGACGATGGTGTCTATTACTGATCACCCAAGTGATTGTCGGCTTCCTCAGGGCCCCCCAGGTATGAGATATACACACTAAAGCTGGCCATACACCTATAGATTAACTGCAGATTTTCTATGGTTTGATGGAAAACGTGGGAGATTCCTCCATCCACGCAGTTTAGTGAACTTGGAGAAATCTGTTGCCCTTTTTCCATCTAACCATAGAAAATCTGCAGATAATCTATAGGTGTGGGGCCAGCTTTACACCGTGCCAAGCTGGACCAATGTAACTGTACAGTACAGATGACACCCGGAGCTCTGCTTTAACTATGAGCGGACTTTGGGGTGAATGACACCGAGTGTCAGACGACATGAAAGATGGAATCCGTGAATTATATCTACATTGTTTCCAAATGTTCTTTGAGGATTATTATTATTATACTGGATTTATATATTGTTATTATTATTGTATTAATATGATGATTATTATTCAGGTGTTATTTATTATTATTTTATTATTTAGGATTTAGATTTTATTTTTAATGTATTATTATTATTATTAATAATATTATTCAGTCTTTATTTATCATCATTTATTTATTATTATTATTATGATTTCTATCGCTCCAACAGTTTGCACAGCACTTTACAAAACAGAGGGAGGCGGTTTAGTTACTATTTTTGATCTCGGAATCCGGCAGAAAAGGGACCTGCAATTAATGGGGGGGAGGGGGGTGAAACGAGGCTCAGGATCCATGGACGGTGCAATAGTCTGCAGATCAGATCCCTCTGATGAAATGAAATAGAGATCAGCGAGTCAGCCCTCATTATGTGACCCCCCCCCCCCCCCTCCATCAGATGTAACTTTGTATCTGACACCCATTCATTCCCTTGTTTCCCTCGTGGGGCTTATTCTGGACGTGTTTCGGCTCCCCCGGCACACACCGTGGCAGTGGAGTTAATGGGGGGGGGGGGGGTGCCATGGTGATATGGAGATGCTTTGATACTCATTGAGAAGATGCTGAATAAAGAATCAATCCATGGAGATCTGTGACAGCTCAACGCTGCCCCCTTCTGAGCATGGGAAGCCCAGCAGCTGCTCATGTTCAGGTGGAGATAAGTACCTGGAGTGAGTGGTAGGTACACAGATCACAGAGGAATACAATTATTATATCAGCCTATCTCTGCAGCTCACCGGTCCTTAGATGTGGTGGCGGCATTCGTTTTCTTTTTCCACATTTGTATTCCTTTCTTTTCACCTGGTGATCCCGCCAGTAACACACATCCCCAATCCCAAAGTGACAACACTTACCTCATTGTATCTATGGGGAGCAGTGTTGTCACCCTAGGACAGGAAGTTGGCTAGAGGACAACCAAGTATCTCTAGAAGATAAGGCGGTGAGGGGGGAGGGGGACGTAACACAAACATGGCAAAACTGCCATGGTCTGTCATGGTGTTAGCGGAGACTGGCATTGTCCTTCGTGTTGTAAGCGTATGATGGCATGATCCATCATGGTGTGAGCGGGGCTGGCATGGTTCATCATGGTGTTAGCGGAGGCTGGCATGGTCCACATGGTGTTATCAGAGGCTGGCATGGTCCTTCATAGTGTTAGCGGAGGCTGGCATGGTCCTTCATGGTGATAGCGGAGGCTGGCATGGTCCTTCATGGTGTTAGCGGAGGCTGGCATGGTCCTTCATGGTGTGAGCGGGGCTGGCATGGTTCATCATGGTGTTAGCGGAGGCTGGCATGGTCCTTCATAGTGTTAGCGGAGGCTGGCATGGTCCACATGGTGTTATCAGAGGCTGGCATGGTCCTTCATAGTGTTAGCGGAGGCTGGCATGGTCCTTCATGGTGTGAGCGGGGCTGGCATGGTTCATCATGGTGTTAGCGGAGGCTGGCATGGTCCTTCATAGTGTTAGCGGAGGCTGGCATGGTCCACATGGTGTTATCAGAGGCTGGCATGGTCCTTCATAGTGTTAGCGGAGGCTGGCATGGTCCATCATGGTGTGAGCGGGGCTGGCATGGTCCATCATGGTGTGAGTGGGGCTGGCATGGTCCTTCATAGTGTTAGCGGAGGCTGGCATGGTCCATCATGGTGTGAGCGGGGCTGGCATGGTCCATCATGGTATGAGTGGGGCTGGCATGGACCATAATGGTGTAAGAGGGCTGGCATGGTCCATCATGGTGTGAGAGGGGCTGGAATGATCCATCATGGTGTGAGCGGGGCTGGCATGGTCCATCATGGTGTGAGTGGGGCTGGCATGGTCCATCATGGTGTTAGCGGAAGCTGGCATGGTCCTTCATGGTGTTAGCAGGGCTGGCATGGTCCTTCATGGTGTGAGTGGGGCTGGCATGGTCCATCATGGTGTTAGTGGAGGCTGGCCTGGTCCTTCATGATGTTAGCAGGGCTGGCATGGTCCTTCATGGTATGAGTGGGGCTGGCGTGGTCCATCATGGTGTGAGCGTGGCTGGCATGGTCCATCATGGTGTGAGAGGGGCTGGCATGGTCCATCATGGTGTGAGAGGGGCTGGCATGGTCCATCATGGTGTTAGCGGGGCTGGCATGGTCTGTCATGGTGTGAGCAGGGCTGGCATGGACCTTCATGGTGTGAGTGGGGCTGGCATGGACCTTCATGGTGTGAGCAGGACTGGCATGAACCTTCATGGTGTGAGCAGGACTGGCATGGACCTTCATGGTGTGAGCGGGGCTGGCATGGACCTTCATGGTGTGAGTGGGGCTGGCATGGACCTTCATGGTGTGAGTGGGGCTGGCATGGTCCTTCATGGTGTGAGTGGGACTGGCATGGATCTTCATGGTGTGAGCAGGGCTGGCATGGTCTGTCATGGTGTGAGCAGAACTGTCATGGTCCTTCATGGTGTGAGCGGGGCTGGCATGGACCTTCATGGTGTGAGTGGGGCTGGCATGGCCCTTCATGGTGTGAGTGGGGCTGGCATGGTCCATCATGGTGTCAGCGGGGCTGGTATAGTCCATCATGGTATGAGCGGGGCTGGCATGGTCCTTCATGGTGTTAGCGGAGGCTGGCATGGTCCTTCATGGTGTTAGCGGAGGCTGACATGATCCTTCATGGTGTTAGCAGAGGCTGGCATGGTCCTTCATGGTGTCAGCGGGGCTGGCATGGTCCTTCGTGGTGTGAGTGGGGCTGGCATGGTCCATCATGGTGTGAGCGGGGCTGGCATGGTCCATCATGGTGTGAGAGGGGCTGGCATGGTCCATCATGGTGTGAGAGGGGCTGGCATGGTCCATCATGGTGTGAGCGGGGCTGGCATGGTCCATCATGGTGTGAGCGGGGCTGGAATGGTCCATCATGGTGTTAGCGGAAGCTGGCATGGTCCTTCATGGTGTTAGCTGGGCTGGCATGGTCCTTCATGGTGTGAGTGGGGCTGGCATGGTCCATCATGGTGTTAGTGGAGACTGGCATGGTCCTTCGTGGTGTTAGCAGGGCTGGCATGGTCCTTCATGGTATGAGTGGGGCTGGCATGGTCCATCATGGTGTGAGCGGGGCTGGAATGGTCCATCATCGTGTTAGCGGGGCTGGCATGGTCCATCATGGTGTGAGTGGGGCTGGCATGGTCCTTCATGGTGTCAGCAGGGCTGGCATGGTCCTTCATGGTGTGAGTGGGGCTGGCATGGTCCATCATGGTGTGAGAGGGGCTGGCATGGTCCATCATGGTGTGAGCGGGGCTGGGATGGTCCATCATGGTGTGAGCGGGGCTGGAATGGTCCATCATGGTGTTAGCGGAAGCTGGCATGGTCCTTCATGGTGTTAGCAGGGCTGGCATGGTCCTTCTTGGTGTGAGTGGAGGCTGGCATGGTCCTTCATGGTGTTAGCAGGGCTGGCATGGTCCTTCATGGTATTATTGGGGCTGGCATGGTCCATCATGGTGTGAGCGGGGCTGGAATGGTCCATCATGGTGTTAGCGGGGCTGGCATGGTCCATCATGGTGTGAGTGGGGCTGGCATGGTCCTTCATGGTGTGAGCGGGGCTGGCATGGTCCTTCATGGTGTGAGCGGGGCTGGCATGGTCCATCATGGTGTGAGCGGGGCTGGCATGGTCCATCATGGTGTGAGCGGGGCTGGCATGGTCCATCATGGTGTGAGCGGGGCTGGCATGGTCCTTCATGGTGTGAGCAGGGCTGGCATGGTCCTTCATGGTGTCAGCGGGGCTGGCATGGTCCTTCATGGTATTATTGGGGCTGGCATGGTCCATCATGGTGTGAGCGGGGCTGGAATGGTCCATCATGGTGTTAGCGGGGCTGGCATGGTCCATCATGGTGTGAGTGGGGCTGGCATGGTCCTTCATGGTGTGAGCGGGGCTGGCATGGTCCTTCATGGTGTGAGCGGGGCTGGCATGGTCCTTCATGGTGTGAGCGGGGCTGGCATGGTCCATCACGGTGTGAGCGGGGCTGGCATGGTCCATCATGGTGTGAGCGGGGCTGGCATGGTCCATCATGGTGTGAGCGGGGCTGGCATGGTCCATCATGGTGTGAGCGGGGCTGGCATGGTCCATCATGGTGTGAGCGGGGCTGGCATGGTCCATCATGGTGTGAGCGGGGCTGGCATGGTCCATCATGGTGTGAGCGGGGCTGGAATGGTCCATCATGGTGTGAGCGGGGCTGGCATGGTCCTTCATGGTGTGAGCGGGGCTGGCATGGTCCTTCATGGTGTCAGCGGAGGCTGGCATGGTCCTTCATGGTGTCAGCGGACGCTGGCATGGTACTTCATGGTGGCAGCGGGGCTGGCATTGTCCTTCATGGTGTGAGCGGGGGACCACAGACAATACTGGTGACTGGTTCTTTGCCCTCTGCTGCCATTCCCACTGGCTTCTGCTCCTCCCACCAACGCGTTTCACCTCAATAGGGATCTTATTAGGGAGTCATAGAAGTTTAACAATTTGTATCTAAAAAAGAAGATGTGACGGGCGATTTATAGTTCTCGGTGATATCTGTGTGATGATCCCGGGTGCGGCGCTCTGTACAGTGATTTGGGCGATTTCTAAGAACGAAACGCGCTCACACCTGAAGATGAGAGGGGAGGTGCGGAGGAGAAGAGAAGCGGGGGAGGGGAGGAGGGGAGTATCGGGGGAGGGGACGCCATGACGCGCTCTGGGAAGGCGCGTGCGATGATTGAGCGGTAATGGACTCCAGATGTACGGCGGAGCCTCTTAATGAATTCCTAATCGCACATTACTGGGGAAACTTTTCCTTTTCTGACTTAAACATAATGATTAATCTTCTGCTGCCTCCTCAGCCCGCCGATTGCGATCAATGTAAAACACATAGCAGCCGGCCGATCGATCAGCTGACTTCTTGAACTCGGAGAGGTAATGGACTTCACCCCTTCACTGCCGGACACAGATACACGGGGGATGGAAATCCCGCAGCAAGTTTTCTCCATTTTTATTTTATATTGAACTTTGTTTTTCCCTTTTTTTTTTTGGCCTCTCAGTGCCGCTGATCTCCTGCAGCCTCTTTGCAGCCACTTCCTTTCTCCATACACTCCAGTGATGGCGGCGCGGCATTTCTCGGGCGGCTTTCCTGATGGTGACACCAGTGGGTCATGTCAGTGTAATCTGTGCTGACACAATTCCAGGACAGGGGCAGAGCGTTGTCACCCTCTAACAGGAAGTGCCTGAACACCGACCTCCATGGCGGGATCACCCCGGATTCATTTAATGAAAATTGCAGCAGACCAAGCCGTATGTATGTCAGTGCAACTGCTTGTGGTGTCCACAGGGGGCGCATGGGACAGGGGGGCAACGCAGGAGCACAACCGGGGGGATGGGCAGAGCGTTGTCACCCTCTAACAGGAAGTGCCTGAACACGGACCTCCATGGCGGGATCACCCCGGATTTGTTTAATGAAAATTGCAGCAGACCAAGCCCTGTAGTGGGTGGGGTCTGTTGGGCCCCGCCAGTAACTCTGCCCTCTCTCCTTGTGCAGGGACTGGTCTTGCCTCCGCCCCCTCCTGGATCTTTCTGTAGTGGGTGGAGCCTGCTGGATCCCTCCCACAGCTCTGCTCTCTCTCGTTATGCAGGGGGACTGGTCTTGTCTCCGCCCCCACATGAAATGGGTGGGACCTGCTGGGCCCCTCCCACAGCTCTGCTCCCTCTCCTTGTGCAGGGGGACAAATCTTGTCTTTGCCCCCTCTTGTTGTTTTCTGTAGTGGGTGGAGCCTTCTGGGCTCCTCCTACAGCTCTGCTCTCTGCACAGCCCAGTGATGATGTCATTTCTACTTTTGCAGGGTAATATCTGGGTTTGCAAGGCATTCAATGTGAATAAAGTTGATATATACACTTTGTGGCTGGTGATGAATACATTGTATTGAAATGATATTTTTTGTGTCTGGAGTTCTCCCGGAATTGATAAGTGGAGCCGGGATGATCCGGCAGGGGCGCTGACCTTGTGGCTTCACATACAAGGCCATGTATATATATATATATATATATATATTATTGCTATAGGTCTCGTCTGATTACCACAATCTGCGCAGTGAAGTGCGGTGTATCTAGCGATTCCTCCGTCTGATTTGCTCTCACAGATTTATTTTTCAGACAATCGTTTTCTGAGCGTCGCTCCCCAAAGGGCCATTTGTGAAGCTGGAATCATTTTTTTACGATACGCCAATACCACGGATCATATAAACAGCTTTAATAATAGGAGGACGCATTATCCGGGACGGCGATACTTGTAAATGTGCATTTTAATGATTTGGGTTATTTATGATTTAATAAAGAGATGGACTTTGTATGATAATGATCCCGAGGTGCGAGCGATGGAAGCTGCGCCGTGATCGTCGTACTTTGTTCCCAGCGTGGGGGGGAGGGGCGCGAGTCGGATAACGAGATGTTCATCTATAGACGCCTCTCAGGTGACGTACATCCAGAATCGAGTTTTTCGGCACGTTTGGTCCCGTGTCTGATTGGATGCACAGAACTTTGGTCAAACATAGCAAGATAATAATGAAGATAATATATAAGATAAATATTATAAGATAAAATAACTAAACCAGCTTTGGCTGCAATATTCACCTTCAGTCCAGAGATTCCCCCTCTGCAGCAATTTTTGTTTGCCAGTGTGAGGCCCATTATCATTCATCCCACTTTCTCTGAGCCCAGGTCACCCTGGAACCTCCTTTACACTGTGACTGGTCAGTGAAAGAAGAAGCAGCACACTGATGATCTCATCTCTCTGCAACTCCGCTCTCTCCTCCTATCAGCATCTGAACTGATTGGCTCCTTGTGCTTCTTCTTCCTCTCACACTCCAGCCCTGCTGTACAGGTAGGGCTGCTATTAGAAATCACGAGGCCCGGTACAGGCCCCGCCCCCCACCAAATGACAATCATTTTTGTCCAATTTTTCCCAATTTTTTTTCCAATTAAAAAAAATATTTTTATTCATTTTGTACAAATTTTATTTTCTACAATGATTTGGGGGGGGGGGGGGGGGGGGGCTAAACAGATTCCTGATATCCCGCATTTGAGAGGACTTGAGGTCAAAGGTTCTTAATTTCCTTTCTCTGCTGCATTGAAGATGAATGAACATAACACAGAGGCTCCTCCCCCATTCATAAACTGAAGCATAGTAAACACAGTTTCCTATGCACAGTTATGAATGGACACATGAGTGATCGGTACCAATTGCTGGCTCTGTCCAATTCAGAAAAGGAAGGGGCGGGTAAGGGACATATTTACTGCCCCCCTTCTCCCATCGTCCCTCTGCCTTTGCACCTGCAGCAGCCGATGAGAGAGGGAAGCCATCAGTGCTGTGGGGGGGGGGGGGCACAGGGAGGGGGATCAGTGGGGAGGGGCAGGAGAATAATTACAGAACAATGCACTGTGTCTGTGTCTCTCCCTCCAGCAGCTGAAAGCCAGTGAGAAGGAGAGGAGGGGAAACTGGCTTTCATCTGCTGGAGGGAGAGACACAGACACAGTGCATTGTTCGGTCATTGTCCTCCCACCACACTGATCCCCTTGCAGTCTAGGCCCCCTGTGTGCCGTACCCCCCTATTGGTGGCCCTGTGTACGGGGAATGCAAGAGGCCCATCCCGGGTCACATTCAGGGACTTGAACTGCTTTTATAAAAAAATGTAAATAAATCGAACGATGTACTAATGATTACAGAGCCCCATATGTAATATATCTGCCCGGAATTCAAAAAGTAAAAATATTGGGACTCTTTTGCAGCATTTGTAATCTGGAGATCCTGCCAGTTACAGCACTTCCTGTTGCAGGCTGGCACCTCTAGGCCAATGCCTTCGAGCAACCAGGGAAGGCAATACATAAGCAGATTCAGCTTTAGTCCTCGTGTGCCCGGCTCTACGGGCATCTGACATTTTTAGGGGTTTTTTTCTACCTCTAAATGCCCCTCGCAGTCACACATTCTGAAGAGGGGTGCGTGGGCTGAAAAAATGCACAAAATTAATATTCTGGCCAATTAAATCCATTAATGCCAAACGCACGAATGCACACGAATGCGCTTGCAATAACGCGGCTTTACCGCATTTTTCCGGCTGCTTTTCTCATATAAGACCCTTTATGGGAGCTTCTTGTGGCAGTCATGTGACGGTCATGGCCCTTCCTCATAGGTCAGGGGGCAGACAGCCATGCCGTATCGGTAGTGGTTACTCCATACCAGAGCTGCTGCCAATCAAAACCCAATGAGGAGACCCGGGAGTGTGATTGCCTGAAATACTCTACAATCCTACCATAGGAATAGTATCAGTGGCGGCTGGTGCTCCATTCTTTGATGGGGGAGGGGGGCAAACAAGTCACCCTCAAACCCCCCCCCGTCGGTCCATAAGTCAAACCGTCACAACCCCCCCTTCCCAATGCCCGGTAAACCAAACACCACCCCCCCATTGCTCACCCATCGCCCACCGGCCCCGCACTTATCCCATCTACGTTGTGGACAGCTTCGGCTCCCCCCTGAGTCTCCTCCTCGGCAGCCAATACAGTCGCTTCTCCTCTCGGCCAATCGGGTCTTAAGACCCGCTTCCTGATTGGCCAGGAGGAGAACAGGAAGACAATAGTGAATATTAATTGTTACCCAACTAGGTGAGCTTGAGGAGCAATGCTCTGCGCCCTGAGACCATCCTTTTTAAAGCCAATTAGAGCCTGAGGCTCTAATCATGTGCTTAAAAAAAAAAACACCCCCATTGAAATCCATGCGTCCGGCGCCCTGCATGTAGATTAGGGGCTTGGCGCAGGGATTGGGGGGCGGCGCCCATGTGCCCTTAATGGAGCGGCTGCCACTGAATAGTAGACTGTGACTACAGTTGTCACCCCAGGAGGAGGAGGAGGCCAGGGGCAGAATCAGAATTGTAATGAAAAGGTTTATAAATAAAGCTTGTGTGACAACATTTGGAAACACGGTGGCCGGTCCTCTTCATGATTCGGATACATTTACATTCCATTGAGTAACATTGTATCGGCTCTTCATACAAGTCTCTCCCATCCTCCGCTCCTCTTCTCCAGTCCTCCACAGACAATTTTACAATCAAGACTTTTTGTACATCTGAAAAAAAAAGGTTCTCGTCATTCCTCGATGTTTCCCGGCGAGACGCACAATCACCGAGCGAATGGTGGCAATTTCACGAGTCCTTCAATCAGCCGTTCCTCCGAGGACTTTCCCTGCCAGTTACTGTACAAAATAATCTTCTGATCAGCCGATGAAAGGGAAGAGTTCTCATTAGGTCATTAGAGTCTTCTTTTCACATTTGGGGTGCAGAGCCGCGGTTATGGAGACCGCCGAGCGCAAAATGTGTCAAAGATTTCCTTCTCCGTGAATGTGGAGAACGGATCAGTTTATTCAGCACAGAGAATACCGAAAGGATCACCAGAGAAACTGCGCTGCTCCGAACCGCGACCTCTATGAAGAAGCCCAATTGCGGCGAAACGCGTACGAAGGGCGTGGCCTAAGGCAGGGACTGTGCTTGGAATCCAGCTACCCTGAGGAAACTTCATGGTTTGAGTTCTTTGAGTGCAGCCTTAATATTAAAGAATAATTCTAGGAAAAACATTTTTTTTTATGTTAGTATAGTGCCACCCCCAAAAATGTGTCCTTGCCTTCTAAGCCTCCCGACACCCCTGACATCCCTGACAACTTTGACACTTCTGACACCCCTGACAACTCTGACACCTCTGAGACCCCCGATACCTCTGACACTTCTGACACTTCTTACACCCCTGACACCCGATACCTCTGACACCCCCTGACACCTCTGACACCCCTGACACCCCCGATACCTCTGACACCCCCAATACCTCTGACACCCCGAACACCCCTGACACCCCCAATACCTCTGACACCCCTGACACCTCTGACACCCCCTGACACCTCTGACACCCCCGATACCTCTGACACCCCCAATACCTCTGACACCCCGAACACCCCTGACACCCCCAATACCTCTGACACCCCTGACACCCCCAATACCTCTGACATCCCGACACCCCTGACACCCCAATACCTCTGATACCCCAAACACCCCTGACACCCCCGACACCCCTGACACCCCCGATACTTCTGACACCCCCAATACCTCTGACATCCCGACACCCCTGACACCCCCGATACCCCTGACACCCCCGATACCCCTGACACTCCTGACACCCCCAATATCTCTGACATCCCGACACCCCTGACACCCCCAATACCTCTGACACCCGAACACCCCTGACACTCCCGACACCCCTGACACCCCCAATACCTTTGACATCCCCGACAGCCCTGACACCTCCAATACCTCTGACATCCCCGACACCCCCGATACCTCTGACACCTCTGACAAGGAACCAATACAAAGAGAACAGGAGACTTCTCCATAGCAGTACATGGTACAGCAGCCACATATCAGGGATATGAAGTGTTGGGGGGTACCAAACGCTTTAAGATTCTTAATTCAGAAAAGAACCCGTATTTCTGAAGCAGATATCTTTAAATATTGAACTTTTGCTCAGGCCTTGAGGATATACAAGGGATATGCAATGCAAATGAAAGATTAAAATAAGTCATACAGCAGTAATCAGTAAGTCCTGAAAGAACCTATATCTCCAGATATGTAAGAGAGAGGATGACCTATGACCCCAGGTATAAAAGGGAAGAGAATGCCCTATGACCCCGGGTATAAAAGGGAAGAGAATGCCCTATGACCCCAGATATAAAAAGGAAAGAGAATGCCCTATGACCCCGGGTATAAAAAGGAAAGAGAATGACCTATGACCCCAGGTATAAAAGAGAAGAGAATGACCTATGACCCCAAGTATAAAAGGGAAGAGAATGCCCTATGACCCCAGATATAAAAATAAAAGAGAATGACCTATGACTTCAGGCAAAAAAGGGAAGAGAATGACCTATGACCCCAGGTATAAAAGGGAAGAGAATGACCTATGACCTCAGTCAAAAAAAGGAAGAGAATGACCTATGACCCCAGGTATAAAAGGGAAGAGAATGACCTATAACCTCAGTCAAAAAAAAGGAAGAGAATGACCTATGACTTCAGGCAAAAAAGCCAAGAGAATGATCTATGACCCCAAGTATAAAAGCAAAGAGAATGACCTATGACCCCTAGGTATAAAAGAGAATGACCTATGATCCCAGGTACAAAAGGGAAGGGAATAACCTATGACCCCAGGTATAAAAGAGAAGAGAATGACCTATGACCTCAGGCAAAAAAGGAAGAAAATGACATATGACCGCAGTCTTTGTGATGGAGATGTTGAGGGTCTTCAGCTCAACAAGGGCCCAGAAGAAGTGATGTGCAATGGCGACCAGCAACAGAAAATAGCATGTGCAAAGTGTTTCCTTTTTGAGGCTTTAATGTAAAGAGATGGGTTGGGGGGTGTCTTTGTAGGGTGTACACAGGGGGGGCTTCTTCCTGCTCAATAATCCTGATGATACCAAGGCTCAAGAGAATAGGATGTCCAGGTACAGGCTCTGCAGCCAGTGTAGGTTGCCTGGCCGTGCCCCTGGCAATGATGGCATTCAGTGGATCTGCACCAGTGACAGTGAGAGTGACCAACTCAGCCAACAGGGAGCTGGTAATGGTGGATCTACTCGCTCTCTCATTGGAGACTCTCCATGTAGTCTAGGCCATGGTGCTAGCTCATATTCCCTGGAGTAGCCGGATCCCTGCTCTCTGCTGAAGGCCGTGGTTCCAAGAGAAAGACTTGCCCAGCATTCTCCTCTTTCTCTCAGCCGGCTGGAACTTGTAGTCTGCAGCAGTCTGAATCAAATGCAAATACTGGCTCATCGGACCACACATCCCACAATCCGCTGCTTCCAACTGTGCTCTCTGCTTGCTCTACATTCAAGAGAATTTTCCTCTCACTATTTGACCTTTGGTTAATGGTTATACTAGGAGCTGCTCTATATTTGGTTATATTTATAATTCTGGTGTCCAGAGTGTGCGGCTTAGAGGTTTTCACCTTTATTTACAGAATTCAAGCAATGATGACACGATGTCCAGGCTGAGCACTAGAGGAAAACAGGATCACTGCAGCTACCTGGCTACATCCTCCCCCCAGTGGAAATCTTTGGTCCTCCAAAGAGGTAGAAACATCAAAGTATTATTCTAACTAATCATTTTCAGTAAAGTTAACACACAAATTATAACATCAGCCATAACTCATAATTCAAAAACAATTTGCATACTTCGGGATTTTGCTGAAACCATTTATATACCTTCAGTTAACTCGTATTTGTTTACAGGTCAGGGCTATAGTGTCAGAGGGCGGGTCAATGTCACCCTCTACCCAATGGATGGTAGCGGGGTCTGGCATTGGATTCAGCCATTGGATGGTGGGTATTAGTCCATCTGAGTTTTCTGCTAGGACATCATAAGTTAGTCTCTTGGGAGCGTTTATGTTTCACCTCCGTTGGATAGGCTAGAAGTCGTGAAGCACAGCGGTAGAGTCTATGTCCAGATTTCCAGCACTGGGAGAACTGCAGGGTTCCAAAGAGGGATTTACTGAATCCAATTCAGGTTCTGTATCTTTGCTATCTGGGTTTGTACAAGCTTTGCATCCATAGGATTCCACATCTGCTAGCGGGATTTTAACTTCAGGAGGAATAGTCTAATCTAGGTTGTGGTAAATCTCCTTCATTGGCGCTAATCAGATCTTCAACACCCTCTTCAACTATTTTGATCTTCATTTCACCAACCCTTTTAGGTGGAGGTGGAATTTCCACTCCTGGACTTTTCTCAACTGCATGAGGAACAATGTTGGTTTCTTGGGTTAAGTGCCATAGCCAGTGGGGCACAATCTCCTCCTCTTCGCTGTCTTCATCTTCCCCTATGGGGTGTTTGCTCTGACTCCACAGATGCAGCCGGGTTCTGAGGGGTGGCGATTCATCGCCTAGGAGGGTCATTGTTTGAGGTATTCGGATGGCATTGGAAAAGGGAAGCAAATGGTTCCGATGCCACATTTTCCCTTCAGGGCGGGTTTGATACACTGGCAGCCAGGAAGTTGCTTGCAGATGATGTAAGGTTGGGGTCACCAGAGGTCTGCTAACTTGTGCTTCCCAGGCACCCCTAGGTTCCTCAGCAACACAGCTGAAGGTCTTCCATTTTCACTTACAGGTCCAAATTCATTTTGTTCCTCTGCCCTCGAGCAGTAGAATTCTCTACCAAATTCTCTTAAGCCTGTATTACGTTGCACAAGTTTGTTCTCAAAGTCTCTGCCTTGATCAGAGTGTATTCACATAGGCAGGCCGTAATGCACAAAGAACTTCTCCACTAAGACTTTCGACACTGTGGTGGCTTGTTGGTCCTTGGTGAGGTGAGCTTGAGCATATTGGATGAAATGGTTGGTCCTCACCAAAGCATTGCTTCTCTCACCAGCATCGGGTTCCAGGCACAGGAAGTCAACACAAACCATTTCCATAGGCCCTTGACTTTGTAAATGTCCCATGGGTGCAGCTTTGACAGGCAAGGTCCAAGGTCTTCCTTTGGATGCATGGTAAACAGGAGTGACAGTAGCTCTCTACTTCGGTTCTCATGTTAGACCAATAGAATCTGTCTCTGACTAATCTAAAGGTCCTATCAGAGAATAGGGAGAACATGAAGAACAGGGAGAACAGAGAGAACATGGAGAACACCGGGAACACAGAGAACTCAGAGAACAGGGAGAACTCAGAGAACAGGGGGAACTCAGAGAACAGGGAGAACTCAGAGAACAGGGAGAACACAGAGAACTGGGAGAACTCAGAGAACAGGGAGAACTGGGAGAACTCAGAGAACAGGGAGAGCTGGGAGAACTCAGAGAACTGGGAGAACTTAGAGAACTGGGAGAACTCAGAGAACTGGGAGAACTCAGAGAACAGGGAGAACTCAGAGAACAGGGAGAACACATAGAACAGGGAGAACTCAGAGAACAGGGAGAACACAGAGAACAGGGGGAACTCAGAGAACAGGGGGAACTCAGAGAACTGGGAGAACTCAGAGAACTGGGGGAACTCAGAGAACTGGGGGAACTCAGAGAACTGGGAGAACTCAGAGAACAGGGGGAACTCAGAGAACAGGGGGAACTCAGAGAACAGGGAGAACTCAGAGAACTGGGAGAACTCAGAGAACAGGGGGAACACTGAGAACTGGGAGAACTCAGAGAACAGGGGGAACTCAGAGAACAGGGGGAACACTGAGAACAGGGAGAACACAGAGAACAGGGGGAACTCAGAGAACAGGGAGAACTCAGAGAACAGGGAGAACTCAGAGAACTGGGAGAACTCAGAGAACAGGGGGAACACTGAGAACTGGGAGAACTCAGAGAACAGGGGGAACTCAGAGAACAGGGGGAACACTGAGAACAGGGAGAACACAGAGAACAGGGGGAACTCAGAGAACAGGGAGAACACAGAGAACAGGGGGAACTCAGAGAACAGGGGGAACTCAGAGAACTGGGAGAACTCAGAGAACTGGGGGAACTCAGAGAACTGGGGGAACTCAGAGAACTGGGAGAACTCAGAGAACAGGGGGAACTCAGAGAACAGGGGGAACTCAGAGAACAGGGAGAACTCAGAGAACTGGGAGAACTCAGAGAACAGGGGGAACACTGAGAACTGGGAGAACTCAGAGAACAGGGGGAACTCAGAGAACAGGGGGAACACTGAGAACAGGGAGAACACAGAGAACAGGGGGAACTCAGAGAACAGGGAGAACTCAGAGAACAGGGGGAACTCAGAGAACAGGGGGAACTCAGAGAACAGGGGGAACTCAGAGAACAGGGAGAACTCAGAGAACAGGGGGAACTCAGAGAACAGGGGGAACTCAGAGAACAGGGGGAACTCAGAGAACAGGGGGAACTCAGAGAACTGGGAGAACTCAGAGAACTGGGGGAACTCAGAGAACTGGGGGAACTCAGAGAACTGGGAGAACTCAGAGAACTGGGAGAACTCAGAGAACAGGGGGAACTCAGAGAACAGGGGGAACTCAGAGAACAGGGAGAACTCAGAGAACTGGGAGAACTCAGAGAACAGGGGGAACACTGAGAACTGGGAGAACTCAGAGAACAGGGGGAACTCAGAGAACAGGGGGAACACAGAGAACAGGGGGAACTCAGAGAACAGGGAGAACACAGAGAACAGGGGGAACTCAGAGAACAGGGGGAACTCAGAGAACTGGGAGAACTCAGAGAACTGGGGGAACTCAGAGAACTGGGGGAACTCAGAGAACTGGGAGAACTCAGAGAACAGGGGGAACTCAGAGAACAGGGGGAACTCAGAGAACAGGGAGAACTCAGAGAACTGGGAGAACTCAGAGAACAGGGGGAACACTGAGAACTGGGAGAACTCAGAGAACAGGGGGAACTCAGAGAACAGGGGGAACACTGAGAACAGGGAGAACACAGAGAACAGGGGGAACTCAGAGAACAGGGAGAACTCAGAGAACAGGGAGAACTCAGAGAACTGGGAGAACTCAGAGAACAGGGGGAACACTGAGAACTGGGAGAACTCAGAGAACAGGGGGAACTCAGAGAACAGGGGGAACACTGAGAACAGGGAGAACACAGAGAACAGGGGGAACTCAGAGAACAGGGAGAACACAGAGAACAGGGGGAACTCAGAGAACAGGGGGAACTCAGAGAACTGGGAGAACTCAGAGAACTGGGGGAACTCAGAGAACTGGGGGAACTCAGAGAACTGGGGGAACTCAGAGAACTGGGAGAACTCAGAGAACAGGGAGAACTCAGAGAACAGGGGGAACTCAGAGAACAGGGGGAACTCAGAGAACAGGGGGAACTCAGAGAACAGGGAGAACTCAGAGAACAGGGGGAACTCAGAGAACAGGGGGAACTCAGAGAACAGGGGGAACTCAGAGAACAGGGGGAACTCAGAGAACAGGGGGAACTCAGAGAACAGGGGGAACACAGAGAACTGGGAGAACTCAGAGAACAGGGAGAACTCAGAGAACTGGGAGAACTGGGAGAACTGTGAGAACTCAGAGAACACTGAGAACTGGGAGAACTGGGAGAACTCAGAGAACACTGAGAACTGGGAGAACTCAGAGAACTGGGAGAACACTGAGAACTGGGAGAGCGGGGAAGGCTGGAGGAGAAGATTTCACAGGTGGACGGTGAATAGTAAAACTCATTAAAGAGAAACATAATAACATTAGAAGAGAAGGAATCCAATCTTCATCAAGGAGCAGAGAATACAATATTGTCTATTGAACGTTCCACTTCATTTTCAAATTGATTTTAATCACAAAAATGACCTTTAATATTACAGTGTGATCCCGTCCCGTCATCAGTTCTGATTGTTTGAAGGTTATCGGTATGAAAGTATTTATTGATTATATGATGCTGAGTGATAACATAATGATAGCTTGTGAAAATTCTCACTGTAATCTCTCTATCTATCTATCTATCTATCTATCTATCTATCTATCTATCTATCTATCTATCTATCTATCTATCTATCTATCTATCTATCTATCTATCTATCTATCTATCTATCTATCTATCTCTCTATCTATCTATCTATCTATCTATCTATCTATCTATCTCTCTATCTATCTATCTATCTATCTATCTATCCTTCTATATACCATCTACCTACCCTTTGCCCAATCTGTGGCCCTTTGTATAAGATTTGTGGCCCCCAGTCTGTAGAGGGAACATTGATTGGGGGAATAGGACTGACCTCTACTATCCTCATGTATCTTCTTCCCAGTTTTATGTTGTCTTCTGCAGCATCTCCCCAACCAACAATCCTGTCCACAGCGACCCCCCTCCCCCATACCTTTCCCCCACATGCCCCCCATCCATGTCTACACCGTCTGACCCCCATTCCCTCTATTAGTTCTGCGGTCTCTGACTGTCCTCTCAGCATTATATACTGTATATTAAGCATTATGTGAGGGTCTTTGGTGATGTCAGGGGCCATATTTGAGACTCCTTTAGCTCATAAGTTCATCTACCTACCAATCTCTATGACATTCCATTCATCCATCCATAGATCAACCCATCCATCCATCCCTTTCATCCATCCTTTCATCTACTATTTACACTATATTACCAAAAGTATTGGGACACCTCCTTTACACGCACACGACCATTAATGGCCCCCCAGTCTTAGTCCGGAGGGTTCAGTATTGAGTTGGCCCTTTGCAGCTATAACAGCTTCACCTCTTCTGGGAAGGCCGTCCACAAGGTTTAGGAGATGCGTCTATGGAAATGTTTGACCATTCTTCCAGAAGAGCATTTGTAAGGTCAGGCACTGATGTTGGACGAGAAGACTTGGCTCGCAGTCTCCGCTCTAATTCACCCGAAAGGTGTTCTTTAGCCCCCCTCCCCCAAATCATTTGGACCAGTGGACAAAGCGAGGTCCATAAAGACATGGATGAGCAAGTTTGGGGTGGAGGAACTTGACTGGTCTGTACAGAGTCCTGACCTCAACCTGATAGAACACCATTGAGATGAATTAGAGAGGAGACTGTGAGCCGAGTCTTCTCATCCAACATCAGTGCCTGACCTCACAAATGCTCTTCTGGAAGAATGGTCAAACATTCCCATAGACACCCTCCTAAACCTTGTGGACGGCCTTCCCAGAAGAGGTGAAGCTGTTATAGCTGCAAAGGGCCAACTCAATATTGAACCCTCCGGACTAAGACTGGGGGGGTCATTAAAGAGGAAGTAAACCCTTCCAAACAACTTGGACCTATAGGTAAGCCTAGATTAAGGCTTACCTGTAGGTCCAAGCAATATCTCCTAAACCTATATGGTTTAGGAGATATTTGCCCGAAAATGGGCACCGCTGTCTACGGCGCATGCGCCGTAGACAGCGGCGCGCAGGCGCACTAAATGCGGCAAATCCAAGAATGGATTTGCCAAATTTGTCGACTCCCGTGCGCATGCGCGGGAGTGACGTCATCGCGGCTTCGCCGTATGACAGCGGCGGAGCTGCGAGGCGCGACTCCCGTGCGCATGCGCGGGAGTGACGTCATCGCGGTTGCGCCGCTGTGATTCGTCGGAGCTGCGAGACGCCACAAGCAACATGGATGCGGCGGACTACAGGGGACAGCGGCGACTTCGCTGGCTCCTGTGTCAGGTAAGTGACACATAATGAGCTACTATGCGATGCGATGCGATGCATAGTAGTCCATTATGCTTTACCTTTGCAGGGAAAAAAAGAGGAAGTAACACCCATCAGGGTTTACTTCCTCTTTAAAGTTCATGTGCGTGTAAAGGTGTCCCAATACTTTTGGTAATATAGTACATCTATCTCTCTGACCTTCCAATTATTCGTACATCTGCCCATCCCTCCATCTACCAATCCATCCCTCCATTCATCCATCCGACTCTCCATCCCTCCATCTACCAATCCATCCCTCCATTCATCCATCCCACTCTCCATCCCTCCATCTACCAATCCATCCCTCCATTCATCCATCCCACTCTCCATCCCTCCATCTACCAATCCATCCCTCCATTCATCCATCCCACTCTCCATCCCTCCATCTACCAATCCATCCCTCCATTCATCCCTCCATCTACCAATCCATCCGACTCTCTATCCCTCCTTCTGCCAATCCTTTAAGCCATTCTTTATCCACCCAGTCTTCTTTCTTTCTTTCCTGCGCGGTACTGCTATCACAAGCAGCAAACGAACGTTCTTACAACAAAAAAAGTTGAAAAAAATTCCACTTGTGTATACCCAACTTAATCCTCAATAATGCCCCCTGGCCTGACCCCTGCTGCTGGGTGATTGGCGAATACTGATAACATATATTACTGTTAGTGTTCCCAACCCCCCCCCCCCCATGTGACAGCACCTGGACATGGCTGTTAGCGAATCAGATCACTTCGAACCTCCATGGGGGCCCCGGCTCTTCCCCCTTCTCTACTTTATTAATATATTACAAGTGAGGTCCTCTATTTCTCCTCTCCCACTCTCCTTACCTCTCCTTCTCCTCCCCACCCCTCTCCTTCTCCTCTCTCCTTTCCTCTTCTTCTCCTCCCTACCCCTCCCCCCTCCTCTCCTTTTCCTCTCCCACTCTCCTTTCCTCTCCTTCTCCTCCCTACCCCTCTCCTTCTCTTCTCTCCTTTCCTCTCCTTCTCCTCCCTATCCCTCTCCCCTCCTCTCCTTCTCCTCTCACACGCTCTTTCCTCTTCTTCTCCCTCCTACCCCTCTCCTTCTCCTCCTTACTCCTCTCCCTCTCCTCCTCCTCCTTACTCCTATCCCTCTCCTCTCCTTCTCCTCCCTACCCATCTCCTTCTCCTCCTTACTCCTCTCCCTCTCCTCTCCTTCTCCTCCCTACCCATCTCCTTCTCCTCTCCCCCTCTCCTTTCCTCCCCTTCTCTTCCCTACCCCTCTCCTCTCCTTCTCCTCCCTATCCCTCTCCCTCCCCTTTCCTGTCCTTCTCCTCCCTACCCCTCTCCCTCTCCCTACCCCTCTCCTTCTCCTCTCTCCTTTCCTCTTCTTCTCCTCCCTACCCCTCCCCCCTCCTCTCCTTTTCCTCTCCCACTCTCCTTTCCTCTCCTTCTCCTCCCTACCCCTCTCCTTCTCTTCTCTCCTTTCCTCTCCTTCTCCTCTCACACGCTCTTTTCCTCTTCTTCTCCCTCCTACCCCTCTCCTTCTCCTCCTTACTCCTCTCCCTCTCCTCCTTACTCCTCTCCCTCTCCTCTCCTTCTCCTCCCTATCCCTCTCCCCTCCTCTCCTTCTCCTATCCCACTCTCTTTTCCTCTTCTTCTCCCTCCTACCCCTCTCCTTCTCCTCCTTACTCCTCTCCCTCTCCTCCTCCTCCTTACTCCTCTCCCTCTCCTCTCCTTCTCCTCCCTACCCCTCTCCCTCTCCTCTCCCCCTCTCCTTTTCTCTCCTTCTCCTCCCTACCCCTTTCCCTCTCCCTACCCCTCTTCTTTCCTCTCCCCCTCTCCTTCTCCTCTCTACCCCTCTCCCTACCCCTCTTCTTTCCTCTCCCCCTCTTCTTCTCCTCTCTACCCCTCTCCCTCTCCTCTCCTCCTTTCTTCTCTCTTCTCCATCCTCCTTTCTTCTCTCTTCTCCGTCCTCCTTATATCTTCATTAGGGTCCCCAGTATTTGTTTTCATAAAAGTTTCATCTCTGCGCAGTGCTGAGCTCCAGATTTCCTCTTCATAAATTAATTATCCTGTAAGAGTCTCGGCCGCGTCCCGGAGCTCCGCCCGGCCCCTGGATGTGATCAATGGCTGCAGGTATATTACCTGTAATTGGCTCCAAGCTGATTCACACACCGAACACCCATCCAGAGTCACTTATAACCTCTTTACTGCTCCAGATAATGAACTTCTCCTTGACAACAACCTTTGCTTCCATTAGACCCGGACATCTCCGAGTGCCGATAGTAAATATGAATTCCCATTAACAACCTGATGGCACTACAACTCACACATCCCCTCCCCCTCTCCTCCGCACAGGTCAGACAAGAAAGCCCGGCTTCCCTTACTGGGACTACATGCGGTGGCGACACTAGAGTGTTAATTTTTATTTACTAAAAATCTTACAAACATAATAAGAACATATCTACATGTATACAAAATAGATAAAAATATATAAACAACGATAGCTTACATCAGCATAGCAAAAACATAAATAAAACTGAATATAGCAACCTGAACAAAGCCATACCCTCCACCTGAAACACCCCCAGGATAAGAAACCGCGACACATGTAACCCATGCATGCGGCTTTTTTCCAAAAATCTGATCTTATATGAAAATCTAGGGAGACGGGAAAGGACAGAAAGAAAGCCGCACACCCAGAGACTGACATTCCTCCACGCCTTTGTCAAGGCCCCCGGCCACAACCTGTCCTTCTCAGGACCCCGAATCTTCCCAACCTCACCCAGGATGTCGTGCACCACCACCTCCACAGCAAGGACTGTTTTCCGAATGGAGACCTGACACCGTGCATTCCATGTGAAGAAGCGGACTACTAAGCCAACCAGAAAAAGTGTCTCAAAATCGAAATCCCCATGTGTCTCAAAGGCCCCGTACGACCACTCAGCATAACGGGAAAGTGGGAAAGGAAAGGGATACCCAGAAACCCAGTCCCCCCCCCCCCCCCCCGCTTATAGACTTCTGTATTGAAGGGGCACTGAAGCAAGAAGTGGTCCATTGTCTCCTAAACCCCACCACTTTCCACTCTTGGACAACCACGGTTCTCCACAGAGCGATGCTTCAGGTTGCCCTTCACATAGAGTCTGTCATGGAACGAGCGCCAGGCCAAATTACAAAACTTTAAAAGGATTCTCTCTAGATTGAGCAAACGCAGACCCTCCCCCATAACAGGGCCTGGGCAGTCGCTCAAGGCCAGTGGCTCACTAAAGGCAGATTCAACAACCCTCCTCTCCAGGTCCGACATACGAAGAGACTTAATCTCCTCTGCAGCATAAGCCGGGAGCTCACTATGTGCGACCTTCATGCTTGTCACTGGCCCACCATTCTCCCAGCTTCACAGAAAAGGCCTAAACCAGGACTGAAAAATGCCAACCCACCCTGGTGGTTCCTCTGCCAGCATGTTAGCAAATTATGTTTCAAAAACATAGGACAAAAAAACAACCGGGTTGACCATACCTAGACCACCCATCTGCCCGGGAAGGTAAGTTACAGACCTCTTAAGGAGATTCAGTTTGTTCCCCCATAACAGTTGGAAGAAACAGCTGTAGATTTTCGCATAGAGAGACACTGGCAAAGCACCGACAAAACTGACATACAGAGATACTGGGATCAGGTAAGTTTTAATCAGGTCAATCCTTTTCCTGTAAGAGAGTTTCCAGTCCTTCCACCTGACAACCTTGGCATCAGCATCTTGTAGCCTGCTTTTCCAATTTACAAGGCCATAATCACCTTGAATTTCCTGTCGAGTCTCTGGGAAGACGCCTGGAAGCTCAAAGCTGTCGCCTTCCTCACCCATCCAAAAAACGTCACTTTTATCCTGATTGCTCTTTGAGCCAGATGCCTCAGCATACTGCTCCATCACCGAGACCACCTCCTCTGCATCCTCTGTCCTAGAGATGAAAACAGACACATCATCAGCTTAGGCCACGCCCCTTTAGAGGAGGCTCACCAGGAATGCCCAAAGGCACTCTGCACAATGGTCCGCTCTCTAACCTCCGGATGAAGGGAACGATTGGGAACGTGTATAGAAGAGGACTCAAAGGACACCCCTGACGCACACCCGGGCCAACCTCAAAGGACCGTTCGATCCAACCATTCACAAGCATGAAGCTTTCAGCCACTCTGTACTTCAGTCAATCGATAAAGCCCCCCTCCAGGCCAAACTTGCCAAGAAGCAGCCACAGGTACTCATGATTGACCACAGCAAAAGCTTTAGCCTGATCCAATACCAGCAGGTACTTTCTCCAGCCTGCAGCCCTGCACCGTTCCAAGGCCTCCTGGACAGCTAACACCACTGAAAAAGTACTTCTATCCTGAACCCAACAGTGCTGATGGCTGGAAAGTAGATCGCCCACTACAGACGACAAACGCCAGAAAATTATTTTTGCAAGTATCTTTCTATCAACATTGAGAGGGCTAATGGGCCGCCAATTCTCAATTTTCGAGGAATCCTTACCTTTTGACAGAAGAATCACCGCAGATTTCCGCATAGAGGGAGAAAGCGAACCCCCTCTCAGACAGCCAATAAAAACCTCCACCAAATATGGGGCCAGAGTAACCTTAAAGTGCTTATAAAACTCGGCTGTCAACACATCTGGCCCAGGCGACTTCTTATTGGCAAGCTTAGCAATAGCCTTAAACACCTCATCTGCTGTGATGTCCTCTGTCAATCTCGCAAGAGAACTGCCATTTCCCAGTCCTGGAATAGAATCCAGAAAACTTGATATGTCTGCCCAATGAAGGTCCCTCCTTCCCAGGAGGTCAGCATAATATGACCTGGCGGTTTCCAGGATCTCCAACTTGGACTTCGTCAAGGGACCTGTACTGTCAACCAGGCCTACAACAAGCTCTACCTTGTTTGCAATGCTGGTAAAGGTCGGGCGAGTGATATTTCCCATAATCCCTTTCCAGGACCAAAGAAGCATGCCTGTCATATTGACACTCCCTGAGCAGAAGTTTAACCTCGGAGATCATTCTCGGATCCCCATTATTCGACACATGCCTATCAAGCTTCCTCTGCAGACGCTGGTAGGTGACCTACTTATCAAGCTGTTAATTTCTTCCTATGGCCTTATAAAACCCAATGATCCTTTGATTTGAAGGGTTCCACAACTCTAACCTACTGCTGCAAAAGTCAGTGATTGATACCTGTGCCTGAAAAAAATCCTCAAAGGACTGACTCACCTTCACGTCGTCCAGGAGTGCCGAATTTATCTTCCAGGTACCCTTCACCCTAGGTGGTGTATCAGGTCTATTCAGAGTCACAGACAGAATACAGTGATTGGAAAACTCCACCGCCTGACACACTGGTGCTGAGAATTCTACTCTATTACCTCACTGAAAAGTGAGTCCCGTGTCGTCTGGGCAGCAATGAATGTGCTCATCAAAGAGGCCTGACTCTCTGGTTATTTTGTTAAAAAAAAAAAACAATCACAGTCCAGCCTGGCTCCGGTATCTTTCCTGTCCTTAGTCCTAGTGACGGTGTTGAAATCACCACCAAAAACAACGTGCTGGGCTGTAAAAAGAAAAGGCTTGATCTTCATGTAGAGGCATTTCCTGTCCCAATTTGTTTGGGGCTCATAGATGTTGATCAGGCGCAGGTCCTGCCCCCCCATGGAGATGTCTAAGACCATGCATCTCCCTATTTCTACCTTAATAATCTGACAGGTTACCATGCCAGAAAAAAGTACCACAACTCCAGTGTAAGGCTCGGCCGCGAGATACCAGAAGAGGGGCCATGCCACCCCTCCTTCTTCACCAGATGATTATCAGCCAAACTAATCAACCGGGTCTCTTGTAAAAAGAAAATATCAGCATCAAACCTGCTGAGCAAAAATAAGGCCGTGTTACGAGCACTTACTGATTTTATGTTGGCGACATTAATAGTTGCCACCTGCAGTGGAGTGGGAACCGCCATCAGCATGATTGAGGTATACATTTCTTAGCCTGCTTGCCCCCCTCCCTACCTGGAGATCCTACACTTCAATGTCCTTTGTGATTCCTCCTCCATAGACTCCTCACCAGAAGAACTTCCACCCCCCCACCTCAGAAAACACCTCAAAAGCATTTGCCACCTCCACCCTCCTAGGTTCAGGAGATTTGACATTCTTTCTCTTTCTCCGCCTCTTACCCTTTTTCCTTTTAGCCTCCAACCATTCCATATCCTCATTTTACAATCTCAACTGCAGAAACCTCTCCCCCCTCCGCTCCCCAGGACATCCTCAGCAAAATCCGCCCCATTAACCCCTCCACCCATATCATTCACCCCAACTTCCACATCTTTCACCCTGACTTCCACATCATCCACCTTGCATTCTGCACCAGCCACTCTCATTCCTTTCCCACCTCCCCCCCACCATCATCCAATCCATCCCTCACTCCACCCCTTGGTGTCTGCTAACCTCCAACCGCACTTCTGCCATTCCGAGGAGGAGGTATTGGCACAACCATACATGGTGGTCCAGCACCCTCCACTACACTAGGAGAAACAATAGGTGCAGACACAGACTTGACAACCACCCTTTCTGACACTGACTGGGGGGACACTGACACCACAGACCGGGGGGACACTGACACAGATTCTGACGAGACAGAGACACTAGGATCCCCTGGTACAACCTCTGCCAACCCAGACTCTTCTCTATCCAGACAGAACAATTCAACACTAACTCAGGCTTATTGTGCAAAGCCTCAAGGCACCAGGCTATAAGGGTGACCAACCTTATCACATAGGTTATATTTAACAATGTTACAGTCCCTTGCCAGATGCCCCAGTTCCCGACACAAAAAGTACTTCTGTTCTGGACAGTTAGAGGAGAAATGTCCCTTGACTCCACATTTATGGCACAGCTTAGGTTGACCAGGGCAGAAGACGGTAATCCTATCTCTACCAATAAAGGCAGAGGAGGGCAAATGCTGGACCACATTCCCACACATAATCAACCTCATTGACACCGACCACCCACCCGTCCAGATTCCTCTATCATCCACAATCTTTGTTAGGGGACACAACGTTTCACCAAACCTCCTCAACCAGACCCATAAATCCTCAGGGGGTATAGACTCATTCCTTGTCAGGATAGTCACATTCTTTATCAAGGACTGTCATGAGATTACCTTAGGGACACCCCCCTTCCAGTCCGGCTGGCCCCCATATACATGCTTAAACCGCTCCCAAAACAGATCCAGCAATTCTGGACGCACAAATGACAAATCATATTCAAAGTAACTAGCCTGACTTATAAGAGCATAAATATCCTCCGCCTTAGATCCCATGGCTAGGATCCTATCCACAACCTCCCTCCTGATAGGTGGAATACCTCCTCCTTCCCACCTGAGCTGTACCACATTCCTGCACTTAATGGAAGGAGCACCTTTAGGTGAAACTCCCGCAACTGGCTCCCTTCCACCAGGCCTTTTATTTGGTACACCAGCTATTTTAGTGTCCATACGACATTTCTGCTCTGCGATTTTAGCATCCATGTGGGACTCCTGGTCCTTCTTCTCACAGACAACAGGAACTTCTTTGTCAGGATTCACACCTTGCAGTTGGCATTCCTTGCCAACTGCAAGTATCCATTGACAGATGCAGTCTCTGTCTGTAGCAGCAATCACAGGAATGGCATCCATACACGGAGAGATATTCGCAATAAGCATTCCTTCACCAGCATTTTCCTGAACTGAAACAGCCTGTCCTCCATTTGCAGACACTGTAGCACTGTCGCCATCTTGATCAGACTTAAATGAAACTTTTTTCCACAACTTTCTCCCTTACAGACTAAAGGACGACATTCTCCTCCTCATCTGATGAGTTGGTGCCACTCAAGGGAGATTCCATTTCTGTAATGGCCTGCAGAAATCCAACATTTTCCTCAACCTCTTCCTGAGATGATCCAGGCTGCTTGGGAGGGAAGGGGCAGATACTGACTCAGACACAATAGATCCTGAGACAGGTGTTGTACTGGGGCCACCATGTGAAGCCACTTTACCCCCCATCCATACTGTCGCTGTTTCTCTGGCATCCACGCTCTGCCTGGTACTCGCACGGGCATTCTCCTCCATCTGTCGGAATCTCTCCTCATTCTCATATTTTTCTCTAAACGCACCACTGCTTTCCTTCAGAGAAGCGACCAACTTCTCCAGCTTCTTCAATGCCTCCTCCAGAGACTTCAGCTTGGAGTCTTCCCTCCTACTGCTCCCAGACTTACAGTGCCGGGATTTTTTTTTCCTGAACTCTGCTTTCAGGACAGCAAGTTTCTGTTCCTCTTTGGTAATACGGCAAAGTCTATTCACCACTTTATCGTGGAATACTGAAAGGACTCCCCTGGCATGGGGACAGGCCCAGGATCCAATGCAGCATGATCACATGGTGTGGAGATGGCGGAGGAGATGGTGGAATTGATAGTGGAGCAGATGGAGGAGGCAATGGAGGAGGAGATGTTGGAGGTGATGATGGAGATGGAGGAGGAGATGTTGGAGGTGATGATGGAGATGGAGGAGGAGATGTTCGAGGTGATATTGGAGGTGATGGAGGAGGCAATCATGGAGGTGATGGTGGAGGTAATGAAGGAGGAGATGGTGGAGGAGGTAATGGCAGAGGAGATAAAGGAGGTGATGGCAGAAGGAATGGTGGAGGATATAGAGGAGGTGAGAGTGGAGGTCATAGAGGAAGTGATAGTTCAAGCGATTCAGGAGGTGATGGCAAAGGTGATGGAAGAGGCGATGGTGGAGGTGATGGAAGAGGCGATGGTGGAGGTGATGGCAGAGGAAATGGTGGAGGTAATTGAAGGAGATGGCGGAGGCAATTCAGGAGGTGACGAAAGAGGTGATGGTGGAGGTCATAGAAGAGGAGATGTTGGAGGCGATGGCGGAGGCTTGCGTAGAGGCAATTCAGGAGTTAAAGGTGGAGGAGATGGGGAAGGAGATGACAGAGGCAATTCAGGAGGTGATGAAAGAGGTGATGGGGAAGGACATGGAAGAGGAAATGTTGGAGGAGATGGCGGAGGCCTGTGCAGAGTTCAGAGGAATTTTCAGTATGATGAATCCAGCCCAGTAATGTGGCCGCATGCATATTGCATGTAAAAACCCACACGTGTCTGGCGCTTAGTAATTTAGTCCTATTTGCAGCCTTCAAATCAGCGAATGCCCGGAGGAGTCCGACGCTCATCACAGAGGAGCTGCAAAGAGTTTTGATGATTTTGTTTTGCAGAATTTTAGCTGTGGCCTGAAATACTGATATGAGCTTGTGGATGAAACCCTGAATTTATTCATCTGAGAAAGGAATTGTGTGTTTTATAGTAACACATTTACTAAGATTAGGATGACACGGGCAATATTTAATAATTTAATGACACCCGGAAAATCAGCAGCAATTAATACCCCCGAGCTGTGAGCAAACGCTGCTCTGATAGGACAAATGACTTCCCGAGGGTCTAGTTATAAAATAAGCATCACAGCTGTTGTGAATAATCCCTGTAATGTGTCTGATCTTTATTTCCTGTTATCATTACCTCCATCTAGTGGTCATAACACAGTATTTTCCGGGTTGAGAAAGTTCAGGAAAATACTGTATTATGGCCTCTAGATGGAGCCGGCGATTATAGAAAATAACCATATTGGATGGATTATTTGCAGTTGCTGTACAAATGCTGAGACTTTCACACAGGGATTGTTTTTTAGAAACAGACCTCCAGGTGTAAAGTATAAAATTACGGAGGAACGTTAAAGCCGAAAAATTGGGGCATTTCATAAAAATGCATTTTAGTCAATGGGTAGGCTAACCGTAAGCCCATCTCTAGACAAAAGGTGGCCACCAGCTCTACTTGGGTCGCATTCCAACAAATTTTCTTTCGATAATCGTGACTAAGAATTTTCGATCGAATTTCGCACCATTATGCCCCGTACACGCGATCGGATTTTCCATTGGAAAGAACTTGGATGGTTTTTCCGACGGAATTCCGCTCAAGCTTGGCTTGCATACACACGGGTCACACAAATGTTCTCTAAACTTTCGACCGCCAAGAACGCGGGGTGTACAACACTACGATGAGCCAAGAAAATTACGTTCAATGCTTCCGAGCATGCGTCGAATTGTTTCCGAGCATGCGTAGGAAATTTGCGTGCCGGAATTTGTACAGATGATCGGAATCTCCAATTGGAACTTTTTCCAAACAGAAAACCGAAAACCTGCTCTCAATCTTTTGCTGGCCGAAATTCCACCAGCAAAAGTCCGATGGAGCGTACACGCGGTCGCATTCTCCGACCAAAAGCTCTCATCGGACTTTTCCTGGCGGAATTTCCGATCGGTTGTGCGGGGCATTAGTGGGGCTGCAGCAACGGACGATTTTCGTGCTGCCATCGAATTTGACTGATCGGGCATGTTGGAAATTTTTGGAAAAATTATTTCTAATAAATGATGGGAGAATCGTGCGAGAAATATAATCGAAAAAGAAATGTGCGTGAGCTGGAAAAAGATTCCCAGCCACGAAAATTATTTTCTGAGGTGACACCGAAGGCTCAGTTGGTCGAAAAAAAATTGTATGGAATTTGACGGATGTGTGGCCTGCATAGTCTATGGTCCGTGCTTCATACTGGTGCATTCTCTGGAGTGCCAACCTCCGATCCAGCACTGGAGCCTTTGCCCACCATCAACCATACTTGTTGCTGCCACTCAATGCAACGGCATTATCCTGCCACAGTCTTCTGGTCTAATAGAATCCGGCCAATAGAGAGCCAATAGAGAGCCAATAGAGAACGTCCACGTCATTCAACCAGCAATGTGGCCATAAGGAGAATGAAGGGGTCCCTCACCTAATGAATCGTTATTACTTAGAGGGGGTGGGGTGATCGGCTGGGGGGGGGGGTATGAATGTGGCCAAAGTGAAGCTTTTAGTGGTTTCTAGGGGTGCGGTGAACGTTAAATGTCTCCTGAAGGTCACAGAACCCTCTTTCTTCTATCCTGGACCTCTTCCTGCCACAATATGGATCCCCTTGATATTGAGGAACGGGGGCTCCCCCATAGATCAATTATTTTCATTTAATCCAATTGAACAAAAAAAGTGACCTGATTCCCCCAGCAACACATTGGAGGTGGATGACGGAATCCTCCCCGTTAGATTGACTGGCCATGAATGGCCGGCTTAAGACAATCCTTAAACCTAATCCTCACCATGGTGATCACATGGCTTTGAGGATAAAAAAAGGGCAGGGTCAGAGTCAGGGTCAGGATTTGGGTCAGGATTAGAGTCAGTGTTAAGATTAGGGTCAGGATTAGGGTCAGGATTATCATGAGTGTTAGGATTAGGGTCAGTGTTAGGATTAGGGTCAGTGTCAGGATTAGGGTCTATTTTAGGATTAGGGTCAGGGTCAGGATTTGGGTCAGGGTCGAGATTAGGGTCAGTCAGTGTCAGGATTTGGATCAGGGTCAGGATTAGTGTTATGATTAGGATCAGTGTTAGGATTAGGGTCAGTGTTAGGATTAGGGTCGGGGTCAGGATTGAGGTCAGTGTTAGGATTAGGTTCAGTGTTAAGATTAGGGTCAGGGTCAGGATTAGGGTCAGGATTTGGGTGAGGATTAGGGTCAGTGTTAGGATTAGGTTCAGTGTTAAGATTAGGGTCAGGATTTGGGTGAGGATTAGGGTCAGGGTCAGGATTTGGGTGAGGATTAGGGTCAGTGTTAGGATTAGGTTCAGTGTTAAGATTAGGGTCAGGGTCAGGATTAGGGTCAGCGTCAGGATTTGGGTGAGGATTAGGGTCAGTGTTAGGATTAAGGTCAGTGTTAGGATTAGGGTCATGATTAGGTTCAGTGTTATGATTAGGGTCAGGGTCAGAATTTGAGTCAGGATTATGGTCAGGATTAGGGTCAGGGTCAGGATTAGGGTCAGGGTCAGGATTTGGGTCAGGATTAGGGTCAGTGTTAGAATTAGGGTCAGGATTAGGTTCAGTGTTAGGATTAGGGTCAGGATTTGGGTCAGGATTATGGTCAGGATTAGGGTCAGGATTTGGGTGAGGATTAGGGTCAGTGTTAGGATTAGGGTCAGGATTAGGTTCAGTGTTAGGATTAGAGTCAGGATTTGGGTCAGGATTATGGTCAGGATTAGGGTCAGGGTCAGGATTAGGGTCAGTGTTAGGATTAGAGTCAGGATTTGGGTCAGGATTATGGTCAGGATTATGGTCAGGATTATGGTCAGGATTAGGGTCAGGGTCAGGATTTGGGTGAGGATTAGGGTCAGTGTTAGGATTAGGGTCAGGAGTTGGGTCAGTGTTAGGATTAGGGTCTCTCCATCACTCTGCTCCCTCCTCCTATCAGCATGCTTCTTGCACTACAGAACAACCAATCAGCACTTTGTGCTGCTCCTCCCTTGCCCTGGCTGAGCTCGGCTGTATTGGGGATTCTAAGAGGCTGCTATGGGGTGATATTCGGGTCCTTATAATAATCGGAATACATTTAGAGGAAGATTATTGCAGAGCGGCACGAATGTCGCATCTGCCGCTCCGCCACCCCGTCATGTCCCTGAAAATAATACAAATTAAATGACACAACTGAGAATAGAACGAAAATGGCAATAACACTTCTCCCGGTAATCGGGCCCCGAGTGTCACACTGATCCAGCAATTTGACTTGATTAGAGGAGTAATAGGGTCAGATCTCCCGGAAAGAGGGTCACCCAGCGAGCGTCAGGAATTCACCGCCGGAGGAAAAACCTTCCAGAAATCTTATATTACAGCGGGAAATGAACACTGGAGATCGGCCAAAGGTGAGAAAAATGGGTTAGTGGCGGAGGAGTAGAGCGAGCCGTATATAGAGTGCGATGAGGACGGCGGCGGGTCGCAGCAGCAAAACGCGTCAGTAACCAATAAAAATAAAATCACCCGTGAGAGGAATTGCTACAATGTGGTATTTGTTATATTATTACCATTATTATTATTATTATTATATAGCGGCAGCCGGAGCTGTCATGTCGCAGCAACAAAACATGTCAGTAATAAAGAATAACCCGCGAGAGTCACAATGTGCGATTTGTTACATTGTTATTAGTTTTATGTATTATTAGAATTCAGGATTTATATTGCGCCAACAATTTACCTTACAATTTCAGGCTGCTTTCCCGCGGCTCCATCGCAAAAATACGGCAAAATTGCAGAAAAACGCAAAAACATTTGTGTCTCATTTTCTTGTTTTGCACCTGCGAATAAAGTGAGGAATAAATGCGACGGTGGGTGTGGCTTTCATGCGTTGTTGACCATTAATGCATTTTTGTCCATTAATTTCATTGGTAGATGTGTTTTTGGGGCATCACATCAGAATGCAGTGCAGGAAACCGGCCTGGGCACTTTCCCGGCACCGTGTTCAAGATCCACCGCAGTTACAATCTGCAGCGGGGGTTACAATTAAGTTAATGACACTCCAAACGCAGGTCACAAACGCAGGGGCCCCAGGGGCATATATCATACTGGCCAACTCTCCCGGGTGTGCCTGGACAGTCATACTTTTTACTAAGCTGTCCCAGGATGGCTGTGTCCCAGGAAGCATCCCAAAACCTGAGCTGTGCCCTCCTGATCCCTGTATTGTGCCCCCCCCATACTGTACCCCCAATTCCAGTATTGTGCCCTCCTGATCCCTGTATTGTGCCCCCCCATACTGTACCCCCAATTCCAGTATTGTGCCCTCCTGATCCCTGTATTGTGCCCCCCCAACTGTACCCCCAATTCCAGTATTGTGCCCTCCTGATCCCTGTATTGTGCCCTTGAGATCCCCCACTTCCCATACTGTACCCTCCTGATTCCCTCCCCCTTCCCATACTGTGCCCTCCTGATCCCCTCCGCCTTCCCATACTGTACCCTCCTGATTCCCTCCCCCTTCCCATACTGTACCCTCCTGATTCCCTCCCCCTTCCCATACTGTACCCTCCTGATCCCCTTCCCCTTCCCATACTGTGCCCTCCTGATTCCCTCCCCCTTCCCATACTGTACCCTCCTGATTCCCTCCCCCTTCCCATACTGTACCCTCCTGATCCCCTTCCCCTTCCCATACTGTGCCCTCCTGATCCCCTCCCCCTTCCCATACTGTACCCTCCTGATCCCCTCCCCCTTCCCATACTGTACCCTCCTGATCCCCTTCCCCTTCCCCTTCCCATACTGTGCCCTCCTGATCCCCTCCCCCTTCCCATACTGTACCCTCCTGATTCCCTCCCCCTTCCCATACTGTACCCTCCTGATCCCCTTCCCCTTCCCATACTGTGCCCTCCTGATCCCCTCCCCCTTCCCATACTGTACCCTCCTGATCCCCTCCCCCTTCCCATACTGTACCCTCCTGATCCCCTCCCCCTTCCCATACTGTGCCCTCCTGATCCCCTCCCCCTTCCCATACTGTGCCCTCCTGATCCCCTCCCCCTTCCCATACTGTGCCCTCCTGATCCCCTCCCCCTTCCCATACTGTACCCTCCTGATCCCCTCCCCCTTCCCATACTGTACCCTCCTGATCCCCTCCCCCTTCCCATACTGTGCCCTCCTGATCCCCTCCCCCTTCCCATACTGTGCCCTCCTGATCCCCTCCCCCTTCCCATACTGTGCCCTCCTGATCCCCTTCCCCTTCCCATACTGTGCCCTCCTGATTCCCTCCCCCTTCCCATACTGTACCCTCCTGATTCCCTCCCCCTTCCCATACTGTACCCTCCTGATCCCCTTCCCCTTCCCATACTGTGCCCTCCTGATCCCCTCCCCCTTCCCATACTGTACCCTCCTGATCCCCTCCCCCTTCCCATACTGTACCCTCCTGATTCCCTCCCCCTTCCCATACTGTACCCTCCTGATCCCCTTCCCCTTCCCATACTGTGCCCTCCTGATCCCCTCCCCCTTCCCATACTGTACCCTCCTGATCCCCTCCCCCTTCCCATACTGTACCCTCCTGATTCCCTCCCCCTTCCCATACTGTACCCTCCTGATCCCCTTCCCCTTCCCATACTGTGCCCTCCTGATCCCCTCCCCCTTCCCATACTGTACCCTCCTGATCCCCTCCCCCTTCCCATACTGTACCCTCCTGATCCCCTTCCCCTTCCCATACTGTGCCCTCCTGATCCCCTCCCCCTTCCCATACTGTGCCCTCCTGATCCCCTTCCCCTTCCCATACTGTGCCCTCCTGATCCCCTCCCCCTTCCCATACTGTACCCTCCTGATTCCCTCCCCCTTCCCATACTGTACCCTCCTGATCCCCTTCCCCTTCCCATACTGTGCCCTCCTGATCCCCTCCCCCTTCCCATACTGTACCCTCCTGATCCCCTCCCCCTTCCCATACTGTACCCTCCTGATTCCCTCCCCCTTCCCATACTGTACCCTCCTGATCCCCTTCCCCTTCCCATACTGTGCCCTCCTGATCCCCTCCCCCTTCCCATACTGTACCCTCCTGATCCCCTCCCCCTTCCCATACTGTACCCTCCTGATTCCCTCCCCCTTCCCATACTGTACCCTCCTGATCCCCTTCCCATACTGTGCCCTCCTGATCCCCTCCCCCTTCCCATACTGTACCCTCCTGATTCCCTCCCCCTTCCCATACTGTACCCTCCTGATCCCCTTCCCCTTCCCATACTGTGCCCTCCTGATCCCCTCCCCCTTCCCATACTGTGCCCTCCTGATCCCCTCCCCCTTCCCATACTGTACCCTCCTGATCCCCTCCCCCTTCCCATACTGTACCCTCCTGATTCCCTCCCCCTTCCCATACTGTACCCTCCTGATCCCCTTCCCCTTCCCATACTGTGCCCTCCTGATCCCCTCCCCCTTCCCATACTGTACCCTCCTGATCCCCTCCCCCTTCCCATACTGTACCCTCCTGATCCCCTTCCCCTTCCCATACTGTGCCCTCCTGATCCCCTCCCCCTTCCCATACTGTGCCCTCCTGATCCCCTTCCCCTTCCCATACTGTGCCCTCCTGATCCCCTCCCCCTTCCCATACTGTACCCTCCTGATTCCCTCCCCCTTCCCATACTGTACCCTCCTGATCCCCTTCCCCTTCCCATACTGTGCCCTCCTGATCCCCTCCCCCTTCCCATACTGTACCCTCCTGATCCCCTCCCCCTTCCCATACTGTACCCTCCTGATTCCCTCCCCCTTCCCATACTGTACCCTCCTGATCCCCTTCCCCTTCCCATACTGTGCCCTCCTGATCCCCTCCCCCTTCCCATACTGTACCCTCCTGATCCCCTCCCCCTTCCCATACTGTACCCTCCTGATTCCCTCCCCCTTCCCATACTGTACCCTCCTGATCCCCTTCCCATACTGTGCCCTCCTGATCCCCTCCCCCTTCCCATACTGTACCCTCCTGATTCCCTCCCCCTTCCCATACTGTACCCTCCTGATCCCCTTCCCCTTCCCATACTGTGCCCTCCTGATCCCCTCCCCCTTCCCATACTGTGCCCTCCTGATCCCCTCCCCCTTCCCATACTGTGCCCTTTGTATTGATTAGGTTTGATTTATGGGATGTTTTCTTATTGCTTAAAATCTATTTTATTGAAAGTACCAATAAATATGTTAAATTCTATCGGCTATTTACACTTTAATACTGAGGAGTAGTTGTGTAAGCCGGGCAGGCTGGTGGGGATGATGTTGTGATTAAGTCGGTCCTGAAACAACTGGGAGACATTTGTCACCATAGACCAGTAAACATCGCCCTCCATGGCGGGACCGTTCCACTGATAGCTGAACAAATCATAAAAAGGTGACTTTATACCTGTACAATCCATCTACACGGGATGACCGCACACCTGTACAATCCATCTACACGGGATGACTGCACACCTGTACAATCCATCTACACGGGATGACCGCACACCTGTACAATCCATCTACACGGGATGACTGCACACCTGTACAATCCATCTACACGGGATGACGGCACACCTGTACAATCCATCTACACGGGATGACTGCACACCTGTACAATCCATCTACACGGGATGACTGCACACCTGTACAATCCATCTACACGGGATGGCGGCACACCTGTACAATCCATCTACACGGGATGACTGCACACCTGTACAATCCATCTACACGGGATGACTGCACACCTGTACAATCCATCTACACGGGATGACCGCACACCTGTACAATCCATCTACACGGGATGACGGCACACCTGTACAATCCATCTACACGGGATGACTGCACACCTGTACAATCCATCTACACGGGATGACTGCACACCTGTACAATCCATCTACACATGATGACTGCACACCTGTACAATCCATCTACACGGGATGACTGCACACCTGTACAATCCACCTACACGGAATGACCGCACACCTGTACAATCCATCTACACGGGATGACTGCACACCTGTACAATCCATCTACACGGGATGACGGCACACCTGTACAATCCATCTACACGGGATGACTGCACACCTGTACAATCCATCTACACGGGATGACGGCACACCTGTACAATCCATCTACACGGGATGACTGCACACCTGTACAATCCATCTACACATGATGACTGCACACCTGTACAATCCATCTACACGGGATGACTGCACACCTGTACAATCCATCTACACGGGATGACGGCACACCTGTACAATCCATCTACACGGGATGACTGCACACCTGTACAATCCATCTACACGGGATGACCGCACAGCTGTACAATCCATCTACACGGGATGACTGCACACCTGTACAATCCACCTACACGGAATGACCGCACACCTGTACAATCCATCTACACATGATGACCGCACACCTGTACAATCCATCTACACGGGATGACTGCACACCTGTACAATCCATCTACACGGGATGACTGCACACCTGTACAATCCATCTACACGGGATGACTGCACACCTGTACAATCCATCTACACGGAATGACCGCACACCTGTACAATCCATCTACACGGGATGACTGCACACCTGTACAATCCATCTACACGGGATGACCACACACCTGTACAATCCATCTACACGGGATGACCGCACACCTGTACAATCCATCTACACATGATGACCGCACACCTGTACAATCCATCTACACATGATGACCGCACACCTATACAATCCATCTACACATGATGACCGCACACCTGTACAATCCATCTACACGGAATGACCGCACACCTATACAATCCATCTACACGGGATGACTGCACACCTGTACAATCCATCTACACGGGATGACCGCACACCTGTACAATCCATCTACACGGGATGACCGCACACCTGTACAATCCATCTACACGGGATGACCACACACCTGTACAATCCATCTACACGGGATGACCGCACACCTGTACAATCCATCTACACGGGATGACCGCACACCTGTACAATCCATCTACACGGGATGGCGGCACACCTGTACAATCCATCTACACGGGATGACTGCACACCTGTACAATCCATCTACACGGGATGACTGCACACCTGTACAATCCATCTACACATGATGACCGCACACCTGTACAATCCATCTACACGGGATGACCGCACACCTGTACAATCCATCTACACATGATGACCGCACACCTGTACAATCCATCTACACGGGATGACTGCACACCTGTACAATCCATCTACACGGAATGACCGCACACCTGTACAATCCATCTACACGGGATGACTGCACACCTGTACAATCCATCTACACGGGATGACCACACACCTGTACAATCCATCTACACGGGATGACCGCACACCTGTACAATCCATCTACACATGATGACCGCACACCTGTACAATCCATCTACACATGATGACCGCACACCTATACAATCCATCTACACATGATGACCGCACACCTGTACAATCCATCTACACGGAATGACCGCACACCTATACAATCCATCTACACGGGATGACTGCACACCTGTACAATCCATCTACACGGGATGACCGCACACCTGTACAATCCATCTACACGGGATGACCGCACACCTGTACAATCCATCTACACGGGATGACCACACACCTGTACAATCCATCTACACGGGATGACCGCACACCTGTACAATCCATCTACACGGGATGACCGCACACCTGTACAATCCATCTACACGGGATGGCGGCACACCTGTACAATCCATCTACACGGGATGACTGCACACCTGTACAATCCATCTACACGGGATGACTGCACACCTGTACAATCCATCTACACATGATGACCGCACACCTGTACAATCCATCTACACGGGATGACCGCACACCTGTACAATCCATCTACACATGATGACCGCACACCTGTACAATCCATCTACACGGGATGACCGCACAGCTGTACAATCCATCTACACGGGATGACTGCACACCTGTACAATCAATCTACACGGGATGACCGCACACCTGTACAATCCATCTACACGGGATGACGGCACACCTGTACAATCCATCTACACGGGATGACTGCACACCTGTACAATCCATCTACACATGATGACCGCACACCTGTACAATCCATCTACACGGGATGACGGCACACCTGTACAATCCATCTACACGGGATGACCGCACACCTGTACAATCCATGTACACGGGATGACGGCACACCTGTACAATCCATCTACACGGGATGACTGCACACCTGTACAATCCATCTACACGGGATGATGGCACACCTGAGGACAGGTCAGGCTGCAGATTGGGAGGCTGTTTTCGGGGTCCTGCTGGGACGCGGACAATCACTTGTCATGCGGAAGATGCTGATTTATGGAAGATGAAGTCGTCTCTCGAAGGAACCTGAGTGACAGGAGATTTTCGTGGTCACAACACCACCGCCAACACGGCTGAGTCTGTTGCTTTTACCTGACTGGGCTCATACAAAGTGACGCGCGGTATCTCCCCGCTGCCGCCAGGAGCCGTCCCGTCGGGTTATCTGATGAACGTGAGGCTCAGTAGTTAGGAAAGCATTTTTACAAGTTCAAAAAAAGCTGCAAATCTCAGAGGATTCAATGGTGCGGCTGCTAATCCGAGCCGCAGAAACATCAAGAGACGTTAAAGGGAAATCATCGTCTGTGTACAGCTCATACATGGATGGATAAAGGTAAAGTCAGCCGCTTAAAGCCAAACTCCTCTTTAAAGTGGTTGTAAAACCTCCATATCCCCAGTGAAGTGACCAGCCTCAGGTGATACACAGAAATGAAAGAAATCCTCCTACATAAGTTGTACATGTTTATCTGCCGTCTTCTCTACATCTGTTCAAAGTCCAGCATTTGTACAGCTGGTCTGAGCTATCAGAAAGCAGGGGGTGGAGAGCTGAAGTCACACACTGTACAAGAGTTCTGGGAGCTGATTGGAGGGAGATTGAAGAGACACACCCCCTTTACATAGCAAACAGGAACAGAGCTGAGGCTGCCAATTACAGGATCTGTGCTGGAGCTCCCACCCCTGTCACCTTTTATCTCTTGGTGTCAGGAAAATGTGTCAGAAGTGACTCATGCAGATAGCAGAGGAAGGAGGAGGGGAGGGAGGAGGAGGGGTAAGGAGGGGAGGGGGAGGAGAGAGGAAAAAGAAGAGAAGGGGGGAGAGGAGACTCATGCTGATAGCCAAGGAAGAAGGGGAGGAGAGGAGGGGCAGGAGAGAGGAAGGAGGAGGAGGAGGGGAGGAGACTCGTGCAGATAGTAGAGGAAGGAGGAGGATAGGAAGGAGGGGAGGGGAGGAGAGAGGAACGAGGAGGAGGAGAGTGATCTTCTCTGCAGCATTCAGGACCCGCCCGCTATCAGAGAAAGAGGACGTATCACATCAAATGATATATATGTTGACAACCCCCCCCCCAAGTTAAATTTACTGGCAGAACGGCAAAATATATAAAAATATTTTTTTACTGGCAAAAAAATCATGAAATTTACTGGTGGATCCACATTCTTTGCTGGCAATGCAAAAAAGGACCTAAAATTACTGTTTTTAGTGCTAAACAGTGAAAATGTCAATATTTGAACTATAAACACATAGCTGGTGCTATTAGCAATGTGTTTAAGTTAAACAAAAGTAAAAAAACATATTTCTTAATTTACATGAAGGTCAGGATACTATAACCAGCACAGAGTTCCCCCTTACATCAGAGTCTGCAGGATGGTGACCAGAGACCACCTTCCGCAGCGTGAATACACTAAGGTAAGGGGGGATTACTAATATAGGGGGGAATCTTTATATCAGTGCCCCCTTACTGGCCTGGTGGCACTGTCACTGACCTCCTCTCAGGTGCACCATGCAGGGCTTAGTCAGATGGCTCCAGCTTGGCGGCTATTCTATAGTCTCCTCTCCACAGTCCACACAGAGGACAGAGGCTGCGGACATACTACAGGAGGTGGATAGAGGCTGCGGACATATTACAGGAGGGGGACAGAGGCTGCGGACATACTACAGGAGGTGGACAGAGGCCGCGGACATATTACAGGATGTGGACAGAGGCTGCGGACATACTACAGAAGGTGGACAGGGGCTGCGGACATACTACAGGAGGTGGACAGAGGCTGCGGACATACTACAGGAGGTGGATAGAGGCTGCGGACATATTACAGGAGGTGGACAGAGGCTGCGGACATACTACAGGAGGTGGACAGGGGCTGCGGACATACTACAGGAGGTGGATAGAGGCTGCGGACATACTACAGGAGGTGGAAAGAGGCTGCGGACATACTACAGGAGGTGGACAAAGCCTGCGGACATGCTACAGAAGGTGGAGAGAGGCTGCGGACATACTACAGGAGGTGGGCGGAGGCTGCGGACATATTACAGGAGGTGGAGAGAGGCTGCAGACATACTACAGGAGGTGGACAGAGGCTGCGGACATACTACAGGAGGTGGAGAGAGGCTGCGGACATACTACAGGAGGGGGACAGAGGCTGCGGACATACAACAGGAGGTGGACAGAGGCTGCAGACATACTACAGGAGGTGAACAGAGGCTGCGGACATACTACAGGAGGTGGACAGAGGCTGCGGACATACTACAGGAGGTGGACAGAGGCTGCGGACATACTACAGGAGGTGGGCGGAGGCTGCGGACATATTACAGGAGGTGGAGAGAGGCTGCAGACATACTACAGGAGGTGGACAGAGGCTGCGGACATACTACAGGAGGTGGAGAGAGGCTGCGGACATACTACAGGAGGGGGACAGAGGCTGCGGACATACAACAGGAGGTGGACAGAGGCTGCGGACATACTACAGGAGGTGGACAGAGGCTGCGGACATACTACAGGAGGTGGACAGAGGCTGCGGACATACTACAGGAGGTGGACAGAGGCTGCGGACATACTACAGGAGGTGGACAGAGGCTGCGGACATACTACAGGAGGTGGACAGAGGCTGTGGACATACTACAAGAGGTGGGCAGAGGCTGCGGACATACTACAAGAGGTGGGCAGAGGCTGTGGACATACTACAGGAGGTGGACAGAGGCTGTGGACATACTACAAGAGGTGGGCAGAGGCTGCGGACATACTACAAGAGGTGGACAGAGGCTGTGGACATATTGCAAACAGTGGGAGGAGTTATGCAAATATCAAAATGCCTTGATGGGCGGAGTCATTCTGAAGGAATGGGCTTTAGTAGGCGTGCTGTATTTGCATAAGGTAACTCCCACAAGTTATGCTGAGCCTCCATGCTTGAAAAAATAAATCCAATGAAAGAAAGGGGCGGGGCCAGGAACAGTCAGGTGGGGGGAGCTAGATGATGCTGGACCTCCTCCAGCCAGGAAATGGGGCGGGGCTTTATCTGACTTACTGCGGCTTCAAATGCACATGGTGAGAAGCTCACAGTGTGCGGTAAAATCAGAGGAAGTCATTTCAGTCTAGGGGAGGAGGCGGTACACCTGTGCAAGACTGAAAGGAGAGGAGCCGGTACACCTGTGCAAGAGTGAAGGGGAGGAGCCGCGACACTTGTGCAAGACTGAAGGGGGAGGAGCCGATACACCTGTGCAAGACTGAACGGGGAGGAGCCAGTACACCTCTGCAAGACTGAAGGGGAGGAGCCGCTCCACCTGTGCAAGACTGAAGGGGAGGAGCCAGTACACCTGTGCAAGACTGAAGGGGAGGAGCCAGTACACCTCTGCAAGACTGAAGGGGAGGAGCCGGTAACCTGTGCAAGAGTGAAGGGGAGGGGCCGGTACACCCGTGCAAGACTGAAGGGGAGGAGCCTGAGAGGGGATTTAAATATCTCAAATATATAAATGTAACAAAATATAACAAATATTCATTCCAAATGTAAAAGCAAACTATAAACATCCCTCAAATGTCACCTGCTCAAGGTGAGGAGTATTAAGTATTATTGGTAAGAAAATAGTTTTATTAAGGCAATTTTTTGCAGTTGGGGGGATTTCCCTTCACTTCCTGTGCCGGAGACACAACAAAGAGAGAAGAATTAGACAGTTGTCATTGGCTCAGGTGGCCTCATTCATCCTCAGCTCTAACATTTTGGGTTTCCCATCCAATGTTGGGGTCACCAGGACAAATAGAGGGGTGACTATCCCCACTGGGGACACAGACCTCAATAAACACCTGACGGGGATGCAACCCTTCCGTACTTTATACTATAAGAAAAGTTTTGGTTAGAGTTACACTTTACACAATTAAACAACGAGGAGCAATTAGCGGCGGGAGAATTTCTATTTTTTTTCCTGTCCTCCATGTTTTGCGGCGAGCTCAGATCTCGGCGCGGCTCTGCCTCCTCCGTTCACTTATCTCTTCTCCTCCTATTAGCCGATCATTAGCGTCACTTTGTCTCCGCTCTCCTGACAGAGCCTATTAAGAATCGATTAGCATATCTGCAGATGAGGCTCAGGAGGAAGAATTGCGCATTCGCCGGGAATCGATGGCTCCCCTCCCCCCCTTTCCTCGCTCACCTTGCTGATGCGACACTCCTCGCCTTTTGTCAACAAGTTTAATAAACACTCAAAGAAGCGCTAATCAGCCGCCACCTTTGTCGGTGTCAATGAGGCGCCGTTATCTGGGCGCGTTCCTGGGAATTGGCGGCCCCTCGGCTGAATGGAGCATATGGAAGGGAAGAGCGCGCCATTGTGTGAATGAATGAGCTCAGATGTGTTCTCCACCAGCCGGCTAATTGTCTGGAAGGCACCTGCACGCTCTCGCACTCAGGTGACGGCGGCGGTGATTGACGGCAGCGCTAATGAAATAACCAACGCCACATTGGAGCCGAGAGCGCCCGCCAGAAGTCAATGAGAAGCGACGAGGTGGTGAGGAGCTGACATGGACAGGAAAGTTCTAAAGAAAATCATTATCAGCGCGAGAGAGACGAGGCAGCCAATCAGGAAGAGGAATGAACAGGGGGCCAAGTCCAAAAAAACACATTTTTTAAGGGTCCATTTACAATAATGTGCCAGTGTAGCAGAAACACGCAAAACATGCGTTAATGCATCGCAGTGCCGCTCATTCTGAATGACACCCCAACACACTAAAGGCAATGCACCACCATGCAGCACCATGCACCACCATGCACCACCATGCAGCACCATGCACCACCATGCACCACCATGCAGCACCATGCACCACCATGTAGCACCATGCACCACCATGTAGCACCATGCACCACCATGCACCACCATGTAGCACCATGCACCACCATGTAGCACCATGCACCACCATGTAGCACCATGCACCACCATGCAGCACCATGCACCACCATGTAGCACCATGCACCACCATGTAGCACCATGCACCACCATGCACCACCATGTAGCACCATGCACCACCATGCAGCACCATGCACCACCATGCACCACCATGCAGCACCATGCACCACCATGTAGCACCATGCACCACCATGTAGCACCATGCACCACCATGCAGCACCATGCACCACCATGCAGCACCATGCGCCAAAATGCACGGCAAATCGTGTCTGATTTTTGACATGTTGGGGTGTATTGGATGCCCATTTGTTTCAATGGGTTGACGTAACGCAGCTAACCCTCTGCATTATATGCATTAACCACCACATTGCACACATTAACCGCCGCAATAACTCTCTGCATTACGAGCATTAACACTGCAGTACACATATTAACCCTCCACATTAACCCTCTGCATTACGTGCATTAACACTCTGCATTAACCCTCCGCATTATGCTCATTAACCCTCCACATTACACGCATTAACCCTCCGCATTACGCGCATTAACCCTCCGTATTACGTGCATTCAACCTCCGCATTACACGCATTAACCCTCCGCATTACATGCATTCAACCTCCGCATTACACGCATTAACCCTCCACATTACATGCATTAACCCTCTGCATTACATGCATTGACCCTCCGCATTACATGCATTCAACCTCCGCATTACATGCATTAACCCTCCGCATTACACACATTAACCCTCCGCATTACATGCATTGACCCTCCGCATTACATGCATTAACCCTCCGCATTACATGCATTAACACTCCGCATTACACGCAGTAACCCTCCACATTACGTGTATTCAACCTCCGCATTACACGCATTAACCCTCCACATTACGTGTATTCAACCTCCGCATTACACGCATTAACCCTCCACATTACGTGTATTCAACCTCCGCATTACATGCATTAACCCTCCGCATTACATGCATTCACCCTCCGCATTACGTGCATTCAACCTCCGCATTACATGCATTAACCCTCCGCATTACATGCATTCACCCTCCGCATTACGTGCATTCAACCTCCGCATTACACGCATTAACCCTCCGCATTACACGCATTAACCCTCCGCATTAGTGCATTAACCCTCTGCATTACGTGGATTCAACCTCCGCATTACATGCATTAACCCTCCGCATTACACGCATTAACCCTCCGCATTAGTGCATTAACCCTCTGCATTATGTGGATTCAACCTCCGCATTACGTGGATTCAACCTCCGCATTACATGCATTAACCCTCCGCATTAGTGCATTAACCCTCTGCATTATGTGGATTCAACCTCCGCATTACATGCATTCAACCTCCGCATTACATGCATTAACACTCCGCATTACGTGCATTAACCCTTCGCATTACATGCATTAACACTCCGCATTACACGCATTAAGTCTACGTTCACACCCATTGATGTGCATGTCACATGTAGGGCAGTCTATTAATTTTACTGCATTGCCCTACTAGAGAGAAAAATCAGATCTCCAACAAAGTTACATTGTTTATAAACATTGATCAGATGGGAGATAGAGGGATACAAGGTAACGTTGTTTATAAACATTTATCAGATGGGAGATAGAGAGATACAAAGTAACATTTATTAGGGTGCTTTCTATCCTCCATTACTGAGGTGATGTCCCCCCCCCCCCCCCCCCCGTGGGAAGAGGTTTGATTTGGGGGTCACATGGTAATTATTCTTTCCCCGTCTCATGGCTCATTTCAGCTCGCCCTCCGGGTGGAGAGCCCCTTTAATCTGCACTGCAATGAGAGATTGTTAATTGTACGAATCGGCTGTAAGTCGGAATCAGGTAAATTGTGGATATTAATTAATGTTCTTTGAGAAGACAATTCAATTTAGGAGATGAGATTTGACGCGGAGAGGGGTGAGGGTCTCTTTCAGAGGAATCCGTCTTGAAAACTAATTAAAGTGGCTCTATGGGCAGTCGTTGTGCCGGACGCGGTCAGATGACGATCCTGAGCCACCTATTATTCCAGGTACATCCAGAACCCTGGACTAGAATCTGATCAGAGGAAGGAAGAGCCGAATAATGAGCTACATGCTGCAGAATCCAATACAGAGTCATTGTCAGTCTGAATGGAAAGCATGCGACTGCGGCGGGCGCCCCCAAAACACCGATCTGCCCGCAGTCTGAAGATTGGAATCCCCAAAACCTTCCCTGGAATGTTCTCTCTGAACCATTCAACAATGAACATTCTGAACAATTCCAAAATTAAGTATATCATGAAAACATACCTGAACAATGTCTATAAACAATGTTACTTTGTATCTTTCTATCTCCTATCTGATCAATGTTTATAAACAATGTTACGTTTTGTTACAACATTCACTTTCAATCTAGAGCTCCCCTCTGCAGCACTTCCCTTTTCACCACAAGATGCCCCCCTCAGTCTTATGACCAGGATCATTCAGCCCACTTCCTGTGAGCCCAGGTCTTCCTGGACCTGCATTGAAAGAACAAAGAGAGGGTGCCCCAGCCCTCAGAGCCAAGTCCTCCCCCACCTGAAGACTGACCAATATCTCTCCTACACAATGCTAAATGAGAATCATAAGCCCCTCCCACCATGTGGGCTGGGTTGACTTACGGTCGACTTTGGATCTGCCCCTGTATGGGACTGGACAGTGAAAGGAGAAGCGGCAGAGGTAGTTTCTCTGTCACTGTGCTCTCTCCTCCTATCAGCAGGCCGATACCCCTGGAGGAAGCTGATACCCCTGGAAGAGGCCAATACCCCTGAAGGAGGCTGATACCCCTGGAAGAGGCTGATACCCCTGGAAGAGGCTGATACCCCTGGAGGAAGCTGATACCCCTGGAGGAAGCTGATACACCTGGAAGAGGCCAATACCCCTGGAGGAAGCTGATACCCCTAGAGGAGGCTGATACCCCTGGAGGAAGCTGATACCCCTGGAGGAGGCTGATACCCCTGCAGGAGGCCGATACCCCTGCAGGAGGCCGATACCCCTGGAAGAGGCCGATACCCTTGGAGGAATCTGATACCCCTGGAGGAAGCCGATACCCCTGGAAGAGGCCGATACCCCTGGAAGAGGCTGATACCCCTGGAAGAGGCTTATACCCCTGGAGGAGGCTGATACCCCTGGAAGAGGCTGATACCCCTGGAGGAGGCTGATACCCCTGGAAGAGGCTGATACCCCTGGAGGAGGCTGATACGGGTACATTTAAGGAACTAGAATTTGTTTTTACAAAGTTATGTTGAGAAGAGACACGAGTCAATTCAACCAATAAAATGATATGTAATTGATTATTGATTATTGATTAGAGAGCTGCGTTCATTTGTGACCATTATCTGTCTGAAGTTCACCTTTAAAGCCCAACTCTGGGGTAGAAAATGTTGTTCCTCCTTCGATCCACCAACTCCGCCCCCTCCCCCTCCGCATTCCAACTCATTCATAATCCTATTTAACCCCTTATGGACCAATCAGATATCCGGGGGGTAAGGCGGCCCTCCTGAGCCAAATCACGTACCTGTATGTGATCTCATGCACTGGGTCTGGGGGGCGCACCCCGCCAACGTCTCCCTCCCGCTGTGATCGGCGGGAGCCCATTAGAGGGTACGGCGAACGCCATGTCCACCGGGACACACCGATCGTTCTCAGGAGAGGCAGACCGCCATTCTGTCAGAGGGGAAAATGGAGATCTTGTGTTCCTGCTAATCGGGAACACGGATCTCTGTCTTCCCCCAATCATAGCCCCTCCCCCACAGTTATCAATCACTCCCAGGGAACACATTTAACTATTTGATCACCCCTGATGTTAACTCCTTCCCTGCCAGTGTCATTAGTACAGTGACAGTGCATATTTTTAGAACTGATCTCTGTATCGGTTTGTTCCCCACAATGTCGCAGTCCCGCTAAAAATCGCTGATCGCCGCCATTACTAGTAAAAAAAAAAAATCAATAAATCTATCCCATAGTTTGTAGATGTGATAACTTTTGAGCAAACCGATCGATATACGATTATTGGGATATATGTAGCAGAATAGATATTGGAATAAATTGATGAAGAAATTAGGAAGTTTTAGAGCAGAAAGTACAAATATATAAATAAATATGTTTTTTCAAAATTCTCGCTCTTCTTTTGTTTATATATAAAAAGCGCAGAGATGATCGAATATCACCGAAAGAAATCTCTATTTATGGGGGGGGGGGGAGGACGTCAGTTTTATTTGTGTACGACGCACAGCCGCGCAATTGTCAGGTAGAACAACACAGTGCCGAATCGCAAAACATGGCCTGGTCAGGAAGGGGGGTAAATTTTCTGGGGCTGAAGTGGTTAAAGGAACCATTTTAAAGGCCAAGGTCACCTGACCTTCCTGGAGTGACCCCGGCCACTGACCGACCTCTGAGGTCACTGAGGAACTCATGAGTACCCCCTCCCCCTCCCCCTTCCCAAAAGTTGTTTTCAATCTTTTTAACCCCTTCAATACCGGGCACACCCCTCCCCCCCTTCCTGCCCGGTGCCAATTCTCAGCTTTCAGCGCTCTCACACTTTGAATGACAATTACTCAGTCATGTGACATTGTACATAGATGATATTTTTATCATTTATTTCACACAAATAGAGATTTCTTTTGGTGGGATTTAATCCGAATTCGGGGAGCCCCCCACAAAACGGGGAGCGCCCCGTTCTCCACCTGACAAAGAATAGTACAAGGAAATATGAAGATACTCATAAAGCACAAATCTTGTTCATAAATATAAATGTATTCTGTATAAGGCACAGTAATAAGTGGCGTAGAGTCTGGAGCAGGACCTCTCAGATCTTCAGCTGAATCACAGCAGAGAAATTCTTTTACAAGAAACCGACAGAAGATGCCGATCAGCAACCGCGACCCCGAGAGCAAAGCCCCCGATGACGTCACCCCGGGGTCTACCTTGTCGGACTGTATAAAGGAAATATATGAAGGATATAAATATGTGAGATACATCAACAGGAAACCTCTGAGAGGTCCTGCTCCAGACTCTGCACCCCTTATTATGGTGCCTTATACTGAATACATTTATATTTATGAACACGATTTGTGCTTTATGAGTATCTTCCTATTTTCTTGTACTATTCTTTGTCAGACGGAGGATGGGGCGCTCCCCCTTTTTGTGGGGGGGCTCCCTGTATGCGGCAGTGAAGATTTTTCCCGGGGTCTTTGCCTCTTGACCTTGTCCCGGGTAAGGCAGCGTGCGATTTCTCTGTATATGTATGCGATCTTATAATATTCTATCCCAATGTTGGGGTATCTGATTACTGTCCGTCTTCATTTCCACTCTAGTATGAAATGTGATGATTGCTCTATAACGCCGTGGAATAATCTCCTGATGAAGCAACGGTCAGGCTGCGAAACATGTTGGCCAATCCACAGATGGTATTTGTTATAGTTGACTTTGGTTTTCCTCCATGTGGGATCCTCCAGAGCAGAAGATCTCGCACACGACACGCTGTGCCCATTATAAAGTGTTGTAATAAAATGTATCTTTTCTCCGTATCTTCTGTATGTCAGCCCTTTGTAGCCCTTTGTAGCCTCTTTCCGGTTCTGGAAGCCATATCAATTGTTTACAAGTGTCATGTGATCTGCTGTGATTGGTCAGTGGGCGGGTGCACGGATCAGTCATGGGCTGTGTGCTGCTTGGCCGTCATCTTGCCATTGGCCAGGCAGGGAAATCCCGGGGGTCCATACAGCCCCTCCCCCCCGGCCCATAGTGACCGAGGACACAGATTTATCAGTCCCTTGTTCTGCAGTCTCAGCTCCACAGATGAATGGATAGGAGGCCCTCTGAGGCTTTTTTCTCATTCATAGACTGAAGCATAGTAAGTGTAGTTTACTGTGCTTCAGTGATGAATGAACACAGAAGTGATTGGTACTGCTCGCTCACTGTGTTCATTCAGGAATAGAAGGGGCCAGGAAATTGCATATTTTCTGGCCCCTTCCCCCGCTCTCTATCCTATAACATCCCCATGTGCCCGCAGCAGCTGCCAGTGAGAGAGGAGAGGAGGGAATCTGAAAGGGCTGTGGGGGGAGGGGCACAGAGGGGGGCTGGACAGAAGATGGAAGGGGCGCATGTGATAGGACCAATCCCCCCGCAGTGCACCCAGAGGGAGGGAGAGGAGGAGAAGATGGCAGCACTTCAGGGGGGAGACAGAAGAGGATCAGTGTTTATAATAAGACAGTACAGCCGGCCCTCTCGCTCAGCAGGTGCCCGGACCCCCCCTTTGAACAGATGGGACCCGGGCCCACTACAGGAGGGCTGGTTGTACTGCCTTATCAGCGGCCCTGAGCCCGGGCAGGAACTGGATAATTCCATCTTTCCCCAATTGCCGACCGGCTCACACTGATATATGTTGGCAGAATGGCACAGACAGGCATATTAACCTACCTGTATGGTGCCCTTTAAGACGCGGCATTGTGGGCACCTGCCGGGAGCTCTGTGGCGTGATCGCGGGTCCTGCAGACGCGATCGTCTTACAGAGAGGAAGAACGGGGAGATGATGATGTAAACAAGCATCTCCCCGTTCTGCCTAGTGACAGTGTCACTGATCACTGATCCCTGTAATCGGGAGCGGTGATCAGTGTCATGTCACAGCCCCTCCCCCCCACAGTTAGAATCACTCCCCAGGACACACTTAACCCTACAGCGCCCCCTACTGGTTAACCCCTTCACTGGCAGTCACATTTACATAGTAATCAATGCATTTTTAATCGCACTGATCGCTGTATAAATGACAATGGTCCCAAAATATCACCAAAATTGTCCGACGTGTCCGCCGTAATGTCGCAGTCACAATAAAAATCACTGATCGCCGCCATTACTATTAAAAAAAAAATCTTACTAAAAATGCCATAAAACTGTCCATTATTTTGTAGACGCTATAACTTTTGCACAAACCAATCAATGAACGATTATTGCATTTTTTTATATAAATATGTAGAAGAATACGTATCGGCCTAAACTGAGGGAAAAAATGTATTTGATGATAAAAAATTATATTTTAATATATTTTTGGGGGATATTTATTATCGCAAAAAGTAAAATATTGAGTTTTTTTCAAAATTGTCGCTCTTTTTTTGTTCATAGCGCAAAAAATAAAAACCGCAGAGGTGATCAAATACCACCAAAAGAAAGCTCTATTTGTGGGGAAAAAAGGACGTCAATTTTGTTTGGGAGCCACGTCGCACGACCGCGCAATTGTCAGTTAAAGCGACGCAGTGCCGAATCGCAAAAAACGCTCTGGTCTTTGGCCTGCAACATGGTCCGGGGCTGAAGCGGTTAAAATAATCCCTGGTGATCCTGCCATGAAGGTCCTTGATCAGGCACTTCCTGTTTCGGGGTGACAGTTGTAAACCTATGTTGTTCTGATATAGACGAGGAAGTGGCTGAAAGAGGCTGAAGGAGATAAAAACATTTTTTATGCTTCTCATAATTTGTAGATTTTTTTTTTGTTGGAACGATAAAAGTCAAATTCCATGCAGCAAAGATATAATAAACGTTTGGCGTGTCGCCCCGGCGGGCGGAACGCACCGGATGATGAAGTTCTCACACAACAGCAGGAAGATTTACTTAGAATTGCATTGCGGATGCGAAGGAAGAGCGGGGTCAATGCACTTGGCACAACAATTCGCAGTGCCGGCGCCGGGCCCCGCCATTACGTCCATCACGCGCTTTCTTCTCTGGACATTAAGTGAAATGGAACCGTCAGAACTATCGCGTTTCGGCCGGTTTATTAATAGGAATTTCCCAGGCAGGTAGATTGCATCCAATCCATCCTCTGTGTCCGGCCTTTTCCACCGAGTAATATGACATCCGCCGCCGCCATACAAATGACAAAGCGGCCCGCGCCTGCAAGGAGCTGAGTTGCAAGGCCGAGAACTTGGCGCTGTCCGCGGCCCTCCGGGTGCTGAAAGTGCCGCTCTGTCAGTTTCCTCTTGTCCCGGAGCCAAGGTTGGTGACACAGCCGGAGGAACCGGCCGATTTAATGGCATCTCTCATCTAAAGGGCATCAGTCTGATTTGTTGGTTGGAAAAGCATCGCTTACAGTCAAATTAACAAAACCGCATCCGCTCCAAGCTGGCCTGATATTCCCAAATTAGCTTTATCTCCATGATAAATGAACGTGGAGACACTCAGTGCCAACGGGCTGACTGGTTCTGAAGTGGGTGTCGCAGGAGGATTCGCTTTAACTACAGATGCCTAATGGGATAATTCCCATCCAAATCATGAATGCAGCCGCACAATGGAGGGGGATGGGTCACAGGGGAGCAATTTAGGGCCTCCCCTCATTAAGCGGAACGCTCTGTCCAGGAAGAGAGTTTAAATAATTGTGTGAGAAAGTAGAAATATGTACGACGTGTTTACCGATTGTTCCGAGTGTCTTCCTGTTTGTAGATCAGCAGTTCATGGTGGGGGTGGGGTAGAGATCAGAATCTGAAGTCCACAATTACCTCATGACTTCTTATTAAAGGTTCTATAAGAGTTACAGTCAGTGGCCTTCACAGGACACACAATGTGTTACAGCGATCCCAGAATCCCTGCCAGGACTTCCAATGGTATCCCCAGAATCCCTGCCAGGACTTCCAATGGTATTCCCAGAATCCCTGCCAGGACTGCCAATGGTATCCCCAGAATCCCTGCCAGGACTTCCAATGGTATTCCCAGAATCCCTGCCAGGACTTCCAATGGTATCCCCAGAATCCCTGCTAGGACTTCCAATGGCACTCCCAGAATCCCTGCCAGGTCTTCCAATGGTATCCCCAAAATCCCTGCCAGGACTTCCAATGGCACTCCCAGAATCCCTGCCAGGACTTCCAATGGCACTCCAGGACTTCTAATGGCACTTTCACAGTCCCTGCCAGGATTTGCAATGGTACTTCCAGAATTCCAATCAGGACCTCCAATGTTAGTTCTAGAATCCCTGCCAGGACTGCCATTGTTACTCCCAGAATCCCTGCCAGGACTTCCAATGGTTTTCCCAGAATCCCTTCCAGGACTTCCATTGGCACTTCCAGAATCCCTGCCAATGGCACGCCCAGAATCACTGCCAATGGCACGCCCAGAATCCCTGCCAATGGCACGCCCAGAATCCCTGCCAATGGCACTCCCAGAATCCCTGCCAATGGCACGCCCAGAATCCCTGCCAATGGCACTCCCAGAATCCCTGCCAGGATTTCCAATGGCACTCCCAGAATCCCTGCCAGGACTTCCAATGACACTTCCAGAATCCCTGCCAGGACTTACAATGGTACTTCCAGAATCCCTATCAGGACCTCCAATCTTTGTCCTGGAATCTCTCCAATGTTACGGTTTAGGAGATATTCCCCTCGCAATGAGCCGCTGACTGCACCGGGGATTCTCGTCTGAAAATCCAGCAGAAGTCGGACCCTGCCGGGCAGAAAACCCCCTTTGCGTATGCGCGGGAGTGAGGACATTGCGGCCCCGGCCACTCACAGCGCCGGAGCCGTGATACCCAGAAGACACCCGAGGGAACATGTCCTTCCTTGGCGTGGACCAACTGAGATGCTGACGCCTCATTCTAAGGTAAGTATTTCATAATGAACTAGTATGCGGGGAATACTAGCTCATTATGCGTTTTCCCTTACAGGGGTAAAAAAAAAGGCAGTGGGTTTACTCCCGCTATAATATATATGTGTAAAAATATTCACTAACAAAGCAAACAAAAACATTTTTTTTAATAGTTTATCGTTTATAAAATAGATGTGAACAAAAGAAAAAAAAAGCAGGAAAATAATTCAACGGAGGAGAATAGAGAGTTAATTAAGGCTGAGTAGAGCACATGAAGGATTATTAAGGGGTTAAACAGAGGAACATTTGTTCATTCCTTTGATCTGCCAATGAAAAAACAGAAATATACAAAAAGAAACAATGTTTCTTTTTATTTTAGTGTTTCAGGGCTGAGCAATGTTGTTAATAAACATTTCCGGCTGCTTTTTTTTATTGACAGCTCCATTTACCGGACATCTTTATCACCGGGGGAGACCCGCTGACAGCTCAAAGAACCAAATCCGAAAGTATCGTCTTCAGGTATCGGGGGATTCGCACGAGTACCAATACTTGTATAAATACTCGGTATCGGCAGTGATACAAGTATTGGTGCCACCCTACTAATAACACACACAGGGGGTTATTTAATAAAGGCAAATCCACTCTCCACTACAAGTACATTGGGAAGTCGCTGGAGATCCGAGGGGGACATGTGAGGAAAATACAAAACAGCATTTTATTTTGTACGTGATTGCATGATAAAATCAGCAGAGCTTCCCCTCATTTCAGATCTTCCCCTCAGATCTCCAGTGACTGAACCTCCAAGTGGACTTGCAGTGCAAAGTGGATTTTCCTTTAGTAAATAACCCCCAGTCTTTGATTTCAGCATTATGTGTAGTGAGAATTTGACTGGATTTCCATGTAAAATTAGATTTGAATTTTAGTCTGAATTTCAGAAAATTCGGATGAATTTCGTTATGTTATTCGGGGAATTCCGTAAAATGAGTTTATATTGTAATTCGGGTATTTGGAGATATCTGAATCTCCGAATAATGAAAAATGTGTCCGAATATTAATTTGGAAAGAAACGAAGCGCGCATTGTCTACCCGCCGCCACTCATCGGCCTGGTGACAGGAAGAGGGGTAATACTGCTATAACAAGGCGCTCAGCCAGCCGCCTGGTTCTCCCCCACCCACACATAAAAATGGTCAGTTGCCCTGCCTTCCTCCCCTTATCCTGGCCCTGATTGGGTGGTTCTAGTTTCTGTGCGTCATTTATAGGAAGTGCGTTTTCACACTGAGTGATTCCTCAGAATTTTTTGATGCGAGTTTCTTGCTCGCTGTTTCATATTTTATGATTCTTGTTTATGATTGCGTTCTGTTTGTTGCCGCCGTTTCTCTTTAAAGGCCCCGGAATTGTACACAGCACGGCGCATTTTCATCAAATTCCCGATAAAGTGGATTTAAATGTGGCATTAAAGTGGAGAACGCGGTGAGATGACACCGGCAGGCAGTTACCAGGAAGAATAAACAGAATGGATTGCGCTCTTTTTACATCTGTTTTGGTGCAGGGAACGGGAGCCATGCCTTTTAATCTAATTTACTTACAGAAGAACCGATCAATTCCCTTTATAAATCGGCGGCGGCGTATCCTCAGGACTGGATGTCACCGTATCAATCTCCCGGGATCCCCGTCTTCACCGTTCATAGAAGAGCTCCTCTCATCTCCGCACAGAAACTCTCACAATCGTTCCATCGATCGATTCCATATATTTTTAGATTACGCTTCTATGAGTGGAGGGGAACATCAATCGCGTTTCCACAATTACCGGCGTGGCTTATTGCGAGGGCGCCGCGCGTTCCGCTCGTGTCTTTGTATCAGGATCAAATGATCTGAATTAAAGCCGATGGAACCCCAACCTCTAAAATCTCATCGAAGCTCCACTATGATGTCATCTTAACCCCTTCCCACCTGAGGGTAAAACGAATCCTAAAGTGGCTGTAAACCCTTCACAATCCACTTGTGACTACAGATAATCCTATAATAAGACTTACCTGTAGCTACCCCGGAGATCTCCTAAACCTGCCTGGCACATGGGCACTGAAACAAACTGAAGCAATGGCACGTGTGGGAGTGACGTCATCGCAGCCCTGGCCAATCACAGCGCCGGATCCCACAATACCTGGAAGTAACTGATGATCTGCACTGATAGATGACACTGGCACTGATAAGTTGAACTGATAGGTGACACTGGCACTGATGGGTTGCACTGATAGGTGACACTGGCACTGGTAGGTGACTCTGATAGGTGATGCTGGCACTGGTAGGTGACACTGATAGGTGATGCTGGCACTGGTAGGTGACACTGATAGGTGACACTGGCACTGATGGGCACTTCTGAGCTCCACTAATAGGTGGCACTGGCATCCCTGTATTGGGCCGATATTATGGTAGTGGCTGGTGAGTCAGTGCCCTGCTGCCCAGCCACTCACGAGTGCCCCCTTCATAGGGCACCCAGGGCACTTGCCATATATGCCATACCCTGGACACACCATCAGATTTTTGGATGATCGTCGTTCGTCTGTTTTTTTGTGACATGCGATTCTCATGTGGAAGGTGAAGAGATTACTCAGCGTACAAAGATTTTCGTATTACAGAACACAAGAAGTGTCAGAATGTGTTGAATAGTTCCGTGTTCTTTCATTTCTGAGCATGCGCAGTCTTCATGCAAGAACCGCTCTAATGAAATGAAAATCGGATGTTGAATTCAAATCCAACAAAAATGGTATAATCTGCGCATCCAGCTTTTGGAATCGGCTGTCGAAAGCACCGTACTAGCGATCCGAAAATCTGCAGATTGTTCGTAATTTTACTTCTGATTTTGGTATTGTGTGTACGGCCTTAATACTTACCCGAGCCCTCTCTCGATCCAGTAATGTCCATGAGAGCCTCACCAATGGCTCCCACTGCTGTCAGTCACAGCCACTGAGCCAATCAGGGAACAGAGGGGACAGGCTGAGTCAAGGCTGTGTGTGTGAATGGACGCACAGAGCAGCGGGTCGGGAGGGAGGAGCCAGGAGCGTCAGCGGGGGACCCGAGAAGAGGAGGATCGAGGCGGATCAAGCAAAACCATCACAGAGCCGGGAAGTAGAACATGGAAAGAAAAAGACTTTAATGCCTAAATACAATCTTGCGAGTTTGATGTGTCAGTAAACTGGCGAAGCCGACCCATTCAAGTGAAGAGGCCACACTGCCACCGGCCTGTGGGCTTTTCAAGGGTTAAAATGGGTTGTCAGGAACAACAACACCCTCTGAAAAATGATCCACCAAATTGCTCTTTAGAGGGCAAAGCTAAACTCGCCCTTAGGGTGAGAACGTTGCTACGTCATTTCACTGCAAAACAAACAGCGTTGTCACTAGTGGCGGGCGCTCATAAGGGGCGCTGGGGTGCCTCCCCCTAATCCAACCACGTGACCCGCCCCTAATCTACATGATGGGGCACCGGACACATGGATTCCAATGGGGTTTTCTTTTTTGTGAAGCACGTGATTGGAGCCTGAGGCGCTGATTGGCTTTGAGAAAGGGTGGGCTCGGGGCGGAGAGCATTGTGCCCTGAGCCCACCCACCTGTGTGACATTAGTGTCTTCCTGCTTCTCCTCCCAGCCAATCAGGAAGTGGGTCCTGAGACCTGATTTGCTGGGAGTCCTAAGACTTGATTGGGCAGGAGGAGAAATGACTGCAGGGACTCGGGAGGAGACGGAGGGGGGGAAGACGGCGAAGCTTTGACCTGGATGGGGTAAGTGCGGGGGCTGGCGGATGGCATGGCGTGCGATCGATCGAGCACCAGCTGCTATTGGTTGTCACCCTGTACAAGATACTCCAAGATGGACATTTATTGTATAATGGACTTTAATTATCCGACATACAATGGAACGCCCCAATCCAGCTAAGATTGTTGTCAGCACCCCCGTGGTGTATTTGGTTTGTTCCAACTGTCATTTTTGCTTGACAGCTCTGTGTTCATGTAAAGGTGGAAATTATAAATAAAGTCATGTGAACTAAAAAAAATCAGCTACTATAGTAAAAGTTCTCTCCGTGTAGAGATACAAGAATACAATAGTCTGGAATATTGCGGTGTTTTGCTCAGCCTGGGAGTAGAAACCACGAGCAACGTTCTCTGGCGGCAATGGAGGGGTTAATGGCAGCCAGTCTCCCCCCCCCCCCCGCTGTCTATAAAGACTCCAATCTGGTTTAATTAGCATCATTCTCATCAGATCGTTTTATTACAGTAACAGGCCGTGATTGGGCCAATTATGTATTCAGGCGAAGGCTAGGCTGGCGGGGATCTGCGGAGAGAAGGGGGGGAGGGGGCTGCAGGCTGAATTCTTCGCCTCCGCTGACAGCTTGTGGTTTCGGGGGCCCCTGACACCCGTACCCTTTACACCGGGCATGTCAGACAATCGCCCCGGCCGCCATCCTCCCATCGAGATGCAGCGGGTATATTCCAAGGAGCCACTTACCTTCTATGTCCCGGAAATACTGCAGAGGAAAAGAAATATTCTCATTTAAGTTCCATACAGCTATTGGATCTGACAGCTAAGTATACAGTATACAGTATATAGTATATAGTATACAGTGCATCTTTTTCCACATTTTGTTATGTTGTAGCCTTATTCCAAAATGGATTAAATTCATTATTTTCCTCAAAATTCTACAAACATCCCATAATGACAATGTGAGAGAAGTTTGTTTGAAATCTTTGGAAATGTATTAAAAATAAAAAAAATCCCATGTACACAAATATCACAGGCTCCTCCCATGTACACAAATATCACAGGCTCCTCCCATGTACACAAATATCACAGGCTCCTCCCATGTACACAAATATCACAGGCTCCTCCCATGTACACAAGTATCACAGGCCCCTCCCATGTACACAAGTATCACAGGCCCCTCCCATGTACATAAGTATCACAGGCTCCTCCCATGTACACAAGTATCACAGACTCCTCCCACGTACATAAGTATCACAGGCTCCTCCCATGTACACAAGTATCACAGGCTCCTCCCATGTACACAAATATCACAGGCTCCTCCCATGTACACAAATATCACAGGCTCCTCCCATGTACACAAGTATCACAGGCCCCTCCCATGTACATAAGTATCACAGGCTCCTCCCATGTACACAAGTATCACAGACTCCTCCCACGTACATAAGTATCACAGGCTCCTCCCATGTACATAAGTATCACAGGCTCCTCCCATGTACATTAGTATCGCAGGCTCCTCCCATGTACATTAGTATCACAGGCTCCTCCCATGTACATAAGTATCACAAGCTCCTCCCATGTACATAAGTATCACAGACTCCTCCCATGTACATAAGTATCACAGGCTCCTCCCATGTACATAAGTATCACAGACTCCTCCCATGTACATAAGTATCGTAGGCTCCTCCCATGTACACAAGTATCACAGGCCCCTCCCATGTACATAAGTATCGTAGGCTCCTCCCATGTACATAAGTATCGTAGGCTCCTCCCATGTACATAAGTATCGCAGGCTCCTCCCATGTACATAAGTATCACAGACTCCTCCCATGTACATAAGTATCGCAGACTCCTCCCATGTACATAAGTATCGCAGACTCCTCCCATGTACATAAGTATAGCAGACTCCTCCCATGTACATAAGTATCACAGACTCCTCCCATGTACATAAGTATAGCAGACTCCTCCCATGTACATAAGTATCACAGGCTCCTCGCATGTACATGAGTATCACAGACTCCTCCCATGTACATAAGTAGCACAGGCTCCTCCCATGTACATAAGTATCACAGGCTCCTCCCATGTACATAAATATCACAAACTCCTCCCATGTACATAAGTATCACAGACTCCTCCCATGTACATAAGCATCACAGACTCCTCCCATGACACTCAGAATTGAGCTCAGGTTCATTCTGTTTCCACTGATCGTCCTTGAGATGCTCTGCTGGTCAGGACAGTTATGTGGCCATCAGATTGTAAGCTCTGCTGGTTAGGACAGTTATGTGGCCATCAGATTGTAAGCTCTGCTGGTCGGGACAGTTATGTGGCCATCAGATTGTAAGCTCTGCTGGTCAGGACAGTTATGTGGCCATCAGATTGTAAGCTCTGCTGGTCAGGACAGTTATGTGGCCATCAGATTGTAAGCTCTGCTGGTCAGGACAGTTATGTGGCCATCAGAATGTAAGCTCTGCTGGTCAGGACAGTTATGTGGCCATCAGATTGTAAGCTCTGCTGGTCAGGACAGTTATGTGGCCATCAGATTGTAAGCTCTGCTGGTCAGGACAGTTATGTGGCCATCAGATTGTAAGCTCTGCTGGTCAGGACAGTTATATGGCCATCAGAATGTAAGCTCTGCTGGTCAGGACAGTTATGTGGCCATCAGATTGTAAGCTCTGCTGGTCAGGACAGTTATGTGGCCATCAGAATGTAAGCTCTGCTGGTCAGGACAGTTATGTGGCCATCAGAATGTAAGCTCTGCTGGTCAGGACAGTTATGTGGCCATCAGAATGTAAGCTCTGCTGGTCAGGACAGTTATGTGGCCATCAGATTGTAAGCTCTGCTGGTCGGGACAGTTATGTGGCCATCAGATTGTAAACTCTGCTGGTCAGAACAGTTATGTGGCCATCAGATTGTAAGCTCTGCTGTTGAGGACAGTTATGTTGCCATTAGATTGTAAGCTCTGCTGGTCGGGACAGTTATGTGGCCATCAGATTGTAAGCTCTGCTGGTCAGGCCAGGTAGGGTAAGCACAGCGTATGTTGGTCTCTCCCTGTAGGGGGGTATTTGCACATGGCAGGTCCTCACTCACCTCCCGGGACTGTCGCGGTGATTTATGGCGGTGATGTCCGGGACATTATTGCTGTAATAAAATACGCTTTAGCATCCTCCACTTTAAAACATATTGCGGTGTTCATATATGAGGAGGGGGAGGGGTTGTAGAGCTGGAGCCATTGCTCTTTCTGCTGGCAGTCCTCGGGGTGGAAGGGTGACAGGCGGCGCGGTGCGGATCATCATCACCGACATGTGAGGAGTGATGGCAGCCATGAGAGATTTTATTTCAAGTTTAAAGGAGAACCAGTCAGACATTCCCCTCCTCCGGGGTCCAGGGTGGGGTCTCCTCTCCCCCCCATGGCCACCCCAGAGAATCCCAGATCATCTTCTGACTTCAGTGTATCCCTGTGCACCCCAATGTCTCCAGCGCACCCCAGAGAATCCCGGGTCATCTTCTGACTTCAGTGTATCCCTGTGCACCCCAATGTCTCCAGCCCACCCCAGAGAATCCTGGATCATCTTCTGACTTCAGTGTATCCCTGTGCACCCCAATGTCTCCAGCCCACCCCAGAGAATCCCGGGTCATCTTCTGACTTCAGTGTATCCCTGTGCACCCCAATGTCTCCAGCCCACCCCAGAGAATCCTGGATCATCTTCTGACTTCAGTGTATCCCTGTGCACCCCAATGTCTCCAGCCCACCCCAGAGAATCCCGGATCATCTTCTGACTTCAGTGTATCCCTGTGCACCCCAATGTCTCCAGCGCACCCTGGAGAATCCCGGATCATCTTCTGACATCAGTGTAATCCTGTGCACCCCAATGTCTCCAGGTCATCTTCTGACTTCAGTGTATTTCTGTGCTCACCAATGTCTCCAGCGCACCCCAGAGAATCCTGGGTCATCTTCTGACTTCAGTGTATCCCTGTGTACCCCAATGTCCCCAGCGCACCCCAGAGAATACCAGATCATCTTCTGAGTCCAGTATATTTCTATGCACCCCAATGTCTCCAACACACCCCAGAGAATCCCAGGTCCTCTTCTGACTTCAGTGTGTCCCTTTGCACCCCAATGTCTTCAGCGCACCCCAGAGAATCCCGGGTCATCTTCTGACTTCAGTGTATCCCTGTGCACCCCAATGTCTCCAGCACACCCCAGAGAATCCCAGGTCATCTTCTGACTTCAGTGTGTCCCTGTGCACCCCAATGTCCCCAGTGCACCTCAGAGAATCCCGGATCATCTTCTGACTTCAGTGTATCCCTGTGCACCCCAATGTCTCCAGTGCACCCCAGAGAATCCTGGGTCATCTTCTGAATTCAGTGTATCCCTGTGCACCCCAATGTCTCCAGATCCCCCCTGGAGAATCCCGGGTCATCTTCTGACTTCAGTGTGTCCCTGTGCACCCCAATGTCTCCAGCACACCCCAGATAATCCCGGATCATCTTCTGACTTCAGTTTGTCCCTGTGCACCCCAATGTCTCCAGCGCACCCCAGAGAATCCTGGGTCATCTTCTGACTTCAGTTTATCCCTGTGCACCCCAATGTCTCCAGCACACCCCAGAGAATCCTGGGTCATCTTCTGACTTCAGTGTATCCCTGTGCACCCCAATGTCTCCAGCCCACCGCAAAGAATCCCGGATAATCTTCTGACTTCAGTGCATCCCTGTGCACCCCAATGTCTCCAGAGCACCCCAGAGAATCCCGTGTCACCTTCTGACTTCAGTGTATCCATGTGCACCCCAATGTCTCCAGCGCACTGCAGAGAATCCCGGATAATCTTCTGACTTTAATGTATCCCTGTGCACCCCAATGTCTCCAGCGCACCGCAGAGAATCCAGGATAATCTTCTGACTTCAGTGTATCCCTGTGCACCCCAATGTCTCCAGCGCACCCCAGAGAATCCCAGATCATCTTCTGACTTCAGTGTATCCCTGTGCACCCCAATGTCTCCAGCGCACCTCAGAGAATCCCAGGTCATCTTTTGACTTCAGTGTGTCCCTGTGCACCCCAATGTCTCCAGCGCACCCCAGAGAATCCCGGGTCATCTTCTGACTTCAGTTTGTCCCTGTGCACCCCAATGTCTCCAGCGCACCCCAGAGAATCCAGGATCATCTTCTGACTTCAGTTTGTCCCTTTGCACCCCAATGTCTCCAGCGCACCCCAGAGAATCCAGAGTCATCTTCTGACTTCACTGTATCCCTGTGCACCTCAATATCTCCAGCGCACCCCAGAGAATCCGGAGTCATCTTCTGACTTCACTGTATCCCTGTGCACCCCAATGTCTCCAGCGCACCCCAGAGAATCCTGGGTCATCTTCTAACTTCAGTGTATCCCTGTGCACCTCAATGTCTCCAGCGCACCCCAGAGAATCCCGGATCATCTTCTGACTTCACTGTATCCCTGTGCACCCCAATGTCTCCAGCGCACCCCAGAGAATCCCGGGTCATCTTCTGACTTCAGTGTATCCCTGTGCACCCCAATGTCTCCAGCGCACCCCAGAGAATCCCGGATCATCTTCTGACTTCAGTGTATCCCTGTGCACCCCAATGTCTCCAGCGCACCCCAGAGAATCCCAGATCATCTTCTGACTTCAGTGTATCCCTGTGCACCCCAATGTCTCCAGCGCACCTCAGAGAATCCCAGGTCATCTTTTGACTTCAGTGTGTCCCTGTGCACCCCAATGTCTCCAGCACACCCCGGAGAATCCCGGGCATTTTCTGACTTCAGTGTATCCCTGTGCACCCCAATGTCTCCAGCGCACCCCAGAGAATCCCGGGTCATCTTCTGACTTCAGTTTGTCCCTGTGCACCCCAATGTCTCCAGCGCACCCCAGAGAATCCAGGATCATCTTCTGACTTCAGTTTGTCCCTTTGCACCCCAATGTCTCCAGCGCACCCCAGAGAATCCGGAGTCATCTTCTGACTTCACTGTATCCCTGTGCACCTCAATATCTCCAGCGCACCCCAGAGAATCCGGAGTCATCTTCTGACTTCACTGTATCCCTGTGCACCCCAATGTCTCCAGCGCACCCCAGAGAATCCTGGGTCATCTTCTAACTTCAGTGTATCCCCGTGCACCTCAATGTCTCCAGCGCACCCCAGAGAATCCCGGATCATCTTCTGACTTCACTGTATCCCTGTGCACCCCAATGTCTCCAGCGCACCCCAGAGAATCCCGGGTCATCTTCTGACTTCAGTGTATCCCTGTGCACCCCAATGTCTCCAGCGCACCCCAGAGAATCCCGGATCATCTTCTGACTTCAGTGTATCCCTGTGCACCCCAATGTCTCCAGCGCACCCCAGAGAATCCCAGATCATCTTCTGACTTCAGTGTATCCCTGTGCACCCCAATGTCTCCAGCGCACCTCAGAGAATCCCAGGTCATCTTTTGACTTCAGTGTGTCCCTGTGCACCCCAATGTCTCCAGCACACCCCGGAGAATCCCGGGCATTTTCTGACTTCAGTGTATCCCTGTGCACCCCAATGTCTCCAGCGCACCCCAGAGAATCCCGGGTCATCTTCTGACTTCAGTTTGTCCCTGTGCACCCCAATGTCTCCAGCGCACCCCAGAGAATCCAGGATCATCTTCTGACTTCAGTTTGTCCCTTTGCACCCCAATGTCTCCAGCGCACCCCAGAGAATCCAGAGTCATCTTCTGACTTCACTGTATCCCTGTGCACCTCAATATCTCCAGCGCACCCCAGAGAATCCGGAGTCATCTTCTGACTTCACTGTATCCCTGTGCACCCCAATGTCTCCAGCGCACCCCAGAGAATCCTGGGTCATCTTCTAACTTCAGTGTATCCCTGTGCACCTCAATGTCTCCAGCGCACCCCAGAGAATCCCGGATCATCTTCTGACTTCACTGTATCCCTGTGCACCCCAATGTCTCCAGCGCACCCCAGAGAATCCCGGGTCATCTTCTGACTTCAGTGTATCCCTGTGCACCCCAATGTCTCCAGCGCACCCCAGAGAATCCCGGATCATCTTCTGACTTCAGTGTATCCCTGTGCACCCCAATGTCTCCAGCGCACCCCAGAGAATCCCAGATCATCTTCTGACTTCAGTGTATCCCTGTGCACCCCAATGTCTCCAGCGCACCTCAGAGAATCCCAGGTCATCTTTTGACTTCAGTGTATCCCTGTGCACCCCAATGTCTCCAGCACACCCCGGAGAATCCCGGGCATTTTCTGACTTCAGTGTATCCCTGTGCACCCCAATGTCTCCAGCGCACCCCAGAGAATCCCGGGTCATCTTCTGACTTCAGTTTGTCCCTGTGCACCCCAATGTCTCCAGCGCACCCCAGAGAATCCAGGATCATCTTCTGACTTCAGTTTGTCCCTTTGCACCCCAATGTCTCCAGCGCACCCCAGAGAATCCGGAGTCATCTTCTGACTTCACTGTATCCCTGTGCACCTCAATATCTCCAGCGCACCCCAGAGAATCCGGAGTCATCTTCTGACTTCACTGTATCCCTGTGCACCCCAATGTCTCCAGCGCACCCCAGAGAATCCTGGGTCATCTTCTAACTTCAGTGTATCCCCGTGCACCTCAATGTCTCCAGCGCACCCCAGAGAATCCCGGATCATCTTCTGACTTCACTGTATCCCTGTGCACCCCAATGTCTCCAGCGCACCCCAGAGAATCCCGGGTCATCTTCTGACTTCAGTGTATCCCTGTGCACCCCAATGTCTCCAGCGCACCCCAGAGAATCCCGGATCATCTTCTGACTTCAGTGTATCCCTGTGCACCCCAATGTCTCCAGCGCACACCAGAGAATCCTGGGTCATCTTCTGACTTCAGTGTATCCCTGTGCACCCCAATGTCTCCAGTTCACCCCAGAGAATCCCGGGTCATCTTCTGACTTCAGTGTGTCCTTGTGCACCCCAATGTCTCCAGCACACCCCGGAGAATCCCGGGTCATCTTCTGACTTCAGTGTATCCCTGTGCACCCCAATGTCTCCAGCGCACCCCAGAGAATCCCGGGTCATCTTCTGACTTCAGTGTATCCATGTGCACCTCAATGTCTCCAGCGCACCCCAGAGAATCCGGAGTCATCTTCTGACATCAGTATATCCCTGTGCACCCCAATGTCTCCAGCGCACCCCAAAGAATCCCCGGTCATCTTCTGACTTCAGTGTATCCCTGTGCACCTCAATGTCTCCAGCGCACCCCAGAGAATCCTGGGTCATCTTCTGACTTCAGTATATCCCTGTGCACCTCAATGTCTCCAGCGCACCCCAGAGAATCCCGGGTCATCTTCTGACTTCAGTGTATCCCTGTGCACCCCAATGTCTCCAGGGCACCCCAGAGAATCCCGAGTCATCTTCTGGCTTCAGTGTATCCCTGTGCACCCCAATGTCTCCAGTGCACCCCAGAGAATCCTGGGTCATCTTCTGACCTCAGTGTATCCCTGTGCACCCCAATGTCTCCAGTGCACCCCAGAGAATCCTGGGTCATCTTTGGACTTCAGTGTATCCCTGTGCACCCCAATGTCTCCAGCACACCCCAGAGAATCCTGGTTCATCTTCTGACTTCTGTGTATCTCTGTGCACCTCAATGTCTCCAGCACACCCCAGAGAATCCTGGTTCATCTTCTGACTTCTGTGTATCTCTGTGCACCCCAATGTCTCCAGCTCACCCCAGAGAATCCTGGGTCATCTTCTGACTTCAGTGTATCCCTGTGCACCCCAATGTCACCAGCGCACCCCAGAGAATCCCGGGTCATCTTTGGACTTCAGTGTATCCCTTTGCACCTCAATGTCTCCAGAGTACCCCAGAGAATCCCGGGTCCTCTTCTGACTTCAGTGTATCCCTGTGCACCCCAATGTCACCAGCGCACCCCAGAGAATCCTGGGTCATCTTTGGACTTCAGTGTATCCCTTTGCACCTCAATGTCTCCAGAGTACCCCAGAGAATCCCGGGTCCTCTTCTGACTTCAGTGTATCTCTGTGCACCCCAATGTCTCCAACACACCCCACAGAATCCCGAGTCATCTTCTGGCTTCAGTGTATCCCTGTGCACCCCAATGTCTCCAGCGCACCCCAAAGAATCCCGGGTCATCTTCTGACTTCAGTTTATCCCTGTGCACCCCAATGTCTCCAGTGCATCCCAGAGAATCCTGGGTCATCTTCTGACTTCAGTGTATCCCTGTGCACCCCATGACACCCTTGTCCAAACCCCCCTCCCCGGGAGGCTTCTGAAATGACTCTGGCTGTCCTTCTCAGTGGATATGGACCCTTGCCTCCCCCAATGTCTCTGTTTCCCTCTTCTCTGCTCCTCTGTACTCCTCTCCACGTGTGCAAAATGACCTGAGAATCTGTGGCCTTTCTGACGTGGAATGAGTGACACCATTTAGCCCAAAGTATGTAGGTGAAGGGCGAACCTCTCCCACATTGCCAGTTGTGTGGAATTCATCCACAGAAAATCATTGGTTTCCTGAGCACAAATTCTCATTCATACTGATATTCAGAACAACAGATGTGAGACTTTAGAGCAGTGGCCCCCACAATGCAGCCCAGGGGCCGAAGGTGGCCCTTTACTTACTTTTGTCCGGCCCTTGGGTCACTATTCCTCCCACTGACACCAATGATGGGGCACTATTCCTCCCACTGACACCAATGATGGGGCACTATTCCCCCCACTGACACCAATGATGGGGCACTATTCCTCCCACTGACACCAATGATGGGGCACTATTCCTCCCACTGACACCAATGAATCCTTGTGACCAGAGACTCTGACAGATGCAGGACGTCTCTCTCTCCCCCAAACAGATGAGGATTGCAGCGATCCGCATGAGGACTAATCATTATATGTCTAGGACCTCTTACCATCTGGAAGTGTTTTGAAGCCCCTTGTGCCTATCATAAATCTTTTAACCACTGCACTTAGAGGCGCCTTTCTCTTTCCTTTAGAATCCCCCAGAGCAGCTTCTTCTCTACAAAGTGCTGCCTTCAGAGCGCCCTCATCTCTCCACCGTTACTAAGAACCGGATACCCAGCCTCACCAGAGCGCCCTCATCTCTCCACCGTTACTAAGAACCGGATACCCAGCCTCACCAGAGCGCTCTCATCTCTCCACCGTTACTAAGAACCGGATACCCAGCCTCACCAGAGCGCCCTCATCTCTCCACCGTTACTAAGAACCGGATACCCAGCCTCACCAGAGCGCCCTCATCTCTCCACCGCTACTAAGAACCGGACACCCAGCCTCACCAGAGCGCCCTCATCTCTCCACCGCTACTAAGAACCAGATACCCAGCCTCACCAGAGCGCTCTCATCTCTCCACCGTTACTAAGAACCGGATACCCAGCCTCACCAGAGCGCCCTCATCTCTCCACCGTTACTAAGAACCGGATACCCAGCCTCACCAGAGCGCCCTCATCTCTCCACCGCTACTAAGAACCGGACACCCAGCCTCACCAGAGCGCCCTCATCTCTCCACCGCTACTAAGAACCAGATACCCAGCCTCACCAGAGCGCCCTCATCTCTCCACCGCTACTAAGAACCGGATACCCAGCCTCACCAGAGCGCTCTCATCTCTCCACCGCTACTAAGAACCGGACACCCAGCCTCACCAGAGCGCCCTCATCTCTCCACCACTACTAAGAACCGGATACCCAGCCTCACCAGAGCGCTCTCATCTCTCCACCGCTACTAAGAACCGGACACCCAGCCTCACCAGAGCGCCCTCATCTCTCCACCGCTACTAAGAACCGGACACCCAGCCTCACCAGAGCGCCCTCATCTCTCCACCGCTACTAAGAACCGGATACCCAGCTTCACCAGAGCGCCCTCATCTCTCCACCGCTACTAAGAACCGGACACCCAGCCTCACCAGAGCGCCCTCATCTCTCCACTGCTACTAAGAACCGGATACCCAGCCTCACCAGAGCGCCCTCATCTCTCCACCGTTACTAAGAACCGGATACCCAGCCTCACCAGAGCGCCCTCATCTCTCCACCGTTACTAAGAACCGGACACCCAGCCTCACCAGAGCGCCCTCATCTCTCCACCGTTACTAAGAACCAGATACCCAGCTTCACCAGAGCGCCCTCATCTCTCCACCGCTACTAAGAACCGGATACCCAGCCTCACCAGAGCGCCCTCATCTCTCCACCGCTACTAAGAACCGGATACCCAGCCTCAGCAGAGCGCCCTCATCTCTCCACCGTTACTAAGAACCGGATACCCAGCCTCACCAGAGCGCCCTCATCTCTCCACCGTTACTAAGAACCGGACACCCAGCCTCACCAGAGCGCCCTCATCTCTCCACCGCTACTAAGAACCGGATACCCAGCCTCACCAGAGTGCCCTCATCTCTCCACCGTTACTAAGAACCAGATACCCAGCCTCACCAGAGCGCCCTCATCTCTCCACCGTTACTAAGAACCGGACACCCAGCCTCACCAGAGCGCCCTCATCTCTCCACCGCTACTAAGAACCGGACACCCAGCCTTACCAGAGTGCCCTCATCTCTCCACCGCTACTAAGAACCGGACACCCAGCCTCACCAGAGCGCCCTCATCTCTCCACCGTTACTAAGAACCGGACACCCAGCCTCACCAGAGCGCCCTCATCTCTCCACCGCTACTAAGAACCGGATACCCAGCCTCACCAGAGTGCCCTCATCTCTCCACCGCTACTAAGACCCGGATACCCAGCCTCACCAGAGCACCCTCATCTCTCCACCGTTACTAAGAACCGGACACCCAGCCTCACCAGAGCGCCCTCATCTCTCCACCGTTACTAAGAACCGGACACCCAGCCTCACCAGAGCGCCCTCATCTCTCCACCGTTACTAAGAACCAGATACCCAGCCTCACCAGAGCGCCCTCATCTCTCCACCGCTACTAAGAACCGGATACCCAGCTTCACCAGAGCGCCCTCATCTCTCCACCGTTACTAAGAACCGGACACCCAGCCTCACCAGAGTGCCCTCATCTCTCCACCGCTACTAAGAACCGGACACCCAGCCTCACCAGAGCGCCCTCATCTCTCCACCGCTACTAAGAACCGGACACCCAGCCTCAGCAGAGCGCCCTCATCTCTCCACCGTTACTAAGAACCGGATACCCAGCCTCACCAGAGCGCCCTCATCTCTCCACCGTTACTAAGAACCGGACACCCAGCCTCTCCAGAGTGCCCTCATCTCTCCACCGCTACTAAGAACCGGATACCCAGCCTCACCAGAGCGCCCTCATCTCTCCACCGCTACTAAGACCCGGATACCCAGCCTCACCAGAGCGCCCTCATCTCTCCACCGCTACTAAGAACCGGACACCCAGCCTCACCAGAGCACCCTCATCTCTCCACCGCTACTAAGAACCGGATACCCAGCCTCACCAGAGTGCCCTCATCTCTCCACCGCTACTAAGACCCGGATACCCAGCCTCACCAGAGCGCACTCATCTCTCCACCGCTACTAAGAACCGGACACCCAGCCTCACCAGAGTGCCGTCATCTCTCCACCGCTACTAAGAACCGGATACCCAGCCTCACCAGAGCGCTCTCATCTCTTCACCGCTACTAAGAACCAGATACCCAGCCTCACCAGAGCACCCTCATCTCTCCACCGCTACTAAGAACCGGACACCCAGCCTCACCAGAGTGCCCTCATCTCTCCACCGCTACTAAGACCCGGATACCCAGCCTCACCAGAGCGCCCTCATCTCTCCACCGCTACTAAGAACCGGACACCCAGCCTCACCAGAGTGCCGTCATCTCTCCACCGCTACTAAGAACCGGATACCCAGCCTCACCAGAGCGTCCTCATCTCTCCACCGCTACTAAGAACCGGACACCCAGCCTCACCAGAGCGCCCTCATCTCTCCACCGCTACTAAGAACCGGATACCCAGCTTCACCAGAGCGCCCTCATCTCTCCACCGCTACTAAGAACCAGACACCCAGCCTCACCAGAGCGCCCTCATCTCTCCACCGCTACTAAGAACCGGACACCCAGCCTCAGCAGAGCGCCCTCATCTCTCCACCGTTACTAAGAACCGGATACCCAGCCTCACCAGAGCGCCCTCATCTCTCCACCGTTACTAAGAACCGGACACCCAGCCTCGCCAGAGTGCCCTCATCTCTCCACCGCTACTAAGAACCGGATACCCAGCCTCACCAGAGCGCCCTCATCTCTCCACCGCTACTAAGACCCGGATACCCAGCCTCACCAGAGCGCCCTCATCTCTCCACCGCTACTAAGAACCGGACACCCAGCCTCACCAGAGCACCCTCATCTCTCCACCGCTACTAAGAACCGGATACCCAGCCTCACCAGAGCGCCCTCATCTCTCCACCGCTACTAAGACCCGGATACCCAGCCTCACCAGAGCGCCCTCATCTCTCCACCGCTACTAAGAACCGGACACCCAGCCTCACCAGAGTGCCGTCATCTCTCCACCGCTACTAAGAACCGGATACCCAGCCTCACCAGAGCGCTCTCATCTCTCCACCGCTACTAAGAACCGGACACCCAGCCTCACCAGAGTGCCCTCATCTCTCCACCGCTACTAAGAACCGGATACCCAGCCTCACCAGAGTGCCGTCATCTCTCCACCGCTACTGAGAACCGGATACCCAGCCTCACCAGAGCGCCCTCATCTCTCCACCGCTACTAAGACCCGGATACCCAGCCTCACCAGAGCGCCCTCATCTCTCCACCGCTACTAAGAACCAGATACCCAGCCTCACCAGAGCGCTCTCATCTCTCCACCGCTACTAAGAACCGGATACCCAGCCTCACCAGAGCGCCCTCATCTCTCCACCGCTACTAAGAACCGGACACCCAGCCTCACCAGAGCGCCCTCATCTCTCCACCGCTACTAAGACCCGGATACCCAGCCTCACCAGAGCGCCCTCATCTCTCCACCGCTACTAAGAACCAGATACCCAGCCTCACCAGAGTGCCCTCATCTCTCCACCGCTACTAAGAACCGGACACCCAGCCTCACCAGAGCGCCCTCATCTCTCCACCGCTACTAAGACCCGGATACCCAGCCTCACCAGAGCGCCCTCATCTCTCCACCGCTACTAAGAACCAGATACCCAGCCTCACCAGAGCGCCCTCATCTCTCCACCGCTACTAAGACCCGGATACCCAGCCTCACCAGAGTGCCGTCATCTCTCCACCGCTACTAAGAACCGGATACCCAGCCTCACCAGAGCGCTCTCATCTCTTCACCGCTACTAAGAACCAGATACCCAGCCTCACCAGAGCACCCTCATCTCTCCACCGCTACTAAGAACCGGACACCCAGCCTCACCAGAGTGCCCTCATCTCTCCACCGCTACTAAGACCCGGATACCCAGCCTCACCAGAGCGCCCTCATCTCTCCACCGCTACTAAGAACCGGACACCCAGCCTCACCAGAGTGCCGTCATCTCTCCACCGCTACTAAGAACCGGATACCCAGCCTCACCAGAGCGTCCTCATCTCTCCACCGCTACTAAGAACCGGACACCCAGCCTCACCAGAGCGCCCTCATCTCTCCACCGCTACTAAGAACCGGATACCCAGCTTCACCAGAGCGCCCTCATCTCTCCACCGCTACTAAGAACCAGACACCCAGCCTCACCAGAGCGCCCTCATCTCTCCACCGCTACTAAGACCCGGATACCCAGCCTCACCAGAGCGCCCTCATCTCTCCACCGCTACTAAGAACCGGACACCCAGCCTCACCAGAGTGCCGTCATCTCTCCACCGCTACTAAGAACCGGATACCCAGCCTCACCAGAGCGTCCTCATCTCTCCACCGCTACTAAGAACCGGACACCCAGCCTCACCAGAGCGCCCTCATCTCTCCACCGCTACTAAGAACCGGATACCCAGCTTCACCAGAGCGCCCTCATCTCTCCACCGCTACTAAGAACCAGACACCCAGCCTCACCAGAGCGCCCTCATCTCTCCACCGCTACTAAGAACCGGACACCCAGCCTCAGCAGAGCGCCCTCATCTCTCCACCGTTACTAAGAACCGGATACCCAGCCTCACCAGAGCGCCCTCATCTCTCCACCGTTACTAAGAACCGGACACCCAGCCTCGCCAGAGTGCCCTCATCTCTCCACCGCTACTAAGAACCGGATACCCAGCCTCACCAGAGCGCCCTCATCTCTCCACCGCTACTAAGACCCGGATACCCAGCCTCACCAGAGCGCCCTCATCTCTCCACCGCTACTAAGAACCGGACACCCAGCCTCACCAGAGCACCCTCATCTCTCCACCGCTACTAAGAACCGGATACCCAGCCTCACCAGAGCGCCCTCATCTCTCCACCGCTACTAAGACCCGGATACCCAGCCTCACCAGAGCGCCCTCATCTCTCCACCGCTACTAAGAACCGGACACCCAGCCTCACCAGAGTGCCGTCATCTCTCCACCGCTACTAAGAACCGGATACCCAGCCTCACCAGAGCGCTCTCATCTCTCCACCGCTACTAAGAACCGGACACCCAGCCTCACCAGAGTGCCCTCATCTCTCCACCGCTACTAAGAACCGGATACCCAGCCTCACCAGAGTGCCGTCATCTCTCCACCGCTACTGAGAACCGGATACCCAGCCTCACCAGAGCGCCCTCATCTCTCCACCGCTACTAAGACCCGGATACCCAGCCTCACCAGAGCGCCCTCATCTCTCCACCGCTACTAAGAACCAGATACCCAGCCTCACCAGAGCGCTCTCATCTCTCCACCGCTACTAAGAACCGGATACCCAGCCTCACCAGAGCGCCCTCATCTCTCCACCGCTACTAAGAACCGGACACCCAGCCTCACCAGAGCGCCCTCATCTCTCCACCGCTACTAAGACCCGGATACCCAGCCTCACCAGAGCGCCCTCATCTCTCCACCGCTACTAAGAACCAGATACCCAGCCTCACCAGAGTGCCCTCATCTCTCCACCGCTACTAAGAACCGGACACCCAGCCTCACCAGAGCGCCCTCATCTCTCCACCGCTACTAAGACCCGGATACCCAGCCTCACCAGAGCGCCCTCATCTCTCCACCGCTACTAAGAACCAGATACCCAGCCTCACCAGAGCGCCCTCATCTCTCCACCGCTACTAAGACCCGGATACCCAGCCTCACCAGAGCGCCCTCATCTCTCCACCGCTACTAAGAACCAGATACCCAGCCTCACCAGAGCACCCTCATCTCTCCACCGCTACTAAGACCCGGATACCCAGTTTCACCAGAGCGCTCTCATCTCTCCACCGCTACTAAGAACCGGATACCCAGCCTCACCAGAGCGCCCTCATCTCTCCACCGCTACTAAGAACCGGACACCCAGCCTCACCAGAGCACCCTCATCTCTCCACCGTTACTAAGAACCGGATACCCAGCCTCACCAGAGCGCCCTCATCTCTCCACCGCTACTAAGAACCGGACACCCAGCTTCACCAGAGCGCCCTCATCTCTCCACCGTTACTAAGAACCGGATACCCAGCTTCACCAGAGCACCCTCATCTCTCCACCGTTACTAAGAACCGGATACCCAGCCTGACCAGAGCGCCCTCATCTCTCCACCGCTACTAAGAACCGGATACCCAGCCTCACCAGAGTGCCCTCATCTCTCCACCGCTACTAAGAACTAGTGATGGACGAACTTCCGACGGGACGTTTCGCGAACGCGAAATGCGAACGGACCCAAACGTTCGCGAAACCGAACGTTCGCCGCGGGCCCCATTGACTTCAATGGGAGGCGAACTTTGCAAACCTTCATGTCGAATTTGCGGCCACGTGGTAATTATTAGGGGGTAAAACGTAGTCCCACCATCTGGACAATGACATAATACATGTATGAGGTGAATTTGGGATCGATAACTACAAGCATTTTTATTTTATTTGGGAAATTGTTCTAACAATTCAGGACTATGGAGCTAATGAAGGCAATGGAGGAGAGGGAAGGTCAGGGACCAGGGTAGGCAAAGAAGAGGGTGCAGGAGATGATCACCAGCAGCGTGACATACCGGAATGACACATGCACCGTGATAGAGGCATCTGACAGCAGCACCGTAATACAGAGCACTGACAGCAGCACCGTGACATACAGCGCTGACAGCAGCACCGTGACATACAGCGCTGACAGCAGCACCGTGACATACAGCGCTGACAGCAGCACCGTGACATACAGCGCTGACAGCAGCACCGTGACATACAGCGCTGACAGCAGCACCGTGACATACAGCGCTGACAGCAGCACCGTGACATACAGCGCTGACAGCAGCACCGTGACATACAGCGCTGACAGCAGCACCGTGACATACAGCGCTGACAGCAGCACCGTGACATACAGCGCTGACAGCAGCACCGTGACATACAGCACTGACAGCAGCACCGTAAGCAGCCCCAGGAGGAAGTCAGCACAGCACAGGGATGGTGTGATCCCCTCATAATAAGAACCCCCAGGAGGAAGTCAGCACAGCACAGGGATAGTGTGATCCCTTCATAATAAGAACCCCCAGGAGGAAGTCAGCACAGCACAGGGATATCATAAGCAGCCCCAGTAGAAATATGACACCGCTCAACCTCTTCAAAGAGGAGGGTAGGGGCATATAGTACGGTGTGCTTTTTTGGGTCAAGGAAGTGAGCCAAATGAATTAAGAAGGTCTGTGTGCTTGATTAAAAAAATAGTTTATAGACATATACATGGTCTACTGGTCACATGTGTTGAATTCCTCCGAGATCCATGCCTCATTCATTTTTAGAAATGTGAGGTAGTTAACACTGTGGTGAGCTAGGCGAGTACGCTTATCGGTCACAATCCCCCCTGCTGCGCTGAACGTCCTTTCGGACAGGACACTGGATGAGGGGCAAGCCAACAGTTCGATTGCAAATTGGGCAAGCTCTGGCCAGAGGTCAAGCCTGCCCACCCAGTAGTCTAGGGGTTCATCACTCCTCAGAGCGTCCACATCGGCCGTTAACCCAATGTAGTCGGACACCTGACGGTCTAGGCGTTCCCTGATGCTGGATCCGGATGACACCTGTCGATGGGTCGGCTGAAAGAATGACCTCATATCCGAAGTCACCAACACATCTTCAAACCGGCCTCTTCTTGCAGGCGCTGTTGGATTGGTACCCGCAAATCCTTCTCTGGGAGTGGGAATTGCTCCTCTGCCAGCGCACGCAAAAGCAGAATGCAGCATTTCTCGAAGCAAGGCCTGGAAGTGCTGCATTCTGACAGCCCTCTGCGACGGCGGTAACATTTCCGCCATTTTGTGTTTGTACCGGGGGTCTAAGTACGTTGCCACCCAGTACTGGTCCTTGACCCTCATGCTTTTTATACGGGGGTCCCTATTAAAACACTGGAGCATGAAGGCCCCCATTTGCACTAAAGTGGAAGCGGTGTGGTGGCCTGGCTCCTGCTCATCATCCAGGATAATGTCGTCCTCTTCATTCTCCTCTCCCCATCCTCGCACAACAGGGATCCCAGAAAGGTTTAAAGCATGCTCTTCTTGCTCCTGCTCATCCGCCCCGGCACCATCCTCCTCTGACTCCTCATCAGACTCCTGTTGTTGACTTGTCTCAGATAGAGTAGCCCCCCCTGGGAATTCATCCAGCATTGCGACTTCCTCATCTTCCCGCTCCTGCTCCTCCACAGCCTGATCAATGACACGACGCAATGCACGCTCCAGAAAGAAGGCATAAGGTACCATGTCACTGATGGCGCCATGGCTGCGACTGACCAGTTTGGTGATCTCCTCAAATGGCCGCAGAAGTCTGCATGTGTCGCGCATGAGCAGCCACTGGCGCGGTGAAAAAAAACCCAGCTCCCCAGAACCGTTTCTTTCGCAGAGTTCATACAGGTAGACGTTAACTGCACGTTTCTGCTGGAGCAGCCTATCAAGCATATAGAAGGTTGAGTTCCATCGCGTCGGGCAATCGCAAATAAGACGTCTGACCGGCAGATGGTGTCGCCGCTGAATGTCAGCAAGGCGAGCCATGGCCGTGTAAGATCTTCTGAAATGGGCCGAGATTTTCCTTGCCTGCCGCAAGATGTCCTGGACCCCAGGGTATTTGACAAGGAATCGCTGCACGACCAAGTTTAAGACGTGTGCCATGCACGGCACGTGCGTGATTTTGCCCTGTTTCAATGCGCTAAGCAGATTGGCACCGTTGTCACACACCACTTTACCAACTGTCAAATTGAGCGGTGTTAGCCACTCATCTGCCTGTGAACGCAAAGCTGAAAGGAGTGCCGGGCCAGTGTGGCTCTTTGCTTCCAGGCACAACAGACGCAGCACGGCATGGCAACGTCTCACCTGGCATGTGGAATAGGTTCTGGGGAGCTTGGGCGGTGCAGTGGAAGAGACGCTAGCAGCGGAAAAGGAGGAGGCAGCTGAGGAGGAGAGGGAGGAGGATGGAGTAGGAGGAGGAGAAGAAGAGTCAGGCCTGCATGCAATCCGTGGCGGTAAAACCAAATCTACACGGGTGCCACGGGTTACATGCTTGACGGCCGTCAGAAGGTTCACCCAGTGGGCAGTAAAACTGATATACCTTCCCTGCCCGTGTTTGCTAGACCACGTGTCTGTGGTCAGATGTATCTTGGCACCGACACTGTGTGCCAGAGATACATTCACTTGCCGCTGAACATGGCCATATAGCTCTGGGATGCCCTTCTCTGAGAAATACTTCCTTCCTGGGACCTTCCATTGTGGTGTTCCAATGGCCACAAATTTGCGAAAGGCCTCCGAGTCCACCAGTTTATATGGCAGTAGTTGGCGGGCTATGAGTTCTGACAAGCCAGCCGCCAACCGTTGGGCAAGAGGGTTATCCGGCATCATCATTTTTTTACGCTCAAACATTAGGCCCACGGAAGCCTGCCTTTTTGCAGAAAAATGTGAGCTTGGCGTGATGGAAGGTGGAGTGGAGGACAATTGTGAGGAGAGAGGAGAAGGAGAAGTAGAAGACGAGGCTGGACGGTGAGAGCCTGCAGTGTGGCTTTGTGTGTTCCGTTGCTCCCACTGGGCTCGGTGATGGCTGCTCATGTGCCTTCTTAAGGCGGTCGTCCCTAGGTGAGTATTGGGCTTACCGCGACTAACGCGTTGACTGCAAAGATTGCAGATGGCAACGCTATTGTCAGCAGCGGACACGTTAAAAAAAGCCCACACTGCGGAGCCATGTGCCGGTGTCCTGGGAGCGCCAGATGTGACCGTACATGGTCGATGACTCGCTCCTGATACATTTGCAGTCTGCTTTGTCCCTCCTGTGCAATGTAAGTTATTCCTGCTTCTCCTCCCTATCTGCTGGTCCATATCTCCCTCTGAACTCCCCTCCTCTTCCTCTCTTGTGGGCACCCACGTGACATCACTAGACACGTCATCATCAACGTCACCTTCCCCACCGCTATAAGTAGAGATCTCGGAGTAGGCAGCAACACCGGGGACCAACCTCCTCCTTGGGCTGATCTGGGTACTGGCGTCAGACTGCTGAGTAGCGCTTGTTGCTACCTCCTCTTCCTGATCCAATACCAAGAGTGGCTGCGCATCAGAAATGTCCTCTTGATATGGATCGGAAAATAATTCCAGTGACTCAAGCGGAAGGTATGTGGTGGTGGTGGTGGTGGTCGTGTTGTTGGTGGTAGTGTCTTTGGGGGTGCACATAGCAGAGAGTGAAGAAGAGGGTGCAGATCGAGAGGATGAGGAGGGTGCAGAAGAGTAAGGCTGAGCGAGCCACTCAACCAAGTCTGGTGCATCCTTTAAAGTAATTGAACGCACCTTCTGCAACTTCCCACTTTGGCTCAAGCCTGTTGCTCCTGCCCTACCCCTACCACCCCTGCGGAAGGGCCTGCCTCTTCCTCTGCCTGTCATTTTTTAAATGACCCTGTGACAAAACTCTTAGTCCCTATACCGCTGAAGGACTGCTGCAGTATAGGTGAGCGGTCAGCAGTGGTGCACGTCAACCCTATCTATTGTGGACCTATAGCGGTCCTTACAGAACAGCAGACTGTACCGCACTCAAGCCTATGTACCGTAGCACCCTATACCAAGTTACCAGTCCTTATAAGAACTTTTGTGGACCAAGCAGGTTGTGTATTAGTGTTTAGCAGACTGTACGTCAGTCCCTATACCGCTGAAGGACTGCTGCAGTATAGGGCAGCGGTCAGCAGTGGTGCACGTCAACCCTATCTATTGTGGACCGATAGCGGTCCTTACAGAACAGCAGACTGTACCGCACTCAAGCCTATGTACCGTAGCACCCTATACCAAGTTACCAGTCCTTATAAGAACTTTTGTGGAACAAGCAGGTTGTGTGTTAGTGATTAGCAGACTGTACGTCAGTCCCTATACCGCTGAAGGACTGCTGCAGTATAGGTGAGCGGTCAGCAGTGGTGCACGTCAACCCTATCTATTGTGGACCGATAGCGGTCCTTACAGAACAGCAGACTGTACCGCACTCAAGCCTATGTACCGTAGCACCCTATACCAAGTTACCAGTCCTTATAAGAACTTTTGTGGACCAAGCAGGTTGTGTATTAGTGTTTAGCAGACTGTACGTCAGTCCCTATACCGCTGAAGGACTGCTGCAGTATAGGGCAGCGGTCAGCAGTGGTGCACGTCAACCCTATCTATTGTGGACCGATAGCGGTCCTTACAGAACAGCAGACTGTACCGCACTCAAGCCTATGTACCGTAGCACCCTATACCAAGTTACCAGTCCTTATAAGAACTTTTGTGGAACAAGCAGGTTGTGTATTAGTGTTTAGCAGACTGTACGTCAGTCCCTATACCGCTGAAGGACTGCTGCAGTATAGGGCAGCGGTCAGCAGTGGTGCACGTCAACCCTATCTATTGTGGACCGATAGCGGTCCTTACAGAACAGCAGACTGTACCGCACTCAAGCCTATGTACCGTAGCACCCTATACCAAGTTACCAGTCCTTATAAGAACTTTTGTGGAACAAGCAGGTTGTGTGTTAGTGATTAGCAGACTGTACGTCAGTCCCTATACCGCTGAAGGACTGCTGCAGTATAGGGCAGCGGTCAGCAGTGGTGCACGTCAACCCTATCTATTGTGGACCGATAGCGGTCCTTACAGAACAGCAGACTGTACCGCACTCAAGCCTATGTACCGTAGCACCCTATACCAAGTTACCAGTCCTTATAAGAACTTTTGTGGAACAAGTGAGTTGTGAATGTTTAGCAGACTGCAGCAGAAGGGCAGCAGTCAAGTATAATATCCTTTCTATATTTGGAAGAAAGAATATTATACATGTACAAGCCTATTACTGTACCACTGATACCAGTCCTGAAAAGAACCTTTGTGGAACTAATAATAACAGCAAGTCTTTAAAATTACCCTCACTGCCTGACAACACTGCTTCCTTCCTGTCCCTATACAAATTGGCAAAAAAAGAGAACGATTAGTGGTTACTGGAACAGCTCTTTTGTGGACCTTGATAGTAACAGCTAATGATGATGATGATGATGATGATGATGAAAGACTAATCTGGCTGTCCCTGTAGCATACACCGTCCTTTCCCTTTCTCTAAACTAACAAAAGACACTCAGGCTGCTGCAAGAATCAGCAGCACAGCAAACCTATCAACACCTAACACCTATACCAGTCCTGAAAAGAACTTTTGTGTACCAAATAGCTAGTGGTTTATCTCTCCCTACTCCACACAGGAACCTGTCCCTATCGTAACAGAAGAAAGAATGTAAAATGGCCACCGGATCGGGTGTATTTATAGGTTAGGGGGAATGTACAAGTGTCCATGTGCTGTCATGTCTCAATTGGCTGTCCTGTATCACATGATAAACGTGTCACCAAAGGTTAAAGTTCTTGTATACATTAAACACGTAAGTCCGCCGCGGCGAACGACGGAAAAAGGCGTTCGAACGTGCGGACCGCGAATGTCGGAAATTCGCCGCGAAACGACCGCCGGGCGAAACGTTCGTCCATCACTACTAAGAACCGGATACCCAGCCTCACCAGAGCGCCCTCATCTCTCCACCGCTACTAAGAACCAAATACCCAGCTTCACCAGAGTGCTCTCATCTCTCCACCGCTACTAAGAACCGGACACCCAGCCTCACCAGAGCGCCCTCATCTCTCCACCGCTACTAAGACCCGGATACCCAGTTTCACCAGAGCGCCCTCATCTCTCCACCGCTACTAAGACCCGGATACCCAGCCTCACCAGAGCACCCTCATCTCTCCACCGCTACTAAGAACCAGATACCCAGCCTCACCAGAGCACTCTCATCTCTCCACCGCTACTAAGACCCGGATACCCAGCCTCACCAGAGCGCCCTCATCTCTCCACCGCTACTAAGAACCGGACACCCAGCCTCACCAGAGCGCCCTCATCTCTCCACCGCTACTAAGACCCGGATACCCAGTTTCACCAGAGCGCCCTCATCTCTCCACCGCTACTAAGAACCGGACACCCAGCCTCACCAGAGCGCCCTCATCTCTCCACCGCTACTAAGAACCGGATACCCAGCCTCACCAGAGCGCCCTCATCTCTCCACCGCTACTAAGAACCGGATACCCAGCCTCACCAGAGCGCCCTCATCTCTCCACCGCTACTAAGAACCGGATACCCAGCCTCACCAGAGCGCCCTCATCTCTCCACCGCTACTAAGAACCGGACACCCAGCCTCACCAGAGCGCCCTCATCTCTCCACCACTACTAATAACCGGATACCCAGCCTCACCAGAGCGCCCTCATCTCTCCACCGCTACTAAGAACCGGATACCCAGCCTCACCAGAGCGCCCTCATCTCTCCACCGCTACTAAGAACCGGACACCCAGCCTCACCAGAGCGCCCTCATCTTTCCAACACTACTAAGAACCGGATACCCAGCCTCACCAGAGCGCCCTCATCTCTTCACCGTTACTAAGAACCAAATACCCAGCTTCACCAGAGTGCTCTCATCTCTCCACCGCTACTAAGAACCGGACACCCAGCCTCACCAGAGCGCCCTCATCTCTCCACCGCTACTAAGACCCGGATACCCAGTTTCACCAGAGCGCCCTCATCTCTCCACCGCTACTAAGACCCGGATACCCAGCCTCACCAGAGCACCCTCATCTCTCCACCGCTACTAAGAACCAGATACCCAGCCTCACCAGAGCGCTCTCATCTCTCCACCGCTACTAAGACCCGGATACCCAGCCTCACCAGAGCGCCCTCATCTCTCCACCGCTACTAAGAACCGGACACCCAGCCTCACCAGAGCGCCCTCATCTCTCCACCGCTACTAAGACCCGGATACCCAGTTTCACCAGAGCGCCCTCATCTCTCCACCGCTACTAAGAACCGGACACCCAGCCTCACCAGAGCGCCCTCATCTCTCCACCGCTACTAAGAACCGGATACCCAGCCTCACCAGAGCGCCCTCATCTCTCCACCGCTACTAAGAACCGGATACCCAGCCTCACCAGAGCGCCCTCATCTCTCCACCGCTACTAAGAACCGGATACCCAGCCTCACCAGAGCGCCCTCATCTCTCCACCGCTACTAAGAACCGGACACCCAGCCTCACCAGAGCGCCCTCATCTCTCCACCACTACTAATAACCGGATACCCAGCCTCACCAGAGCGCCCTCATCTCTCCACCGCTACTAAGAACCGGATACCCAGCCTCACCAGAGCGCCCTCATCTCTCCACCGCTACTAAGAACCGGACACCCAGCCTCACCAGAGCGCCCTCATCTTTCCAACACTACTAAGAACCGGATACCCAGCCTCACCAGAGCGCCCTCATCTCTCCACCGCTACTAAGAACCGGACACCCAGCCTCACCAGAGCACCCTCATCTTTCCAACACTACTAAGAACCGGATACCCAGCCTCACCAGAGTGCTCTCATCTCTCCATCGCTACTAAGAACCGGATACCCAGCCTCACCAGAGTGCTCTCATCTCTCCATCGCTACTAAGAACCGGATACCCAGCCTCACCAGAGCGCCCTCATCTCTCCACCGCTACTAAGAACCGGATACCCAGCCTCACCAGAGCGCCCTCATCTCTCCACCACTACTAATAACCGGATACCCAGCCTCACCAGAGCGCCCTCATCTCTCCACCGCTACTAAGAACCGGATACCCAGCCTCACCAGAGCGCCCTCATCTCTCCACCGCTACTAAGAACCGGACACCCAGCCTCACCAGAGCGCCCTCATCTTTCCAACACTACTAAGAACCGGATACCCAGCCTCACCAGAGCGCCCTCATCTCTCCACCGCTACTAAGAACCGGACACCCAGCCTCACCAGAGCACCCTCATCTTTCCAACACTACTAAGAACCGGATACCCAGCCTCACCAGAGTGCTCTCATCTCTCCATCGCTACTAAGAACCGGATACCCAGCCTCACCAGAGTGCTCTCATCTCTCCATCGCTACTAAGAACCGGATACCCAGCCTCACCAGAGCACCCTCATCTTTCCAACACTACTAAGAACCGGATACCCAGCCTCACCAGAGCGCCCTCATCTCTCCACCGCTACTAAGAACCGGACACCCAGCCTCACCAGAGCACCCTCATCTTTCCAACACTACTAAGAACCGGATACCCAGCCTCACCAGAGCGCCCTCATCTCTCCACCGCTACTAAGAACCGGACACCCAGCCTCACCAGAGCGCCCTCATCTTTCCAACACTACTAAGAACCGGATACCCAGCCTCACCAGAGCGCCCTCATCTCTCCACCGCTACTAAGAACCGGACACCCAGCCTCACCAGAGCGCCCTCATCTTTCCAACACTACTAAGAACCGGATACCCAGCCTCACCAGAGTGCCCTCATCTCTCCACCGCTACTAAGAACCGGACACCCAGCCTCACCAGAGCGCCCTCATCTTTCCAACACTACTAAGAACCGGATACCCAGCCTCACCAGAGCGCCCTCATCTCTCCACCGCTACTAAGAACCGGACACCCAGCCTCACCAGAGCGCCTTCATCTCTCCACCACTACTAATAACCGGATACCCAACCTCACCAGAGCGCCCTCATCTCTCCACCGCTGCTAAGACCCGGATACCCAGCCTCACCAGAGCGCTCTCATCTCTCCATCGCTACTAAGAACCGGATACCCAGCCTCACCAGAGCGCCCTCATCTCTCCACCGCTACTAAGAACCAGATACCCAGCCTTACCAGAGTGCCCTCATCTCTCCACCGCTACTAAGAACCGGATACCCAGCCTCACCAGAGCGCCCTCATCTCTCCATCACTACTAAGAACCAGACACCCAGCCTCACCAGAGCGCCCTCATCTCTCCATCACTACTAAGAACCGGATACCCAGCCTCACCAGAGCACCCTCATCTCTCCACCGCTACTAAGAACCGGACACCCAGCCTCACCAGAGCGCCCTCATCTCTCCACCGCTACTAAGAACCGGATACCCAGCCTCACCAGAGCGCCCTCATCTCTCCATCACTACTAAGAACCGGATACCCAGCCTCACCAGAGCGCCCTCATCTCTCCACCGCTACTAAGACCCGGATACCCAGCTTCACCAGAGCGCTCTCATCTCTCCACCGCTACTAAGAACCGGATACCCAGCCTCACCAGAGCGCCCTCATCTCTCCACCGCTACTAAGACCCGGATACCCAGCCTCACCAGAGCGCCCTCATCTCTCCACCGCTACTAAGAACCGGATACCCAGCCTCACCAGAGCGCCCTCATCTCTCCACCGCTACTAAGAACCGGACACCCAGCCTTACCAGAGTGCCCTCATCTCTCCATCACTACTAAGAACCGGATACCCAGCCTCACCAGAGCGCCCTCATCTCTCCACCGCTACTAAGAACCGGACACCCAGCCTCACCAGAGCGCCCTCATCTCTCCATCACTACTAAGAACCGGATACCCAGCCTCACCAGAGCGCCCTCATCTCTCCACCGCTACTAAGAACCGGATACCCAGCTTCACCAGAGCGCCCTCATCTCTCCACCGCTACTAAGAACCGGATACCCAGCCTCACCAGAGCGCCCTCATCTCTCCACCGCTACTAAGAACCGGATACCCAGCCTCACCAGAGCGCCCTCATCTCTCCACCGTTACTAAGAACCGGATACCCAGCCTCACCAGAGCGCCCTCATCTCTCCACCGCTACTAAGAACCGGACACCCAGCTTCACCAGAGCGCCCTCATCTCTCCACCGTTACTAAGAACCGGATACCCAGCTTCACCAGAGCACCCTCATCTCTCCACCGTTACTAAGAACCGGACACCCAGCCTCACCAGAGCGCTCTCATCTCTCCACCGCTACTAAGAACCGGATACCCAGCCTCACCAGAGTGCCCTCATCTCTCCACCGCTACTAAGAACCGGATACCCAGCCTCACCAGAGCGCCCTCATCTCTCCACCGCTACTAAGAACCGGATACCCAGCCTCACCAGAGTGCCCTCATCTCTCCACCGCTACTAAGAACCGGATACCCAGCCTCACCAGAGCGCCCTCATCTCTCCACCGCTACTAAGAACCGGATACCCAGCCTCACCAGAGCGCCCTCATCTCTTCACCGTTACTAAGAACCAAATACCCAGCTTCACCAGAGTGCTCTCATCTCTCCACCGCTACTAAGAACCGGACACCCAGCCTCACCAGAGCGCCCTCATCTCTCCACCGCTACTAAGAACCGGATACCCAGCTTCACCAGAGTGCCCTCATCTCTCCCTCCTTTCTGCATTCCCATAGACACCCTCCTAAACCTTGTGGATGGTGTTCCCAGAAGAGGTGAAGCTGTTATAGCTGCAAACTCCATATTGAACCCTCCGGACTAAGACTGGGGGGGTCATTAAAGGTCATGTGTATGCAAAGGCAGGTGTCCCAATACTTTTGGTAACATTGTGTATATTTTCACGATATACCAGCAAGTCTGGATGTGCCGCGCGCTGTTGGGGTATATGACAATGATTTGCATGGCTCCGCCCACTCCCACTGCTGGGACTTGCGATGGAACGAGACGCGGGAATACCGTCTGTTATATTGCGCTATTCCTGGCCGTATATAAAAAGCCTCTTCAAGGCCCCAGATTTCCATCTTTGATGAGCTTATCAAAGACTCGGCGCCCCAGACGCAGCCGCCATCGAGGGGTTAACGCTACCTCAGACGCTTCACCTTTCCATAAGAAAACATCTGCTTTGCTTGTAATTACTCCAAAGCTCTTCTCTTCTTCCTCGCTCTCTTCTTTCCCCCTCAGCTACCAAAACATATAAAGCTTCGTCTGGGCTGACAGCCAGCCTGGTGGAGCGGCCAATTATCCCGCTAATAAACACCATCGAAGAATTAACCTCAGACTGCGGATATATAAGACGCTCAAATGCTAAATGGGATTAATTAAAATTTAAAGGTGGTGCTGTCATACCTATAGATGTGACGATAAATCATCAGAACTTCTGCTGGGTGCCGGAATCTTCCGCCGCTCTCTGAGCATTAATGCCTCCCATGTGAATGTGAGAGAAGGCTTTCACCCCTCCCCCACCCCCCATCCCGCAGATCATTATTTATCTAGAAAACATTATTCCTTTCCGGACACAAATAACTCAATGTTCTAGAAATGTTCAGCTTGTTCCTGAAAATGTAATTCCATTGTATCTCAATATAGAACTTACCCTCCAATGGCGCCCTGATCCCAGAGCCCGCCACTCTGTAAGCAGCACCACATTCTCCGGCACCCCCTCCCCCACCCCCGGGGTGAAGAAAGGAAATTTATTGCAACCATATATATTATATTACAATAATCATATAAATGAAAATGGCGAGGATAAAGCACACCCCTAAATTCTATACTTGGGGAGGTCCTCTCTAATATGTGCAATGCTAAGAGCAGGCTTTGTCCAACGCTTTCCCTGCTGGCGGCTACAGTTGGGCCCAAATCTGGTGTTGGTGCGCTCAGTGAAAACTCCTCTGAACCCGGGTATAAGTACCTGAGCCGCGTCCCAGGCAGACAATACCATTCTTTTTTAATAAGGTGTAGAGAGTTTTGCCCAACGGCCTCTCACCAACTCCCGTAGTGACAGTTTATAGGTGGGGTGCAGAGCAGTGCAGGGGCAATGATTTGGAGAGCACCACCTGCAGGGGAGAAAGTAGACTTACCTACCTACAAGCTGATCTTCTTCTACTCTCCTTTAGTGGCTCAGCAATGTCAGCAACAGTAGTATTCTCCCCAACAATCAGGGGGCAGCACCATTCAGTGACAATCTCCCCAACAATCAGGGGGCAGCACCATTCAGTGACATTGGCATTCCCAGGTATCAGGAGATGTCGGCTACTCCACCTCTTTTCTGTGGTGGTGAACTGTTCTGTTAGCAGCCCGTGCCATGGTCTCTCTCCCATAATGTCCTCACCACAGGCCTTACTGCTGACTGTTACCAGCCAGTACCTGCTCATCACCTACCTACTACCAGCCAGTACCTGCTCATCACCTACCTACTACCAGCCAGTACCTGCTCATCACTTACCTACTACCAGCCAGTACCTGCTCATCACCTACCTACTACCAGACAGTACCTGCTCATCACCTACCTACTACCAGCCAGTACCTGCTCATCACCTACCTACTACCAGCCAGTACCTGCTCATCACTTACCTACTACCAGCCAGTACCTGCTCATCACCTACCTACTACCACACAGTACCTGCTCATCACCTACCTACTTCCAGCCAGTACCTGCTCATCACCTACCTACTTCCAGCCAGTACCTGCTCATCACCTACCTACTACCAGACAGTACCTGCTCATAACCTACCTACTACCAGCCAGTACATGCTCATCACCTACCTACTACCAGCCAGTACCCGCTCATCACCTACCTACTACCAGCCAGTACCTGCTCATCACCTACCTACTACCAGACAGTACCTGCTCATCACCTACCTACTACCAGCCAGTACCTGGTCATCACCTACCTACTACCAGCTAGTACCTGCTCATCACCTACTTACTACCAGCCAGTACCTGCTCATCACCTACCTACTATCAGCCAGTACCTGCTCATCACCTACCTACTACCAGCCAGTACATGCTCATCACCTACCTACTATCAGCCAGTACCTGCTCATCACCTACCTACTACCAGCCAGTACCTGCTCATCACCTACCTACTACCAGCCAGTACATGCTCATCACCTACCTACTATCAGCCAGTACATGCTCATCACCTACCTACTATCAGCCAGTACCTGCTCATCACCTACCTACTACCAGCTAGTACCTGCTCATCACCTACTTACTACCAGCCAGTACCTGCTCATCACCTACCTACTATCAGCCAGTACCTGCTCATCACCTACCTACTACCAGCCAGTACCTGCTCATCACCTACCTACTACCAGCCAGTACATGCTCATCACCTACCTACTACCAGACAGTACCTGCTCATCACCTACCTACTACCAGCCAGTACCTGCTCATCACCTACCTACTACCAGCCAGTACCCGCTCATCACCACTCTGCCCTTTTGTGCCACCTGTCCACCCTATCAGGGGCCCTGAGCCAGAGGTGTAAGAGAGGTCCTCCTCAGACTGTCCCACCAGGTAGGTGACAATGTCAGTCTATGATCTGAGGGTATGACAGTGCCCCCCCCCCCGGTCTATAAAGGATTGGGTTACTTTGTTTTCATTAGCAGCACCGAGTTCTCTGAACCTCTGAAGGTTACAACCACCACGTCGCCTTTCACTCATCCTCTCCTCCACATTGACTCACAGCGATCTCCGAGGCAGCGAGCCCTTTGGTAATCGAATAATAAGGAATGAATCACTTCTGCCGGGTTCTTTGATCCTTTCTATGATTGTCCTAAAGGAGAATTCAGAGTCACAGAGAAGCGTGAGTCACCGGAGCATGGCACAGAATCTGGACTCCCCACCGGACCATGGCACAGAATCCAGATCCCACCACCGGACCATGGCACAGAATCCGAATCCCACCACCGCACCATGGCACAGAATCCGGATCCCACCACCGGACCATGGCACAGAATCTGGATCCCACCACCAGACCATGGCACAGAATCTGGGTTCCCACCACCGGACCATGGCACAGATTCCGGATGCCACCACCGGACCATGGCACAGAATCCAGATCCCACCACCGGACCATGGCACAGAATCCGAATCCCACCACCGGACCATGGCACAGAATCTGGATCCCACCACCAGACCATGGCACAGAATCCGGATCCCACCACCGGACCATGGCACAGAATCTGGATCCCACCACCGGACCATGGCACAGAATCCGGATCCCACCACCAGACCATGGCACAGAATCCGAATCCCACCACCGGACCATGGCACAGAATCCGGATCCCACCACCGGACAATGGCATAGAATCCAGATCCCACCACCGGACCATGGCACAAAATCCGGATCCCACCACCGGACCATGGCACAGAATCTGGATCCCCCCACCGGACCATGGCACAGAATCCGAATCCCACCACCGCACCATGGCACAGAATCCGGATCCCACCACCGGACCATGGCACAGAATCTGGATCCCACCACCAGACCATGGCACAGAATCTGGGTTCCCACCACCGGACCATGGCACAGATTCCGGATGCCACCACCGGACCATGGCACAGAATCCAGATCCCACCACCGGACCATGGCACAGAATCCGAATCCCACCACCGGACCATGGCACAGAATCTACTTTGTTTTCATTAGCAGCACCGAGTTCTCTGAACCTCTGAAGGTTACAACCACCACGTCGCCTTTCACTCATCCTCTCCTCCACATTGACTCACAGCGATCTCCGAGGCAGCGAGCCCTTTGGTAATCGAATAATAAGGAATGAATCACTTCTGCCGGGTTCTTTGATCCTTTCTATGATTGTCCTAAAGGAGAATTCAGAGTCACAGAGAAGCGTGAGTCACCGGAGCATGGCACAGAATCTGGACTCCCCACCGGACCATGGCACAGAATCCAGATCCCACCACCGGACCATGGCACAGAATCCGAATCCCACCACCGCACCATGGCACAGAATCCGGATCCCACCACCGGACCATGGCACAGAATCTGGATCCCACCACCAGACCATGGCACAGAATCTGGGTTCCCACCACCGGACCATGGCACAGATTCCGGATGCCACCACCGGACCATGGCACAGAATCCAGATCCCACCACCGGACCATGGCACAGAATCCGAATCCCACCACCGGACCATGGCACAGAATCTGGATCCCACCACCAGACCATGGCACAGAATCCGGATCCCACCACCGGACCATGGCACAGAATCTGGATCCCACCACCGGACCATGGCACAGAATCCGGATCCCACCACCAGACCATGGCACAGAATCCGAATCCCACCACGGACCATGGCACAGAATCCGGATCCCACCACCGGACAATGGCATAGAATCCAGATCCCACCACCGGACCATGGCACAAAATCCAGATCCCACCACCGGACCATGGCACAGAATCTGGATCCCCCCACCGGACCATGGCACAGAATCTGGATCCCACCACCGGACCATGGCACATAATCCGGATCCCACCACCAGACCATGGCACAGAATCCGGATCCCACCACCGGACAATGGCACAGAATCCGGATCCCACCACCGGACCATGGCACAGAATCTGGATCCCACCACCGGACAATGGCACAGAATCCAGATCCCACCATCGGACAATGGCAAGGAATCTGGATCCCACCACCGGACAATGGCACTCAACAGGAAGTGGAAGAATATCTCTCCAATGTGCGGGACATCCCCTCATAGACAGCTGTCACCGGAAAATCACTCCTCTGCTCCGCTCCCTTCCACCTGTCCAATTTCTGGATAAGCCGGTCCCACGAATCGGTCCCACGAATCGGTCCCACGAATCGGTTCCATAAATCGGTCCCATAAATCGGTCCCATAAATCAGTCCCATGAATTGATCCCATGAATCAATCCCATGAACCAGTCTTACGAATCGGTCCCATGAATCTCCCATGAATCGGTCCCATGAATCTCCCATGAATCGGTCCCATGAATCTCCCATGAATCGGTCCTATAAATCGGTCCCCGAGGTGAAAAGACCTCCGATTTCTATAAAGCTGGCAGCAGCAGCCGAGGCCGGGGTAGCGGCAGCGTGTGATTTCCTGGGGTGAGTTCCTCCATTAGCAGTAAGCGGGATGCTGGAGACGGAGGGCGCTTATAATACAGAAATATCACTAGTGACAGCGGCAGGCTGGAGGTGACAGAGATAAGTGATACCGGAATAAAATGGGATAAAAGCAGTCTCCTTCGTTCTGCTTTGATTTAGAAATACATGGAATAAATGTATTCATCTGCGGGCCGGGAGCATTAAATCAGAGCGGAGGAGGAGGAGGGGAGATATACAGTGGTGTGAAAAAGTGTTTGCCCCCTTCCTCATTTCCTGTTCCTTTGCATGTTTGTCACACTTAAGTGTTTCGGAACATCAAACCAATTTAAACAATAGTCAAGGACAACACAAGTAAACACAAAATGCAATTTGTAAATGAAGGTGTTTATTATTAAAGGTGAAAAAAAATCCAAACCATCATGGCCCCGTGTGAAAAAGTGATTGCCCCCTAAACCTAATAACTGGTTGGGCCACCCTTAGCAGCAACAACTGCAACCAAGCGTTTGCGATAACGTGCAATGAGGCTTTTACAGCATCCTGGAGGAATTTTGGCCCACTCATCTTTGCAGAATTGTCCTAATTCAGTTACATTAGAGGGTTTTCGAGCATGAACGGCCTTTTTAAGATCATACCACAACATCTCAATAGGATTCAGGTCAGGACTTTGGCTAGGCCACTCCAAAGTCTTCATTTTGTTTTTCTTCAGCCATTCGGTGGTAGACTTGCTGGTGTGTTTAGGATCATTGTCCTGCTGCAGAACCCAAGTTCGTTTCAGCTTGAGTACACGAACAGATGGTCGGACATTCTCCTTCAGGATCTCTTGGTAGACAGCAGAATTCATAGTTCCTTTTATCACGGCAAGTCTTCCAGGTCCTGAAGCAGCAAAACAGCCCCAGACCATCACACTACCACCACCATATTTTACTGTTGGTATAATGTTCTTTTTATGAAATGCAGTGTTCCTTCTACGCCAGATATACTTGGACACACACCTTCCAAAGAGTTCCACTTTTGTCTCATCGGTCCACAGAATGTTGTCCCAAAAGTCTTGGGGATCATCAAGATGTGTTGTGGAGAAATTGAGACGAGCTTTGATGTTCTTTTTGCTCAGCAGTGGTTTTCTCCTTGGAACTCTGCCATGCAGGCCATTTTTGCCCAGTCTTTTCCTGATGGTGGAGGCATGAACGCTGACCTTAACTGAGGCAAGTGAGGCCTGCAGTTCCTTGGACGTTGTTGTGGGGTCTTTTGTGACCTCTTGGATGAGTCGTCGCTGCGCTCTTGGGGTAATTTTGGGCGGCCGGCCACTCCTGGGAAGGTTCACCACTGTTCCATGTCTTCGCCATTTGTGGATAATGGCTCTCACTGTGGTTCGCTGGATTCCCAAAGCTTTGGAAATGGCTTTATAACCCTTTCCAGACTGATAGATCTCAATTACTTTCTTTCTCAATTGTTCCTGAATTTCTTTGGGTCTCGGCATGATGTGTAGCTTTTAAGGATCTTCTGGTGGACCTTACTGTGTCAAGCAGCTCCTATTTAAGTGATGCCTTGATTGTGAACAGGTGTGGCAATAATCAGGCCTGGGTGTGGCTAGAGAAATTGAACTCAGGTGTGGACAACCACAGTTATAGTATGTTTTAACAAGGGGGGCAATCACTTTTTCACACAGGGCCATGATGGTTTGGATTTTTTTTCACCTTTAATAATAAACACCTTCATTTACAAATTGCATTTTGTGTTTACTTGTGTTGTCCTTGACTATTGTTTAAATTGGTTTGATGTTCCGAAACACTTAAGTGTGACAAACATGCAAAGGAACAGGAAATGAGGAAGGGGGCAAACACTTTTTCACACCACTGTATAGATACCCGGCGAAGTGCTGCAGCCCAATCTCAATGTATCACAACAGTCCTGACTATCCCTGGAATGATGAGGATCCCCGGCACTTCAACTGCCACTTCCTACTGCCACTTCCTACTGCCACTTCAACTGCCACTTCCTACTGCCACTTCCTACTGCCACTTCAACTGCCACTTCCAACTGCCACTTCCTACTGCCACTTCCTACTGCCACTTCCTACTGCCACTTCAACTGCCACTTCCTACTCCCACTTCCAGCTGCCACTTCCAACTGCCACTGCTTCTAGAAGGCTGGGTGGCCCAACAATGGCTGTTTATGGTTGTGTCTATCAAAGTATCATCTACTTCCTCTCCTCTACCCGCTCTCTTCTCCTATCTCTCCTCTCCTCTCCTCACTCTCTTCACATATCTCTCTCCTCTACCTGCTCTCTTCTCCTATCTATCTCCTCTCCTCTCCTTTCCTTTATCTGCTCCCTTCTATTCTCCCCTGACACTTCCTAATTTCCTGCTTCATTTTTCTTTTATTTTATTACCTACTTCCTCTCCGCTCCTTTCCTCTCCTCTCCCCTCTTCTCCTATCTCTCTCCTCTCCTCTCTTCTCTCTCCTCCCTTCCTCTCCTTTACCAGCTCTCTTCTATTCTTCCTTCACCCCATTCCTAATTTCCTTAATTTCCTGTGTCATTTCACTTTTATTTTATCACCTACTTCCTCTCTTCTTCTCTCCTCCCCTCTCCCGTTCTCTTCTATTCCCCCCTCGCCCCCTTCATAATTTCTCTTTTTTATCACCTACTTCCTCTCCTCTCTTCTCTCCTCTTTGTTTTTCTCCTCTCCTCCCCCCTCTCCTCTCTCCCTCTCCTCTCTCCCTCTCCTCCCTATTTTGTCTCCTGTTCTCTCCTCTCCTCCTCTATTCTCTCCTCTCCTCCTCTATTCTCCTCTCCTCCTCTATTCTCCCCTTTCCTCCTCTATTCTCCCCTCTCCTCCTATATTCTCTCCTCTCCTCCTCTATTCTCTTCTCTCCTTTCCTCTGACTATCTTGAGGTTGAGCCCCTATCATAGCGCACTCTGCACTGCTGGATGAACATTGTCTGCAGTGCTGAGGTCACAATTCACACAGCTTCATTGGTGTCGGTGAAAAGTCTTCTTACAGGTGGAAGTCCACCATCCCGGTTATATCTGATCCCTCATATAGCAGAACACAAGCGGCACGTTGGCTGCAGACTGAGGACATGATGAATGGAGGATGTTAGTCCTGAACAGGAAAACATCTTCCCCTGTAAGAAATGAAAATATATTCCTCCATTGTTATCCCGTGTATGAAGGATACTCCTCTCCGTCATATTACAGGTGATGTGTCGGGAATATGAGGATCGGTATAATTCCTACAACAGAAGGAAAAGTCCGGCTGGCAGTAAATGTCTTTTGACAATGAAATGGGTCCCATTGCCTCCTGTGCCAGGCTGATCTATGGTGCTGGTCATGGATGGGAGATCCCTGGTGTGGCTCGATCCACTCTTCTCCTCCTGGAAGGTCCTTATGGGCCTTGTCTGGTTGTGTGGATCCCGGTACACCCTGCACATGCCAGAACTTCCCCAGTGGACACCAATGATGTTCCTGTAATGAAGAGTCCTACACATGAAAGGTTCAGTTCCAGGCTTGATCAGTGAGCGGTACAATGATATGACCAACTCATGTCGGGGATAAGGGATTCCTCCTATCATACAGGGCTTAGCTGTAGAACCACTACAACAACCATTTAAGAGTCTTCGGGTCATAGTCATTACAGTTCTCACCATTCCCTATATTATCACTTTGTACCAATTATTGGGTCTTGAACTGAACCTTTCATGTGAACGACTCTTCACTCAAGATGCTCCTCATCACTGACACAAGAGCTTCCAGTATGAGGGACCAGAACTCCACTCAGTACCTTCAAGATTCATCCAGCCTAGGTGTCTCGGTCCGGGGTCAGGCTCGGAGACCAGTAGCTATAGCAGTAGAGAGGCTCCCACTGACCAGCAGGATAAGTATTAAAGCAGGTCACCCTGGTGGATGACACGGGTTCACCTGAGGGGCGGGGTCTAAGCACTTACCAGTATTCCCCAGAGCTCCTGATGGTGAGGATGGGTTTTGCTGTGTGTTAGTACCAGGTCACGATCCTCAGGATCGCCCCACCAGGAGGCGAGCAAGCCGGGGTCCAGTAGAAGATATAACAGGTAAAGATCAAGCAGAAGCGTAGTCATTAGACAAGCCAAAGGTCAACAACAAGTGGTTGCAGGTTGGGATCAAGCAAAAGTGTAGTCAGTAGATAAGCCAAAGGTCCATAACAAGTGGTTGCAGGTTGGAATCAAGCAGAAGCGTAGTCAAGGAACAAGCCAAAGCTTCATAATGAGTAGCAGCAAAGATACGGACGGCAGCAGAAGAGGTAAGATTAAAGCGGTAGTCCGCCGGGACTCCGCGTTTTTTTTTTTTTTTTAAAGCCAGCAGCTACAAATACTGCAGCTGCTGACTTTTAAAATAATGACACTTACCTGTCCAGCGCGCCCGCGATGTCGGCACCCGAAGCCGATCTCTAGATCGTCTCTCGGGTCCTGCCGCCGCCATCTTGGGTATGGGAATCAGGAAATGGAGCCTTTCGGCTTCATTTCCCGGTTCCCTACTGCGCATGCCCGAGTTGCGCTGCGCAATAAGGACGGTCCCCGCTGCCTCTGGGATCTGTGTGTTTCCCAGCAGGCAGCGGGGCACTTGCGGAAAGGGGCGTAATCTACGCCCCTTTCCGCAGAGAGCTATCCCGGAAGTGGGTGCAGATACCTATACTGTACAGGTATCTGCACCCCCGTCCCCCCTGAAAGGTGCCAATTGTGGCGTCGGAGGGGGGGAGGGTTCCGATGAGCGGAAGGTCCACTTTAGGGTGGACCTCCGCTTTAAGATATCGGCTGGAGACCAAAAAACTAGCAAACAGGAAATGCAAAAGCATGGCTTGAATAGGAGGTTCAAGGGAAGAGCAAAGGGTTCAAGGTTCAGGAGAAACAAGACACGGGACAAGGTTGTCTAAGGAATCAGGCAGGGCTAGAGTTGCCACCTCAACCCTTTAAACCCGAACAAATATTAATTACTCGGGTTCCGTGGCTGATTAAGGTGGTAATTAAACTCACTTGTTGCCTTATCTGCACTTAATTAGCCCCGGAACCCGTGTAATTCCTGTGTGTTCGGGTTCTGGCTATTATCTCAGGTGGCTCAGCAAAAAGAGATTCCGCCATACATAGCAGAGGTTGCAGGTTCAGAGATGGGGCCTTACAGTTGGACCCTCACAAGGTCCCGTCAAGCAGCCGTCAGAAAGCACCAAAGATGGAGTCCTGACTTTTTCCAGTCACATATCCAAAGTTTTCTTCCAATGGACTGAAGTGAGGAGGTACCACATACATGCCACGTAAAAGTTCTCTCTGATGAAATATTATCTGAAGATACATTTTGTGTGTCTTATGACAATGCAGAATTCTTTATAACTTTCATTAGAAAACTTGGAGGTTATTATGGGCCTCATGTTAGAAATTTGGCAGTTGGGCTGAGAAATGTTTGCATTTGATGGAACGTTCTTTGTTTTAATGTCCCAGTTTGAATATTATCTTGTTTGTTCCAGGAATTTTAGAATGATCTGTTTTATTTGTCAGACTGCTGTGTCTGATGACAGCTCATGATGTTTCCTCTGACATCCACATCTTGTTTTATCAACAAACACATCAATTTTATGTGAGACAATAAGGGTACAGCGCTGCCCGCGGAGAGCGGTGACTGCAGGGGCCACGTCCTGTACTACCGAGACTGCGATAAAACGGGAGGAGCAACGGGGGAGAGCAGAATAGAGGACATTAGGGCCAGCCAAAGAGATACAACAAAATGTCATTCCTTTCCTTTATTCCCCTAAAATGGCAGTTACTTATCATAGTACCCCTTCCCCCCTCTACCCTCTTCACCCCCATTCCCGAGACCCCTTTCCCTTCACTTCCCATTCTTCCCTTTTCCTCCTCTCTCTCCCTTTTATTTTCTGTCTTCCCTTCTAGAGATGGACAATATCTTCCCTCCATGTGCCACACAGTTTGCCAATCCACCAAGTAGCATTTTATGACATCCACCTCCATATCATACAATCCACAGGCTGCTTATAACAGGCCGGACCCCAAATTCACAGAGAGAAAGAGGGGTCAGGTGACTACAGGAGCGTACCTGAAGGTGGAGAGGCAGAAGAGGGTACTAAGGTACAACATAGCGGGCCAGACAACTGGAGGGGGTAATGGAGGCAGTGTGGGGACACAAGGACACACAGAACTTTACTGGAGTCAGATACAAGGGCGCTTGGGAGTGTAGTTGGAGCTACAGGAGCATATAGGGGATCACAGGGATGCCTGAAGACAAAGCAGACACTATGGCACTGGGGAACACTGGATATAGGGGGCAGAATAGCACCGGGGAACCCTGGGCAAAGGAGGTACAATGGAACTGTGGAAAACTGGACATAGGAAGCACAATGACCCTGGGGAAAACTGGATATAGGAGGTACAATGGATCTGGGGAACACTGGAAATAGGAGGTACAATGACACTGGGGAACACTGGATATAGGAGGTACAATGGATCTGGGGAACACTGGATATAAGAGGTACAATGGATCTGGGGAACACTGGATATAGGAGGTACAATGGATCTGGGGAACACTGGATATAGGAGGTACAATGGATCTGGGGAACACTGGATATAAGAGGTACAATGGATCTGGGGAACACTGGATATAGGAGGTACAATGGATCTGGGGAACACTGGATATAGGAGGTACAATGGCACTGGGGAACACTGGATATAGGAGGTACAATGGATCTGGGGAACACTGGATATAGGAGGTACAATGGATCTGGGGAACAGTGGATATAAGAGGTACAATGGATCTGGGGAACACTGGATATAGGAGGTACAATGGAACTGGGGAACACTGGATATAGGAGGTACAATGGCACTGGGGAACACTGGATATAGGAGGTACAATGGATCTGGGGAACACTGGATGTAGGAGATACAATGCATCTGGGGAACACTGGATATAGGAGGTACAATGGATCTGGGGAACACTGGATATAAGAGGTACAATGGATCTGGGGAACACTAGATATAGGAGGTACAATGGCACTGGGGAACACTGGATATAAGAGGTACAATGGATCTGGGGAACACTAGATATAGGAGGTACAATGGCACTGGGGAACACTGGATATAAGAGGTACAATGGATCTGGGGAACACTGGATATAGGAGGTACAATGGATCTGGGGAACACTGGATATAGGAGGTACAATGGCACTGGGGAACACTGGATATAGGAGGTACAATGGATCTGGGGAACACTGGATATAGGAGGTACAATCGATCTGGGGAACACTAGATATAGGAGGTACAATGGATCTGGGGAACACTGGATATAGGAGGTACAATGGATCTGGGGAACACTGGATATAGGAGTGTTTTTTTCTTCTTGTTTTTTCTTCCTACTATCTTGTCTCCTCTCCTCTCCCCTTCCCTCTCCTCTCCCCTTCCCTCTCCTCTCCTCTCCTCTCCCCTTCCCTCTCCTCTCCTCTCCTCTCCTCTCCCCTTCCCTCTCCTCTCCTCTCCACTAACCTTCCCTCTCCTCTCCTCTCCTCTCCTCTCTCCTTCTCTCTCCTCGCCTATCCTCTCCTCTCCCCTTCCTTATCCTCTCCTCTCCACTCACCTTCCCTCTCCTCTCCTCTTCACTCCCCTTCCCTCTCCTCTCCTTTCTCATGCCATCTCCGCTCTTCTTCCCTCCTCTTCTCTCTTTCCCTTCCTTCTTCTATCTACTCTCCTCATCACTACCCCCCCCCCCCCTTCTCTCTCTCTCTCTCCTCTCTTCCCCTCTAATTCTCTCTCTCTTCTCTGCTCTCCTTTGGACTCTCCCTTCCATCCTTCAAGGAAATTGACAAGAAGGGAATCCTTTTCCATTCCTAACCCTGTACCCCATTTTGCTTTGTAAGGGGTATATAGTGTTCTGTATATGGAGTTTTTTTTATTTATTTATTTTTCTATTGGTTGAACTAGTTGGACCAACTATGGCATGACCCGTTCCTTCTGCCATTGTCTTTGTTTTTCCTTCCATTTCCCTAACTTTGCCCTATTTTCGGGTTTTTGCCCCTTTGGTCTCCAGACTTTCTACATTACATGTCAATCTCGTTAGTGGTAAATGCTGCTTTTACCTGTGACTGATGTGACTTTCCCTTTCTTAGAACCCAGAGCAGATTTGAAGTTGAGATGGCCTGACGTTGGAGCGGATTTCTCGGTCATCTATAACACCGGCAGGTAACATAACGGTACCAAACAAGGCGATACAAAACATGGTGGTACAAAACATGGCGGTACAAAACAAGGCGATACAAAACATCGCGGTACAAAACAAGGCGATACAAAACATGGTGGTACAAAACATGGCGGTACAAAACATGGCGGTAAAAAACATGGCGGTACAAAACATGGAGGTACAGAACAAGGCGGTACAAAACATGGAGGTACAGAACATGGCGGTACAAAACAAGGCGATACAAAACATGGTGGTACAAAACAAGGTGGAACAAAACATGGCGGTACAAAACAAGGCAATACAAAACATGGCGGTACAGAACATGGTGGTACAAAACATGGTGGTAAAGAATATGGTGGTACAAAACAAGGAGGTACAGAACATGGTGGTACAAAACAAGGAGGTACAGAACATGGCGGTACAGAACAAGGCGGTACAAAACAAGGAGGTACAGAACATGGGGGTACAGAACATGGCGGTACAGAACATGGCGGTACAGAACATGGCGGTACAAAACAAGGCGGTACAAAACAAGGAGGTACAGAACATGGCGGTACAGAACATGGCGGTACAGAACATGGCGGTACAGAACATGGCGGTACAGAACATGGCGGTACAAAACATGGCGGTACAAAACATGGCGATACAAAACATGGCGGTACAAAACAAGGAGGTACAGAACATGGTGGTACAAAACAAGGCGGTACAGAACAAGGTGGTACAAAACATGGCGGTACAGAACATGGTGGTACAAAACAAGGAGGTACAGAACATGGCGGTACAGAACATGGCGGTACAGAACATGGCGGTACAGAACATGGCGGTACAGAACATGGCGGTACAGAACAAGGTAGTACAAAACATGGCAGTACAAAACATGGCGGTACAAGGTATTCTGGTCTTGGGGCGTCCAGGACATGGAATCACCTAGGAGCGATCTCAGCCCGGCATTCCTTGGCCGTGTTGTCGGGGATCATATCTCTTCCAGGGTCGATCGATGTAATAATAACCATAGAACAAGCCTTTGCTGTGAGTAACATGAGTGGGATAATAAATTTGCCTTCCATATAAAGATAATGAAGCGGGGGAAGAAGATTGAGGTGAGAAGGAAGGAGCCGTTACCAGGCTGGAGGAAACAGATGCCGCTCCGCTTTTATCTATCATACGTTTATGCTACAGGTAATTCAGATATTACTCATCACTTCTCACTCATCCCACTTCCAAATTTGATTACTCCTCGGCTGACACGAGGATCTCTCCTTGGAGAACGTGCCAAGTCTTCGCTCTTACGGCTTGTGTGAAGAGCTGAAAATGCGGCGAGGCGATGCGTTTTCTCACCCTATATTCCCCAAAGTCGCATCGCTCTCCTTCCGCCGGCGCTCCATGAAAGTCGGCACTCCCCGAGTTCACATCCAACCACTTCAGTGACTTTCAACTTCTTCCGTCTGCTGAGAGGCAATTCACAAAATTCATGAATAAAGAACAATTGTAAGAAAAATGTTAATTCACTTCTATTATATATATTAGGGAGGAATTTCCTTCTCAAGCCAAATTCTGTGTTTTAGTTGGAATTCGGAATCACATCGGAGTGTTACGTGAGCGAGCTGAGCGTGAGAGCACAAGCGTGCGAGGGCGTGAGAATGTGAGAGTGCGAGGACGCAAGAGCGCGAGAGTGCGAGAATGTGAGAGTGCGAGAGTGCGAGGGCGCGAGGACGCAAGAGCGCGAGAATGTGAGAGTGCGAGAGTGCGAGGGCACGAGAGTGCGAGGACGCAAGAGCGCGAGAGTGCGAGAATGTGAGAGTGCGAGAGTGCGAGGACGCAAGAGTGCGAGAATGTGAGAGTGCGAGGGCACGAGAGTGCGAGAGTGCGAGGACGCAAGAGCGCGAGAATGTGAGAGTGCGAGGGCACGAGAGTGCGAGAGTGCGAGAGTGCGAGGACGCAAGAGCGCGAGAATGTGAGAGTGCGAGGGCACGAGAGTGCGAGAGTGCGAGGGCACGAGAGTGCGAGGACGCAAGAGCGCGAGAATGTGAGAGTGCGAGGGCACGAGAGTGCGAGAGTGCGAGGGCACGAGAGTGCGAGGACGCAAGAGCGCGAGAGTGCGAGAATGTGAGAGTGCAAGATTGCGAGAGTGCGAGGGCGCGAAAGTGCGAGGACGCAAGAGCGCGAGAGTGCGCGAATGTGAGAGTGCGAGAGTGCGAGGGCGCGAGAGTGCGAGGACGCAAGAGCGCGAGAGTGCGAGAATGTGAGAGTGCGAGAGTGCGAGGGCACGAGAGTGCGAGAATGCGAGAGTGCGAGGGCGCGAGAGTGCGAGGACGCAAGAGCGCGAGAGTGCGAGAATGTGAGAGTGCGAGAATGCGAGAGTGCAAGGGCGCGAGAGTGCGAGGATGCAAGAGCGCGAGAGTGCGAGAATGTGAGAGTGCGAGAATGCGAGAGTGCGAGGGCGCGAGAGTGCGAGAATGTGAGAGTGCAAGGACGCAAGAGCGCGAGAGTGCGAGAGCTCAAGAATGTGAGAGCACAAGAGCACGAGAATGTGAGAGCGCATACTATTGTATTATAATAATGACCATTGAAATTGTGGTGCAAACAAACGCTAATGCACCATCCACATGAGTGAGCCCCCCAGATCCATCCATCCATGTCTCCATCTATCCATCCATCCATCCATCCATCAATCCATCCATGTCTCCATCCATCCATCCATCCATCCATGTCTCCATCGATCCATCTATCCATCCATCCATGTCTCCATCCATCCATCCATGTCTCCATCGATCCATCTATCCATCCATCCATGTCTCCATCCATCCATCCATGTCTCCATCTATCCATCCATCCATCTATCTATCCATCCATGTCTCCATCCATCCATCCATCCATCCATGTCTCCATCCATCCATCTATCCATCCATCCATGTCTCCATCCATCCATGTCTCCATCTATCCATCCATCCATCCATCTATCCATCCATCCATCCATCCATCCATCCATCCATGTCTCCATCCATCCATGTCTCCATCCATCCATCCATGTCTCCCTCCATCCATGTCTCCATCCATCCATCTATCCATCTATCCATCCATGTCTCCATCTATCCATCCATCCATCCATGTCTCCATCCATCCATCCATGTCTCCATCCATCCATCCATCCATATCTCCATCCATCCATGTCTCCATCCATCCATGTCTCCATCCATGTCTCCCTCCATCCATCCATCCATGTCTCCATCCATCCTTGTCTCCATCCATCCATGTCTCCATCCATGTCTCCCTCCATCCATCCATCCATGTCTCCATCTATCCATCTATCCATCCGTGTCTCCATCTATCCATCCATCCATCCATGTCTCCATCCATCCATCCATCCATCCATATCTCCATCCATCCATGTCTCCATCCATCCATGTCTCCATCCATGTCTCCCTCCATCCATCCATCCATGTCTCCATCCATCCATCCATCCATCCATATCTCCATCCATCCATGTCTCCATCCATCCATGTCTCCATCCATGTCTCCCTCCATCCATCCATCCATGTCTCTATCCATCTATCCATCCATATCTCCATCCATCCATGTCTCCATCCATCCATGTCTCCCTCCATCCATGTCTCCATCCATCCATCTATCCATCCATGTCTCCATCTATCCATCCATCCATCCATGTCTCCATCTATCCATCCATCCATCCATGTCTCCATCCATCCATCCATCCATATCTCCATCCATCCATGTCTCCATCCATCCATGTCTCCATCCATGTCTCCCTCCATCCATCCATCCATGTCTCTATCCATCTATCCATCCATATCTCCATCCCTCCATGTCTCCAAGCTTTATTTTGTTTAGAAATCACTTTGAAAAACATCCCACTAGAAAGTCTGGCTACGGCCATCTTGATTAAGGGCAAATGAATAATGTAGTATTTACTTCCTGAAATCCATCTGCCCTTAGCTCATGCATGCAGTATAGTGGGCTTAGCTGAGAAAACCCCTCCTCCTTTCCTCTCATTTGCCTAGGCAAGAAACCAGGAAGTAACTGAGCAAATGTAAAAAAAAAACAAGTTTAAAACAAGTAAATATAATAAATGTTCCTATTTACTAATGTTAGCAGCTTGAGGATACGTTGTTTTGTTTTCCTGTGGATTTCATTGATAAATGTATACAATGTACTTTGAGACGGTAATATCTGGGATTGCACCTGGAATTGGGATTTTGTTTATTGTGTTTATTTATGAGCGGCACATTTTTTGGGTCAATGTTTAAATTGGTGTAAAATGGGGGCTCCCGGCGGCTTCCCTCTGTGTGCGGCGGCCATATGTGGGGAAAACAGAAGGAGGTTTTCTCTGAACACCAATCAAAAGGTCGAGTTTTGCATTTGAGTACAACTCAAAAAAGTGAGATTTATATCAATTCCTTATTTATTGTTACAGAATATCTGACATTACTGATCACACTAATGTTCTGTGAGCTGTGCGTCGCAAAATTATTCCAGGGTCCCCGACAGCTATGATTTCAGGGGGTCCCCGAGATCTGACAATGATTTTTAGGGGTTCCCCGAGATCTGACAATGATTTTTAGGGGTTCCCCGAGATGTGACAATGATTTTCAGGGGTTCCCCGAGATGTGACAATGATTTTCAGGGGGTCCCCGAGATCTGAGAATGATTTTCAGGGGTTCCCCTGAGATCTGACAATGATTTTTAGGGGTTTCCAGACAGAGATGTGACAATGATTTTTAGGGGTTCCCCGAGATCTGACAATGATTTTAGGGGTTCCCGGGGATGTGACAATGATTTTCAGGGGTTCCCCGAGATGTGACAATGATTTTCAGGGGGTCCCCCGAGATCTGACAATGATTTTTAGGGGTTTCCAGACAGAGATCTGACAATGATTTCAGGGGGTCCCCGAGATGTGACAATTATTTTAGGGGTACAAAGTCTGAGCAGACTGATCAGATGTTTGGGAAATGCGCGGTATGTAAACGACCTCTGCCAGCTCCCCATCAGGAACAGCAGGAGATGAATGTGAGAATTTCATGGTTTCCTTCATTGTCCTGATTGGTTATTAACCCGCCAGAAACACAACATAATAGGCCTATCCGGCTAATGGAGACGTGCCGCCCTTACAATGGGCGCCCTCCCCTCACCGCTCCGTTATGATTACTGGCGCGGCCCCCACCCCCGTTTAGCTCATTGTGGAGCAATATGGTAATGTGCGTTGGGAGGGGTGGGAGATATTGACAGCTGATATAATGCGCCACAAACATTGTGTTTTGTTATTAGGCAAATGCGGCAATGTGCGGTCCGAACATCTGCTATCATCGCCTGATACGCTCGTTCTCCTCTCTACAATCGCTCCGTCCAATCACTGGAATCCATTCCTCCACCCCCATTATCATCCCCTCACCCAGGAGATCACCATGGGGAGAGGGCTCTGCCAGGCCAGGCGGACTGAGTGTGCCCTACCCCCCCCCCCCCGCCAGAAGTCCTGAGCCCAGGGGGGGGGCCCTTTCTCTTCGGGAAGGGTACAAATCACACATCCTGCAGGGAAATAAATCCCCTCTAAGTAACTCCCAGGAGCAAGCCAGTTATAGGATGGCAACGATGTGCACCGCGGGGGCGGGTCATAGTCACAGGAGCTGGGGGGCCGTTCATGTCCAGTAATAAGGAGGGCCAGCCCACCTCCCAACATTGACATGTGATTGGGGGACACCTACTAGCAAATGTATGCATAGGACACGCCCCCTGCCACACCTCCTTAAAGGAGAATTAACCAAAATAAAGTTCATTAAATCCACAAGGGCTTTTTTTTTTACCCCGACTATTTATTATACCGGATTTGTATAGAGCCAACAGTTTACTCAGCGCTTTACAACTTGAGGGTAGACAATACAAATACAATGGACTTTCATACAGGAGGAATCAGAGGACCCTTTAAATTGGATTCTGACATTTACAGATGCAGCCATTCAGAATTCAGATGAAAGTTTAACACGAGAAAGATAAAAAGTGCATTTTATGTACAACTATAGAGATCAGAGCGACACGAGGGACACATGAGGAGGACAGAGGGACAGAGGGACACATGAGGAGGACAGAGGGACAGAGGGACACATGAGGAGGACAGAGGGACAGAGGGACACATGAGGAGGACAGAGGGACAGAGGGACACATGAGGAGGACAGAGGGACACATGAGGAGGACAGAGGGACACATGAGGAGGACAGAGAGACAGAGGGACACATGAGGAGGACAGAGGGACACATGAGGAGGACAGAGGGACATTCCTCCAAACCGGGGGGGGGGGGGGGGGGGGTTGGGAGTGATGGGCCGGGTGGGTCTAAAAGAAAAGAAAAAAGGGAAGGAAAGGAGAGAGTAATGTAGGAAGGACCTTTGAAAAGAAGAAGGAAAGAAAGGAAGGAAAGCCTGCGGCAGAATGTGACCCCCACCATGGACAGAATGCTGTGTCTGTGAATTAGAAAGCGGCCATTACACACAATGCTGTTCCTGTCAGGAGAAATCTTTCCTCTGCTGATCTGTACTCAGAGGTGGTAAAGTTCAGGTAAGGTGGCCATACACAGAACCAGAAAACCAAATCACTTATATGGACATAATGCGGGTTTGTTCAGATGTATAATGAAGCTACTCCCTCCGTTTTCCAGTTTTCTTGTTTTCCAGCTTTCTGGTTGTCTGATTTTCCGGTTTTCTAGATTTCGGGTTTTCATTTTTTTTTCAGTTTTACGTTTTTCCCCCCTAGTTTTCCCGTTTTCTGGTTTTCCAGTGTTCCCCTTTTCCAGTTTTCCAGTTGTCTAGTTTTATAATTTTCCAGTTTTCTGGTTCTCCAGTTTTCCAGTTTTCTAGATTTTGGGTTTTAATTTTTTTTTTCATTTTTATGGGTTTACACTTTTCTAGTTTTCCAGTTTTCCGGTTTTCCAGTTTTCCACTTTTCCACTTTTCCGGTTCTCCAGTTTTCCGGTTTCCTGGTTTTCCGTTTTTTCCAGTTTTCTAGTTTTCTAGTTTTCCAGTTTTCCAGTGTTCCACTTATCCGGTTCTCCAGTTTTCCGCTTTTCCAGTTTTCCAGTGTTCCACTTTTCTGGTTCTCCAGTTTTCCGGTTTCCTGGTTTTACGCTTTTCCAGTTTTCCAGTTTTCTGGTTCTCCAGTTTTCCGGTTTTCTGGTTCTCCAGTTTTCCGGTTTTCCGGTTCTCCAGTTTTCCGGTTTTCCAGTTTTCCGGTTTCCTGGTTTTCCGGTTTTCCAGTTTTCCGGTTCTCCAGTTTTCCGGTTTTGCGGTTTTCCGGTTTCGCGGTTTTCCGGTTTCCTGGTTTTCCGGTTTTCCAGTTTTCCGGTTCTCCAGTTTTCCACTTTTCCGGTTTTCCGGTTCTCCAGTTTTCCACTTTTCCGGTTTTCCGGTTCTCCAGTTTTCCACTTTTCCGGTTTTCCAGTTTTCCGGTTTCCGGGTTTTCCAGTTTTCCGGTTCTCCAGTTTTCCGGTTCTCCAGTTTTCCGGTTCTCCACTGTTCCGGTTTCCTGGTTTTCCAGTGCTGGCTCTTTGCACATGACAGTCTCTCTATACTTCCAGCCGAGGATTTGTTGGGATTAGAAGGACAGATGTCACATATTGGGATGAAGGAATGCGTTTCTTCGGTATCACAGAAGCGTCTGGAAGGCGGCGCCGCGCTCTGCGGTTTTGGTAATTACAGACAGATGAATGGGATCGTCCCGCTGGCAGTTTAGGAGCGGCGGGTGGCACGGCGGAGTCTAACGCCCGCTCTCAGCCCTTCGGACGGGGAGTTGGGTGGAAGGCGATGGAGATCTGAGCTCTGGAAGTGGTAGAAAGTGGACAGATGGGGAGAACTCCGGAACGTTGAGAGATGGCTCAGATTGGAGGGGGTGCGGGGGAGGGAGCTGCGAGGCACTTTCCAGCCATCTGCTGCTAATAATAAATAAATGATAAGATGCCAAGTCTGGCTGATGTGATCGTTTGCTCAAACCTCGCACAACTGCAGCGTCGCCCATGGACCGTTCAGTCTGGAGCCTCGCACTTGGTGGCGCCAGGCAAGGACAATGGAGGAGAAGATCAGGCCTGTGCTCAGGGTGCCAGGCCATGCTGGGCCTTGTGGTTCTTCAGCTAGCTCAGGGCCCAGCAATCTTATGAAAATGAGTGGGCGGGGGGAAGTAAAAACAGGTGGCTGAGCTGTAGTTTTATCATCCTCCACACAAAGCTTACAGCCAGAGGGGGCTGATCACATGCTTTGTGTCACAGCAAATAGAAAGCCACACATCAGCCATTCAAGTCAATGGGGCCGCGCCGCAATCACGAGCCAAACACTCGGTGTACTGCTGCGGTAAATTCGTTCTACAAACAAAGAAACGTCAGACATTCAGAAGGCCGCAGGATCCTCCCCTGAGCACCTGACGGTAGCCGCACTCTGAAAAGCGATCCTCTGCAGTTTGCTTTATACAGAATAGGTAAGTGTGAGCGATGTTCACCAGGATTGGATACCCGGCGGCCCGGGACAATAGCGTGTCGCAGTTTTTTCATGTTTTCACTCATAGCTGTACTGCTTGCAGCAAGTTACATATTAATTGCATTTAACTTGATATGTTCATGTGTCTCAATGCATGCCTTCCGATTACCCTCAGTACATGCAATTCAGACCTCAGATCAGCCCCAATGCATGGGCGTAACTAGAAATCACAGGGCCCCATAGCAAAATGTTGTATGGGCCCCCCCCCACCAAAAAAAATGAACTAATGCCATTAAACAACAGACTACCACACCCATGTGGCACAGTACCCAGGCAACGGCTTATATTAATTTTGAACAACAAAGTATGCAGTATACTGTATGCAGCCCCTGAAGGGAACACATTGCTGACCTCCAGGCCTTTTAACCAATTTCTGTTCTGTTATATAAAATGAAATAGTTCAACTCACCATAATGCAAAATCAGTGGGATCCCTGAGCGTGTCACTTGCCATCATCGCCTGCCACCAGATGCAGATTGTAACTTGTCAAACGTTGCGGAATGTCACCTACCACATGTTGCGGATTGTCCACTTGCCACATCCCAGATTGTCACTTGCCAAGTCACCTGCCACACATTATGGATTGTCACTTGCCATGTCCTGGATTGTCACTTGCCACACATTATGGATTGTCACATGCCACGTCCTGGATTGTCACTTGCCACGTCACTTGCCACACATTATGGATTGTAACTTGCCACGTCCTGGATTGTCACTTGCCACACATTAAGGATTGTCACTTGTCACATCACCTGCTACACATTGCAGATTGTCCACTTGCCACGTCGCCTGCCACCAGATGCAGATTGTCACTTGTCACACGTTGCAGAATGTCACCTGCCACATGTTGCGGATTGTCCACTTGCCAAGTCCCGGATTGTCACTTGCCACATTACCTGCCACACATTACGGATTGTCACTTGCCATGTCCTAGATTGTCACTTGCCACGTCTCGGGTTGTCACTTGCCACGTCACCTGCCACACATTACGGATTGTCACTTGTCACATCATGGATTTTCACTTGCCATGTCACCTGCCACATGTTACGGATTGTCACTTGCCACATCCAGGTTGTCACTTGCCACATCCTAGATTGTCACTTGCCACACATTATGGATTGTCACTTGCACGTCCCGGGTTGTCACTTGCCACGTCACCTGCCACACATTACGGATTGTCACGTCACGGATTTTCACTTGCCACGTCACCTGCCACATGTTACAGATTGTCACTTGCCACATCCAGGTTGTCACTTGCCACGTCACCTGCCACACATTACGGATTGTCACTTGCCACGTCCTAGATTGCCACACATTACAGATTGTCACTTGCCACATCCTAGATTGTCACTTGCCACACATTATGGATTGTCACTTGCACGTCCCGGGTTGTCACTTGCCACGTCACCTGCCACACATTACGGATTGTCACTTGTCACGTCACGGATTTTCACTTGCAACGTCACCTGCCACATGTTACGGATTGTCACTTGCCACATCCAGGTTGTCACTTGCCATGTCACCTGCCACACGTTACGGATTGTCACTTGCCACGTCCCTGGTTGTCACTTGCCACGTTGCCTGCCACACATTATGGATTGTCATTTGCCACGTCATGGATTTTCACTTGCCACGTCACCTGCCACACGTTACGGATTGTCACTTGCCACGTCCTGGGTTGTCACTTGCCACGTCGCCTGCCACACATTATGGATTGTCACTTGCTCTGCCACTTTCCTGCTGTGTCACAGAGTCAGGCAGCAGATTATCAGTCAGGCAGCAGAGAGATAATGTCATCTCTCTGCTTCCTGGCTGCCTGCACAGTGAGGGGGGAACTGCACTGCAGGGATGAGAGGGCGGCGAGAGATGATGTCATCTCTATGCTCCCTCGCTCGTCAGCTCCCTGATTGGCCAGCCCGCTCACGCCCACTCTCTCACCAGCGGACCAGCCACTCTCATCTGCCTCCCACTATCACCCGCGGAGCCCCCCGCGGAGCCCCCCGCGGACCCGCGGACTGCCCGCTCTCACCTGCGGAGCCGCCCGCGGTCCACCCGCGGAGCCGCGGACTACCCGCGGACCAGCCGCGGACTACCCGCGGGCCGCCCGTGGACCGCCAGCTCTCACCCGCGGAGCCGCCCGCGGACCACCCGCGGAACCGCGGACTGCCCGCGGGCAACCCGTGGAGCCACCCGCTATCTCCCGCGGAGCCATAGCGCCTGTCCTCACCGGGCCCCATTTGACTGCGGGCCCCATAGCGCCCGCATGTGCTGCTATGGCGGTAGTTCCGCCACTGCCCCAATGCATGGACTTCAGATCTCAGATCAGCCCCAATGCATGGACTTCAGACCTCAGATCAGTCACAATGCATGGACTTCAGATCTCAGATCAGTCCCAATGCATGGACTTCAGACCTCAGATCAGCCCCAATGCATGGACTTCAGATCTCAGATCAGTCCCAATGCATGGACTTCAGATCAGCCCCAATGCATGGACTTCAGATCAGCCCCAATGCATGGACTTCAGACCTCAGATCAGCCCCAATGCATGGACTTCGGATCTCAGATCAGTCCCAATGCATGGATTTCAGATCTCAGATCAGTCCCAATGCATGAACTTCAGATCAGCCCCAATGCATGGACTTCAGATCTCAGATCAGCCCCAATGCATTGACTTCAGATCTCAGATCAGTCCCAATGCATGGACTTCAAACCTCAGATCAGTCCCAATGCATGGACTTCAGATCTCAGATCAGTCCCAATGCATGGACTTCAGATCTCAGATCAGTCCCAATGCATGGACTTCAAACCTCAGATCAGCCCCAATGCATGGACTTGAGATCTCATATCAGTCCCAATGCATGGACTTCAGATCTCAGATCAGTCCCAATGCATGGACTTCAGATCAGCCCCAATGCATGGACTTCAGATCTCAGATCAGCCCCAATGCATTGACTTCAGATCTCAGATCAGTCCCAATGCATGGACTTCAGATCTCAGATCAGTCCCAATGCATGGACTTCAAACCTCAGATCAGTCCCAATGCATGGACTTCAGATCTCAGATCAGTCCCAATGCATGGACTTCAGATCTCAGATCAGTCCCAATGCATGGACTTCAGATCTCAGATCAGTCCCAATGCATGGACTTCAAACCTCAGATCAGCCCCAATGCATGGACTTGAGATCTCATATCAGTCCCAATGCATGGACTTCAGATCTCAGATCAGTCCCACTGCATGGACTTCATATCAGTCCCAATGCATGGACTTCAGATCTCAGATCAGTCCCAATGCATGGACTTCAGATCAGCCCCAATGCATGGACTTCAGATCTCAGATCAGTCCCAATGCATTGACTTCAGATCTCAGATCAGTCCCAACATGGATTTCAGATCTCAGATCAGCCCCAATGAATGGACTTCAGATCTCACATCAGTCCCAATGCATGGACTTCAGATCTCAGATCAGTCCCAATGCATGGACTTCAGATCTCAGATCAGTCCCAATGCATGGATTTCAGATCTCAGATCAGCCCCAATGCATGGACTTCAGATCTCAGATCAGCCCCAATGCATGGACTTCAGACCTCAGATCAGTTCCAATCCATGCACTTCGGATCTCAGATCAGTCCCAATGCATGGACTTCAGATCAGCCCCAATGCATGGACTTCAGATCTCAGATCAGCCCCAATGCATGGACTTCAGACCTCAGATCAGCCCCAATGCATGGACTTCAGATCTCAGATCAGTCCCAGTGCATGGACTTCAGATCTCAGATCAGTCCCAATGCATGGACTTCAGATCTCAGATCAGTCCCAATGCATGGACTTCAGATCTCAGATTAGTCCCAATGCATGGACTTCATATCAGTCCCAATGCATGGACTTCAGATCTCAGATCAGTCCCAATGCATGGACTTCAGATCTCAGATCAGTCCCAATGCATGGACTTCAGATCAGCCCCAATGCATGGACTTCAGATCAGTCCCAATGCATGGACTTCAGGTCTCAGATCAGTCCCAATGCATTGACTACAGATCTCAGATCAGTCCCAATGCATGGACTTCAGATCTCAGATCAGCCCTAATGCATGGACTTCAGATCTCAGATCAGCCCCAATGCATGGACTTCAGATCTCAGATCAGTCCCAATGCATGGACTTCAGATCAGCCCCAATGCATGGACTTCAGATCTCAGATCAGCCCCAATGCATTGACTTCAGATCTCAGATCAGTCCCAATGCATGGACTTCAAACCTCAGATCAGTCCCAATGCATGGACTTCAGATCTCAGATCAGTCCCAATGCATGGACTTCAGATCTCAGATCAGTCCCAATGCATGGACTTCAGATCTCAGATCAGTCCCAATGCATGGACTTCAGATCTCAGATCAGTCCCAATGCATGGACTTCAAACCTCAGATCAGCCCCAATGCATGGACTTGAGATCTCATATCAGTCCCAATGCATGGACTTCAGATCTCAGATCAGTCCCAATGCATGGACTTCATATCAGTCCCAATGCATGGACTTCAGATCTCAGATCAGTCCCAATGCATGGACTTCAGATCAGCCCCAATGCATGGACTTCAGATCTCAGATCAGCCCCAATGCATTGACTTCAGATCTCAGATCAGTCCCAATGCATGGACTTCAAACCTCAGATCAGTCCCAATGCATGGACTTCAGATCTCAGATCAGTCCCAATGCATGGACTTCAAACCTCAGATCAGCCCCAATGCATGGACTTGAGATCTCATATCAGTCCCAATGCATGGACTTCAGATCTCAGATCAGTCCCAATGCATGGACTTCAAACCTCAGATCAGCCCCAATGCATGGACTTGAGATCTCATATCAGTCCCAATGCATGGACTTCAGATCTCAGATCAGTCCCAATGCATGGACTTCATATCAGTCCCAATGCATGGACTTCAGATCTCAGATCAGTCCCAATGCATGGACTTCAGATCAGCCCCAATGCATGGACTTCAGATCTCAGATCAGTCCCAATGCATTGACTTCAGATCTCAGATCAGTCCCAACATGGATTTCAGATCTCAGATCAGCCCCAATGCATGGACTTCAGATCTCACATCAGTCCCAATGCATGGACTTCAGATCTCAGATCAGTCCCAATGCATGGACTTCAGATCTCAGATCAGTCCCAATGCATGGATTTCAGATCTCAGATCAGCCCCAATGCATGGACTTCAGATCTCAGATCAGCCCCAATGCATGGACTTCAGACCTCAGATGAGTTCCAATCCATGCACTTCGGATCTCAGATCAGTCCCAATGCATGGACTTCAGATCAGCCCCAATGCATGGACTTCAGATCTCAGATCAGCCCCAATGCATGGACTTCAGACCTCAGATCAGCCCCAATGCATGGACTTCAGATCTCAGATCAGTCCCAGTGCATGGACTTCAGATCTCAGATCAGTCCCAATGCATGGACTTCAGATCTCAGATCAGTCCCAATGCATGGACTTCAGATCTCAGATCAGTCCCAATGCATGGACTTCATATCAGTCCCAATGCATAGACTTCAGATCTCAGATCAGTCCCAATGCATGGACTTCAGATCTCAGATCAGTCCCAATGCATGGACTTCAGATCAGCCCCAATGCATGGACTTCAGATCAGTCCCAATGCATGGACTTCAGGTCTCAGATCAGTCCCAATGCATTGACTACAGATCTCAGATCAGTCCCAATGCATGGACTTCAGATCTCAGATCAGCCCTAATGCATGGACTTCAGATCTCAGATCAGCCCCAATGCATGGACTTCAGATCTCAGATCAGTCCCAATGCATGGACTTCAGATCAGCCCCAATGCATGGACTTCAGATCTCAGATCAGCCCCAATGCATTGACTTCAGATCTCAGATCAGTCCCAATGCATGGACTTCAAACCTCAGATCAGTCCCAATGCATGGACTTCAGATCTCAGATCAGTCCCAATGCATGGACTTCAGATCTCAGATCAGTCCCAATGCATGGACTTCAGATCTCAGATCAGTCCCAATGCATGGACTTCAGATCTCAGATCAGTCCCAATGCATGGACTTCAAACCTCAGATCAGCCCCAATGCATGGACTTGAGATCTCATATCAGTCCCAATGCATGGACTTCAGATCTCAGATCAGTCCCAATGCATGGACTTCATATCAGTCCCAATGCATGGACTTCAGATCTCAGATCAGTCCCAATGCATGGACTTCAGATCAGCCCCAATGCATGGACTTCAGATCTCAGATCAGTCCCAATGCATTGACTTCAGATCTCAGATCAGTCCCAACATGGATTTCAGATCTCAGATCAGCCCCAATGCATGGACTTCAGATCTCACATCAGTCCCAATGCATGGACTTCAGATCTCAGATCAGTCCCAATGCATGGACTTCAGATCTCAGATCAGTCCCAATGCATGGATTTCAGATCTCAGATCAGCCCCAATGCATGGGCTTCAGACCTCAGATCAGTTCCAATCCATGCACTTCGGATCTCAGATCAGTCCCAATGCATGGACTTTAGATCTCAGATCAGCCCCAATGCATGGACTTCAGATCTCAGATCAGTCCCAATGCATGGACTTCAGATCTCAGATCAGCCCCAATGCATGAACTTCAGATCTCAGATCAGTCCCAATGCAGGAACTACAGATCTCAGATCAGCCCCAATGCATGAACTTCAGATCTCAGATCAGTCCCAATGCAGGAACTACAGATCTCAGATCAGTCCCAATGCATGGACTTCAGATCTCAGATCAGCCCCAATGCATGGATTTCACATCTCAGATCAGTCCCAATGCATTGACTTCAGATCAGCCCCAATGCATGGACTTCAGATCCCAGATCAGTCCCAATGCATTGACTTCAGATCTCAGATCAGTCCCAATGCATTGACTTCAGATCTCAGATCAGTTCCAATCCATGCACTTTGGATCTCAAAACAGTCCCAATGCATGGACTTCAGATCAGCCCCAATGCATGGACTTCAGATCTCAGATCAGCCCCAATGCATGGACTTCAGATCAGTCCCAATGCATGGACTTCAGATCAGTCCCAATGCATGGACTTCAAACCTCAGATCAGCCCCAATGCATGGACCTCAGATCAGTCCCAATGCATGGACTTCAGATCTAAGATCAGTCCCAATGCATGGACTTCAGATCTAAGATCAGTCCCAATGCATGGACTTCAGATTAGTCCCAATGCATGGACTTCATATCTCATATCAGTCCCAATGCATGGACTTCAGATCTCAGATCAGTCCCAATGCATGGACTTCAGATTAGTCCCAATGCATGGACTTCATATCTCAGATCAGTCCCAATGCATGGACTTCAGATCAGCCCCAATGCATGGACTGCAGATCTCAGATCAGTTCCAATGCATGGACTTGAGATCTCAGATCAGTCAAAATGCATGGACTTGAGATCTCAGATCAGTCCCAATGCATGGACTTCAGATCAGTCCCAATACATGGACTTCAGATCTCAGATCAGTCCCAATGCATAGACTTCTGATCAGCCCCAATGCATGGACTTCAGATCTCAGATCAGCCCCAATGCATGGACTTCAGATCTCAGATCAGCCCCAATGCATGGACTTCAGATCTCAGATCAGTCCCAATGCATGGACTTCAGATCTCAGATCAGCGCCAATGCATGAACTTCAGATCTCAGATCAGCCCCAATGCATGGATTTTAGATCTCAGATCAGTCCCAATGCAGGAACTACAGATCTCAGATCAGCCCCAATGCATGGACTTCAGATCTCAGATCAGCCCCAATGCATGGACTTCAGATCAGCCCCAATGCATTGACTTCAAATTTCAGATCAGTTCCAATGCATGGACTTCAAATCTCAGATCAGTCCCAATGCATGGACTTCAGACCTCAGATCAGCCCCAATGCATGGACTTCAGATCTCAGATCAGCCTAAATGCATGGACTTCAGATCAGTCCCAATGCATGGACTTCAGATCAGTCCCAATGCATGGACTTCAGATCACTCCCAATGCATGGACTTCAAACCTCAGATCAGCCCCAATGCATGGACTTCAGATCTCAGATCAGCCCCAATGCATGGACTTCAGATCAGCCCCAATGCATGGACTTCAGACTTCAGATCAGCCCCAATGCATGGACTTCAGATCAGTCCCAATGCATGGACTTCAGACTTCAGATCAGTCCCAATGCATGGACTTCAGACTTCAGATCAGCCCCAATGCATGGACTTCAGACTTCAGATCAGTCCCAATGCATGGACTTCAGATCTCAGATCAGCCCCAATGCATGGACTTCAGATCTCAGATCAGTCCCAATGCATGGACTTCAGACTTCAGATCAGTCCCAATGCATGGACTTCAGACTTCAGATCAGCCCCAATGCATGGACTTCAGACTTCAGATCAGTCCCAATGCATGGACTTCAGAATTCATATCAGCTCCAATGCATGGACTTCAGATCTCAGATCAGCCCCAATGCATGGACTTCAGATCTCACATCAGTCCCAATGCATGGACTTCAGATCTCAGATCAGTCCCAATGCATGGACTTCAGATCTCAGATCAGTCCCAATGCATGGATTTCAGATCTCAGATCAGCCCCAATGCATGGACTTCAGATCTCAGATCAGCCCCAATGCATGGGCTTCAGACCTCAGATCAGTTCCAATCCATGCACTTCGGATCTCAGATCAGTCCCAATGCATGGACTTCAGATCTCAGATCAGCCCCAATGCATGGACTTCAGACCTCAGATCAGCCCCAATGCATGGACTTCAGATCTCAGATCAGTCCCAATGCATGGACTTCAGATCTCAGATCAGTCCCAATGCATGGACTTCAGATCTCAGATCAGTCCCAATGCATGGACTTCATATCAGTCCCAATGCATGGACTTCAGATCTCAGATCAGTCCCAATGCATGGACTTTAGATCTCAGATCAGTCCCAATGCATGGACTTCAGATCTCAGATCAGTCCCAATGCATGGACTTCAGATCTCAGATCAGTCCCAATGCATGGACTTCAGATCAGCCCCAATGCATGGACTTCAGATCAGTCCCAATGCATGGACTTCAGGTCTCAGATCAGTCCCAATGCATTGACTACAGATCTCAGATCAGTCCCAATGCATGGACTTCAGATCTCAGATCAGCCCCGATGCATGGACTTCAGATCTCAGATCAGTCCCAATGCATGGACTTCAGGTCTCAGATCAGTCCCAAAGCATTGACTACAGATCTCAGATCAGTCCCAATGCATGGACTTCAGATCTCAGATCAGTCCCAATGCATGGACTTCATATCAGTCCCAATGCATGGACTTCAGATCTCAGATCAGTCCCAATGCATGGACTTCAGATCTCAGATCAGTCCCAATGCATGGACTTCAGATCTCAGATCAGTCCCAATGCATGGACTTCAGATCTCAGATCAGTCCCAATGCATGGACTTCAGATCAGCCCCAATGCATGGACTTCAGATCAGTCCCAATGCATGGACTTCAGGTCTCAGATCAGTCCCAATGCATTGACTACAGATCTCAGATCAGTCCCAATGCATGGACTTTAGATCTCAGATCAGCCCCAATGCATGGACTTCAGATCTCAGATCAGTCCCAATGCATGGACTTCAGATCTCAGATCAGCCCCAATGCATGAACTTCAGATCTCAGATCAGTCCCAATGCAGGAACTACAGATCTCAGATCAGCCCCAATGCATGAACTTCAGATCTCAGATCAGTCCCAATGCAGGAACTACAGATCTCAGATCAGTCCCAATGCATGGACTTCAGATCTCAGATCAGCCCCAATGCATGGATTTCACATCTCAGATCAGTCCCAATGCATTGACTTCAGATCAGCCCCAATGCATGGACTTCAGATCCCAGATCAGTCCCAATGCATTGACTTCAGATCTCAGATCAGTCCCAATGCATTGACTTCAGATCTCAGATCAGTTCCAATCCATGCACTTTGGATCTCAAAACAGTCCCAATGCATGGACTTCAGATCAGCCCCAATGCATGGACTTCAGATCTCAGATCAGCCCCAATGCATGGACTTCAGATCAGTCCCAATGCATGGACTTCAGATCAGTCCCAATGCATGGACTTCAAACCTCAGATCAGCCCCAATGCATGGACCTCAGATCAGTCCCAATGCATTGACTTCAGATCTAAGATCAGTCCCAATGCATGGACTTCAGATCTAAGATCAGTCCCAATGCATGGACTTCAGATTAGTCCCAATGCATGGACTTCATATCTCATATCAGTCCCAATGCATGGACTTCAGATCTCAGATCAGTCCCAATGCATGGACTTCAGATTAGTCCCAATGCATGGACTTCATATCTCAGATCAGTCCCAATGCATGGACTTCAGATCAGCCCCAATGCATGGACTGCAGATCTCAGATCAGTTCCAATGCATGGACTTGAGATCTCAGATCAGTCAAAATGCATGGACTTGAGATCTCAGATCAGTCCCAATGCATGGACTTCAGATCAGTCCCAATACATGGACTTCAGACCAGCCCCAATACATGGACTTCAGATCTCAGATCAGTCCCAATGCATAGACTTCTGATCAGCCCCAATGCATGGACTTCAGATCTCAGATCAGCCCCAATGCATGGACTTCAGATCTCAGATCAGCCCCAATGCATGGACTTCAGATCTCAGATCAGTCCCAATGCATGGACTTCAGATCTCAGATCAGCGCCAATGCATGAACTTCAGATCTCAGATCAGCCCCAATGCATGGATTTTAGATCTCAGATCAGTCCCAATGCAGGAACTACAGATCTCAGATCAGCCCCAATGCATGGACTTCAGATCTCAGATCAGCCCCAATGCATGGACTTCAGATCAGCCCCAATGCATTGACTTCAAATTTCAGATCAGTTCCAATGCATGGACTTCAAATCTCAGATCAGTCCCAATGCATGGACTTCAGACCTCAGATCAGCCCCAATGCATGGACTTCAGATCTCAGATCAGCCCTAATGCATGGACTTCAGATCAGTCCCAATGCATGGACTTCAGATCAGTCCCAATGCATGGACTTCAGATCACTCCCAATGCATGGACTTCAAACCTCAGATCAGCCCCAATGCATGGACTTCAGATCTCAGATCAGCCCCAATGCATGGACTTCAGATCAGCCCCAATGCATGGACTTCAGACTTCAGATCAGCCCCAATGCATGGACTTCAGACTTCAGACCAGCCCCAATGCATGGACTTCAGACTTCAGATCAGCCCCAATGCATGGACTTCAGACTTCAGATCAGCCCCAATGCATGGACTTCAGACTTCAGATCAGCCCCAATGCATGGACTTCAGATCAGCCCCAATGCATGGACTTCAGACTTCAGATCAGCCCCAATGCATGGACTTCAGATCAGTCCCAATGCATGGACTTCAGACTTCAGATCAGTCCCAATGCATGGACTTCAGACTTCAGATCAGCCCCAATGCATGGACTTCAGACTTCAGATCAGTCCCAATGCATGGACTTCAGATCTCAGATCAGCCCCAATGCATGGACTTCAGATCTCAGATCAGTCCCAATGCATGGACTTCAGACTTCAGATCAGTCCCAATGCATGGACTTCAGACTTCAGATCAGCCCCAATGCATGGACTTCAGACTTCAGATCAGTCCCAATGCATGGACTTCAGAATTCATATCAGCTCCAATGCATGGACTTCAGATCTCAGATCAGCCCCAATGCATGGACTTCAGATCTAAGATCAGCCCCAATGCATGGACTTCAGATCTCAGATCAGCCCCAATGCATGGACTTCAGAGGCCCTTTGAGTAGGTACTGCTGTGGCACACATTTCACAGAGCCCACCTTCTGAGGGGTGGAGTTTCAGGAGGCGGAGTCAGTACAGGAAACCACAAGGTAACCTGGGATAAGAAGTCATTAAAAATGGAGGAGAATCTGCAAAGCATGCTGGGAATCCAGGAAGTTGTGGAAAGAGGCGACCAGCAGACAGGCATAACATGAGAGGAGGTTTTCCAAGTAACTTTATATTGGATCCTTAGTAATACTTTTTGTTTGTATTGTTATTACAATGTTATGGAATGAGAGTGTATGCTGTATGTGTATGCAGAGGACCCCTTTAATATGGGAAGCATTGGTTATAATGTGAATATTTAGGGGATGGGTGAATTTCATTCACTTGATTGCAGTCACTGGATGAGTCATTCAGTTTGATGGGTAAATCTCAGCTTTAGCTATTGAGTTATCTAAACTTTTCTTCAACTGTCTGAAAGGAGATGAACACCCGAGACAAAGAGCTGAGCACCACCTGCTGGCTAGATAGGGGAATGTAAAATATTCATCTTTGATATTCATCAGCCTAAATAGAGTATATATATACAGTAGCTCCCAAAAGTAAGTACACCCCTCAGTCACATTTTTGTAAATATTTTCCCTCCCCGGTGTCACGTTAGTGTTACAAGGTCTCAGGTGTGAATGGGGAGCAGGTGTGTTAAATTTGGTGTTATCACTCTCACTGGTGACCTCCATGCCCAAGAGGGTGAAGGCAGTGCTGGAAAATAATGGCGGCCACACAAAATATTGACACTTTTGGCCCAATTTGGACATTTTCACTTAGGGGTGTACTGACTTTTGTTGCCAGAGGTTTAGACATTAATGGCTGTGTGTTGAGTTATTTTGAGGGGACAGGAAATTTACACTGTTATACAAGCTGTACACTCACTACTTTACATTGTAGACAAGTGTAATTTCTTCAGTGTTGTCACATGAAAAGAGAGGAGAAATGTCACTCTGGGGCGTACTTACTTTTGTCACATACTATATATATATATATATATATATATATATATATATATATATATATATATATACTAACAATTAGCATTTTCTACTCTATTATGAATAAAAAAATACGTGTAAAACCCCCAAACCCTCTATTAGCACCGCCTTTCCTTCCTTCTCATATGAATCCCTTCAGCTATAAATTGTTCTTCCTGTTTTGTAAAGTGGATGTGAGCCGTGCGGCCCGGGGGGGGGGCGACACTTCCTAAATCTCAGAGGAATCAAACGATCGCCAGTTACATTGGGCCTGGCCACCGGAAATCACTGAAGTAGACACCCCTGCTACACCTCTACTACACTGGTAGTACCCCTCTACTACCCCTCTACTTCATTGCTATTACTCCTCTACTACACTGCTAGTATCCCTCTACTACCCCTCTACTTCATTGCTATTACCCCTCTACTACACTGCTAGTACCCCTCTACAACCCTTCTACGTCATTGCTATTACCCCTCTACTACACTGCTAGTACCCCTCTACTTCCCCTCTACTACCCCTCTACTTCAGTGCTAGTACACCACTACTACCCCTCTACTACACTGCTAGTACCCCTCTACTACACTGCTAGTACCCCTCTACTTCATTGCTATTACCCCTCTACTACACTGCTAGTACCCCTCTACTACCCCTCTACTTCCCCTCTACTACATTGCTAGTACCCCTCTACTACACTGCTAGTACCCCTCTACTACCCCTCTACTTTCCCTCTACTTCCCCTCTACTACTACTATTACTACTACTACTACTACTACCCTCTACTTCCCCTCTACTACTACTACTATTACTTCCCCTCTACTACACCTCTACTACCCCTCTACTTCACTGCTAGTGCACCACTACTACCCCTCTACATCCCCTCTACTACCCCTTTACTACAACTCTACTACCCCTCTTCTACACCTCTACTACACTGCTAGTACCCCTCTAATATACCTCTACTACCCCTCTACTACACTGCTAGTACCCATCTACTACACCTCTACTACACTGCTGTAACCCCTCTAATACACCTCTACTACCCCTCTACCACACTGCTAGTGTACCATTACTATACCTCTATTACACTGCGACTACACGACTACTACATTGCAACAGCACCCCTACTACATCGCTGCAAACCCTCATACCGCTAAAACACTGCTGCTACTACACCACTAGTACACTGATACTACACCTCTACTACATTGCTACTACACCACTACTACCCCTCTACTACACTGCTAGTACACCTCTACTACACTACTGCAACCCTTCTATTACACCTCTACTGCCGTGCTAATGCACCGCTACTACATGTATACTACACTGTGACTAAACCCCTACTACACCACCACAACCCCTCTACTGCAATGCTTCTACACCTCTACTAAATCTCTACTACATTGGGGGGGGGGGGCTGGATGTAAACAAATAGTGGAATGGTGTCCATCGTATACATGTGTGGAGGGGGAGGGGATAGACCATCCTTTATTAATTAATGACGTTCCAGACGCAGCTCCCTCTATAAGTGTATGCAGGGCGGCGCCCTCCACCATTGTTTGAAGTCGACTAGAAAGGACCTTTGGCGGAGTGGCGGTGAACTCGGAGCAGAAGGCGTCTTTCATGGTCCTGAAGTGCGGCGCCGGGTTCCAGTCCTCTCCGCCTGGCGCGCTCCGCTTTGAAGGTCTCCTTTGTCTCGCTATCAGAGATCCAGCCAAGGAGATGAAACGTCTCGCTGGCGGCGGCGGCTCCCATTTCTACTTTCCTTTTGGAAGTCTTGCGATGAATCTGAATAAAGTTGTTTTTTTATCATCCCGCAAGACGCGCGTCCTTCCGATGATGAATGTGGGAGAACTTGGAACGGACAGTGACGATCCGGGCGCGCCGAGCCACAGGAGCGGAAAATAAACATATGTAAAATAAAACTAATGCGGTGGAAAGAAAATGCAGAAATATCCGAATTGGGAAGCAATTTTCTTCCTGTCTGTCGTCTGATTTTTCATCTGAGAGAAAATCAATTTGGGAGGTTAAAGCTGAACTCCGGCAAAAATATCTTCATTTTATTTCTCATCACCCTCCAAGGATAGAAATCCGCTCTGTGAGACAAACCCAGATATTACCGTGTAAGGGTAGCTGTGACATCATCACTGGGCTGTACATAGAGCAAGCAAAGAGCAGAGCTGTGGGAGGGGCACAGCAAGCACCACCCACTACCGGAGGGGCGGAGACAAGGCCAGTTTCCCTGCACAAGGAGAGAGAGCAGAGCTGTGGGAGGAGCCTAGCAGGTTCCACCCACTACAGGAGGGGGCGGGGACAAGACCAGTCCCTCTGCACAAGGAGAGAGGACAGAGTTGTGGGAGGGGCCCAGCAGGCTCCACCTACTACAGGAGGGGGCGGGGACAAGACCAGTCCCCCTGCACAAGGAGAAAGGACAGCAGGGATCGGTCTTTATTACAGGAAGTCTCACACCGGATGACGGCACAGATCTGGAGAAGATTCTGGAAGAAGTCACATGACCGATGGATTTATTATCTTGGAGGTCAGATTTAAGGGAGAACGGCAAACACTGAAAGCTTTCCTGACTCCTGTGTCTCCAGTGACTCCTGTGTCTCCAGTGACCCCTGTGTCTTCAGTGACCCCTATGTCTCCAGTGACCTCTGTGTCTCCAGTGACCCCTATGTCTCCAGTGACCCCTGTGTCTCCAGTGACCCCTGTGAGTCCTGCATCTCCAGTGACCTCTTTGACCCCCATGTCTCCAGTGACCCCTGTGTCTCCAGTCACCCTTGTGTCTCCAGTGACCTCTGTGTCTCCAGTTACCCCTGTGTCTCTAGTGACCCCTGTGTCTCCAGTGACCCCTATGTCTCCAGTGACCTCTGTGTCTCCAGTGACCTCTGTGTCTCCAGTGACCCCTGTGTCTCCAGTGACCTCTGTGTCTTCAGTGACCCCTATGTCTCCAGTGACCCCTGTGTCTCCAGTGACCTCTGTGTCTCCAGTGACCCCTGTGTCTCCCTGTGAGTCCTGCATCTCCAGTGACCTCTTTGACCCCCATGTCTCCAGTGACCCCTGTGTCTCCTGTGTCTCCACTGACCTCTGTGTCTGTAGTAACCCCTGTGTCTCCTGTGTCTCCACTGACCTCTGTGTCTCCAGTGACCCCTGTGTCTCCTGTGTCTCCACTGGCCTCTGTGTCTCCAGTGACCCCTGTCACTCCTGTATCTTGTGACTCCTGTGTCTCCAGGGACCTCTGTGACCCTTGTGTCTCTAGTGACCCCTGTGAAACCTTTGACTCCAATGAAAACTTGGACTTCTGTGTCTCCAGCGACCCCTATGAATGCTTTGATTCTAGTGGCCTCTGGGACTCTCATGTCTCCCATGACCTCTGTGACTCCTGTCACTCTGGTGGCCCTTCAGACCCCTGTCACTTCTATGTCTCCAATGACACTTGTGGCTCCTGTGTCCCCAGTGACCCAAGTACGTCCAGTGTCACCTAGTGGTCTCAAAGCATCCTGTGTCACACAGTGACTCTAGTGACCCCAATGTGCCCTGTTCCAGTGTGCCCTCTGACCCCAATGCATCCAAGAGCATCCTGTGTAATCCAGTGATTCTAGTGACCCCAATGTGCCCCATGACCCCAGTGCACCCTATATTTCCTGTGACCCCAGCGCACCCTGTATTTCCTGTGAACCCAGTACACCCTGTATTTCCTGTGACCCCAGTGCACCCTGTATTTCCTGTGACCCCAGTGCACCCTGTATTTCCTGTGACCCCAGTGCACCCTGTATTTCCTGTGACCCCAGTGCACCCTGTATTTCCTGTGACCCCGGTGCACCCTGTATTTCCTGTGACCCCGGTGCACCCTGTATTTCCTGTGACCCCGGTGCACCCTGTATTTCCTGTGACCCCAGTGCACCCTGTATTTCCTGTGACCCCGGTGCACCCTGTATTTCCTGTGACCCCGGTGCATCCTGTATTTCCTGTAACCCCAATGCACCCTGTGTTTCCTGTGACCCCAGTGCACCCTGTGTTTCCTGTGACCCCAGTGCACCCTGTATTTCCTGTGACCCCAGTGCACCCTGTATTTCCTGTGACCCCAGTGCACCCTGTATTTCCTGTGACCCCAGTGCACCCTGTATTTCCTGTGACCCCAGTGCACCCTGTATTGTCTGTGTCACTCTATGACTTCAGTGTTCCCTGAGAGTCTCCTCTCATCCTCAGGTATGCTCCTGCAGTCTCCTGGGCTTTCTCTCTCTGTGGACACAGCCCTGTTCATGACATACACGGAATACATACATGAACATAGGTATGCTTATACTTTATAAATATGTGATCTGTATTTTCTGTGTCGTGTTGCTCTCAGGGCTCGCCGTGTCCCCGGGTCTTCTCGCCCGCTGGCACGCTCTCCCCAGCTGCTCTGTCGCTGTATTTTTTGGTTCTTTCACATCATGGAGGTGCCAGACTCCGTCTGACTTCCTGGCACATCTTCCTGACCACAGATGGTAATTAGTGACAACCAGAACCCTATACCAGTTGGTAATTACCCTCCACTTGTTGGGAGCGCGCTCAGTGCCAGGGCAGCGCTCTTCAGATTCATCATGGAGTTTTCACACAAAGGTAGATGATGAACTGCAGGAGACGGAGTCAGGCTGTGGTCTACAAAGGCCGGCTGGGGTCAGGACAGCGTGGTCAGGTACCAATTCAAGCCCAAAGATCCTGCCAGCAATAATTGGAGGGCCGCCATCTCTCTATTTCCAGCAAGAAGTCCCATATGGATAAAACTCTTATATGGGAAGAAGGCGTACGGCCGTGGCCAAACGTTTTGAAAATGACACAAATATTAATTTTCACAAAGTCGGCTGTCTCAGTTTTTATGATGACAATTTGCATATCCTTCAGAATATTATGAAGAGCGATCAGATGAATTGTAATTAATTGCAAAATCCTTCTTTGCCATGAAAATGAAAAAACATTTCCACTTCAATTGTGAAGAAGGCTTCAGGGCACCCAAGAAAGTCCAGCAAGGGCCAAGACCGTCTCCTCCAGTTGATTCAGCTGCGGGATGGGGGCACTGCCAATGCAGGGGGGTAAATCGGGGCACCGCCGGTGCGGGGGGATTCGGAGCACCACTAGTGCAGGGGGGATGGGGGCACTGCCAATGCGGGGGGGGTGGGGGCACTGCCAATGCAGGGGGGTGGGGGCACTGCCAATGCGGGGGGGATGGGGGCACTGCCAATGCAGGGGGGATGGGGCATCGCCGGTGCAGAGCTTGCTCAGGAATGGCAGCAGACAGGTGTGAGGACATTGGCACGCACAGTGAGGAGAAGACTTTTGGAGGACGGCCCGGTGTCAGGAAGGGCAGCAAAGAAGCAACTTCTCTCCAGGAAAAACATCGGGACAGACAGATATTCTGCAGAAAGTACAGGGATTGGACTTCTTAGGATGAGGGAAAGTCATTTTCTCTGATGAATCCCCTTCTGAATGTTTGCACATCCAGAGAAGAAAAGGCGAGCAGAACACATCAGTCCTGTGTCATGCATCCTGAGACCATTCATGGGTGTGCGTGGGGGCGGGGTGCTTCTCAGCCAAGGGAGGGCGATCACTCACAATTTGCCATGAATAAAGAATGGTACAAAAACCTCCTCCGAGAGCAACGTCTCCCAACCATCCAAGAAGAGTTTGGTGAGGAGCAATGCCTTTTCCAGCATTATGGAGCACCTTGCCATAAGGCAAAAGCCATAACTAAGTGGATTGAGGAACAAAACATGGAAATTTGGGGTCTGTGGTCAGGAAACTCCCCAGACTTTGATCCCATTGAGAACTTGTGGTAAATCCTCAAGAGAAGAGGCGGATGAACAAAAAAAACACACAAATTCTGACAAACTCCAAGCACTGATTATGCAAGAATGGGGGGCGGCCACCAGTCAGGGTGTGACCCAGACGTTGAGTGACAGCATGCTGGGGGGAATTGCCGAAGTCTTGAGAAAGAAGGGTCACCACTGTAAATATTGACTCTTTGCATAAACTTCATATCATTGTCAATAAAAGCCTCCGACACTTATTGAACTCCTGTAATTATACTTCCATGACCCATAGTAACATAACTGACAAAAAGATCTAACAACACTGAAGTAGCAGAAATTAATATTTATGTCATTTTCTAAACTTTTGGCCATGGCTGTAGATGCAGCCTATGAATCTAAGGTGTGACTATAGGTAATAGACCATGTGACCGCTATGGGGCCCAGACCATTTCACTGCTATGGAGTGCAGACCTTGTGCCCACTATAGGGCCCAGACCAATGTGACCGATATGGGGCCCAGACCTTGTGACCGCTATGGGGCCCCGACCATGTGACCGCTATGGGGCCCAGACCATGTGACTGCTATGGGGCCCAGACCATGTGACCACTAAAAGGCCCAGACCATGTGACCGCTATGGGGCCCAGACCATGTGACCGCTATGGGGCCCCGACCATGTGACCACTAAAAGGCCCAGACCATGTGACCGCTATGGGGCCCAGACCATGTGACCGCTATGGGGCCCAGACCATGTGACCACTAAAAGGCCCAGACCATGTGACCGCTATGGGGCCCAGACCATGTGACCGCTATGAGGCCCAGACTATTTGACCGCTATGGGGCCCCGACCATGTGACCATATGACTGATATGGAGTCAAGAACAGCTACAAAGTCATTCATCACTTGGTTTCATAGGACAGATGCAGATAAAATCCAAGTGTATATAGTTGTGTATAGTTGGACAACTCTTTATGATTGCAGCGGAATTTGCCCTTCTCTTCTACTAGGGGAGTTGCTGTTATATTGGAGATGAGGAAGTAGAAGGGGCCCCTAACACTTTTGCAATGGGGTCCCCTTTCTTCTACATATGTTGGAAAAAACGATCAAAAACAGCGCATCAAAGGGACTAGTAGATTGATGTGAAAAAGACTTTAAAATGTCATTTATTAAATGTAAAAAATAAATAAACACAGACATCTGATCCCTGCAGGATCTCAAACACATAAAAAACACCAATCATAAAACGGACAGATGTTTGATAATGAAAAGCTCCTCAGATCTCTCAATTATAACTTTGGAAAGGTCAAAACCAAAGACCAATGTGCACAGCTTTCGAATGCCTAATGAATGCAATCAATCATCTGAAAGAACCCAAAAAGTCAGTGTAAACGAATGGAACAACGTTCCTAGGGACACTCACTTCATAGGTGTTCAATGGGCTGCAGAGCTGATGAGTCCAGTCTGATGACCGAGGGGGAGGTGTTTATTTCAGCTCCATCTGAAGCGTTCGGCTTGGAGGCAGAGGTGTAATGCTGCACGCTAGGTGGTAAGGATCAAGCTTAGTCACCAGATGATATCAGCTGTACACATAGGCAGCTTGGAGAACGCTGCACTGCCTGCAGTGCCGCTTGTCCGAGCGGCTGTGGATCACATGAGAGGCTTGTCACGTGGAAGGCTGTGAAGGGGAAGGTTGCTATGCCGACTCTCCTGCTTACATGTTTCGCGCTCCTGCGCTTTGTCAAAGCGCAGGAGCGCGAAACATGTAAGCATCTGATATCATCTGGTATCATCTGATATCATCTGGTGACTAAGCTTGATCCTTACCACCTAGCGTGCAGCATTACACCTCTGCCTCCAAGCCGAACGCTTCAGATGGAGCTGAAATAAACACCTCCCCCTCGGTCATCAGACTGGACTCATCAGCTCTGCAGCCCATTGAACACCTATGAAGTGAGTGTCCCTAGGAACATTGTTCCATTCGTTTACACTGACTTTTTGGGTTCTTTCAGATGATTGATTGCATTCATTAGGCATTCGAAAGCTGTGCACATTGGTCTTTGGTTTTGACCTTTCCAAAGTTATAATTGAGAGATCTGAGGAGCTTTTCATTATCAAACATCTGTCCGTTTTATGATTGGTGTTTTTTATGTGTTTGAGATCCTGCAGGGATCAGATGTCTGTGTTTATTTATTTTTTACATTTAATAAATGACATTTTAAAGTCTTTTTCACATCAATCTACTAGTCCCTTTGATGCGCTGTTTTTGATCGTTTTTTCTGCTGCATCCATTTTTTGCCAAGTCCATAATGGGTTAACAGCCGCACATTGAGACCATCTACAGGACATTTATTTAAATAAACAAACATCCCACGAGATAGTCAAACGCTCTTAAAGAGACCATTCATTTGTGCGCCAACTTTATCTTGTTTGTTTTACGTTCTACATATGTTGGCAGACTATTGCTAGTATAGCCAGGTGCTTTTATTCTTCTCTCCCTCTACTGAGATACTGATAATTATACTGCACCATCCTCCTCCGGCCAGCAGGGGGAGAGCTAAAGCCAAGCAATCCCATACACTGCTATGTAGAGCGCTGAGAGTTCTGGGAGTTGTATTTTGAGACGGCAGCCATATATTGGGACGAATAGACTCCATAAACTACAGATCCCAATAGGCACTGTGCAGTGGGAGGGGTGGAGAGAGGATTTTTATTAAACTGCCCGGGAAAGTTCTTCCTCTTGGCACTGAGGGAGTTAGAGGGAGAGAGAGCGCCTCTTCCAGGATATTCATCTGCCAGATATTTGCATAACTCCCACCAAGAGCCCACCCACTTGGTTGATGCAGAGGGCTGGGATGTTTTCTATGTACAGCCCCCTGCTGGCCCATCCCACCAGCCATGATCTGCCCCCTGCTGGCCCCTCCCACCAGCCATGATCTGCCCCCTGCTGGCCCCTCCCACCAGCCATGATCTGCCCCCTGCCGGCCTCTCCCACCAGCCATGATCTGCCTGCATTGCATAGAGAAGCACAGAGACCCAGTGATGACATCACAGTGTGTAAAATAAGGGATTTAATAAAAATAGGAAGGTTTCATTTATAAACTTTATTAGCATGCTAATGGGGGGCAGAGATAAAATATAAGCAGAGTAATCTTCAGATTTAGGATAATAAAGCTGAGATGAGATTTCAGGGATTGGATTCACATCTCAGATTTGGATTTCTGAGTGAATATAGAACCGCCCCTCCCCCACACCTGAATCTTGTCTTCTTGTTGATGCCCCTGTAATGATCCAGATCCCCCCCACACACAGCGAGGTGATCAGAGGAGACACTGACAACAGAATGACGGCATTTCCCGTTTCGCCCTCAGCCAGCCAATCAGCAAACACTCCTCACAATGGCTTCTGGAGGCTCTAATTAGCGGCTTGGCTGTCCCTCTACTCCTCATCCAATTAGACGGAGATGTCACAGCGAGGTGACTAACCCATCACCGGGGCGCCCATCTCAGCCCCAGCGACAATGCGCTGCCCTAATTATTGGGTCGATCGTGACAATTCCAGCTCCGGCGCAGGTTGGCGATGTAAAAAGACCAAGTGACAGATTTCCAGCATCTCGTTACCAGCCAATGGGGACCCTTATATGTGACTCCACCCCCTCACCGGACAGCAACACATTTGTCATAAAGGGAATGAAATATGTAAGCAGGTAATACGATCGACCTGCTTGGGACCTCAGTCCAGACACTGGCACCATGCGTCATCATACCCCGGAATCCACACTCAGAATAGGGTGTCCCCATCCCCCACAGAGTAGCACAGGCTCCCCGCACACACCTCCAGCCACAAAACACCCCCCATACAGGGCACCGCGCCCCTCCTCCACACACAACTTTATTTATTAAAGCAATACAGTTTTATCTTTAGGATTTCACAGGAACGTTGTAAGTTATGCTATGTTTGTGTCCGCTAATAATCGATTTCCTTACTTACATCAGGGTCCCCAGAGAGCCCCCCTTACATCAGGGTCCCCAGAGAGCCCCCTTTACATCAGAGTCTCCAGAGAGCCCCCCCCCTTACATCAGAGTCCCCAGAGAGCCCCCCACTTACATCAGGGTCCACAGAGAGCCCCCCTTACATCAGAATCCCCAGAGAGCCCCCCTTACATCAGGGTCCCCAGAGAGCCCCCTTTACATCAGGGTCCCCAGAGAGCCCCCCACTTACATCAGGGTCCCCAGGGATTCCCCCTTACATCAGAGTCCCCAGAGAGCCCCCCCTTACATCAGGGTTCCCAGAGAGCCCCCCCTTACATCAGGGTCCCCAGAGAGCCCCCCTTACATCAGGTTTTATATCAGGGTTCCCAGACAGCCCCCCCTTACATCAGGGTTCCCAGAGAGCCCCCCTTACATCAGGGTCCCTAGAAAGCCCTCCTCACATCACGGTCCCCAGAGAGCCCCCTTACATCAGGGTCCCCAGAAAGCCCCCCTTACATCAGGGTTCCCAGTGAGCCCCCCTTACATCAGGGTCCCTGAAAAGCCCCCCTTACATCAGGGTCCCCAGAGAGCCCCCTTACATCAGGGTCCCCAGAAAGCCCCCCCCCCTTACATCAGGGTCCCCAGAGAGCCCCCCCTTACATCAGGGTTCCCAGAGAGCCCCCCTTACATCAGGGTCCCTAGAGAGCCCCCACTTCCATCAGGATCCCCAGAGAGCCCTTACATCAGGGTCTCCAGAGAGCCCCCCCTTACATCAGGGTTCCCAGAGAGCCCCCCCTTACATCAGGGTTCCCAGAGAGCCCCCCTAACATCAGGGTCCTCAGAGAGCCCCCACTTACATCAGGGTCCCCAGAGAGCCCCCCCTTACATCAGGGTCCCTAGAGAGCCCCCACTTACATCAGGATCCCCAGAGAGCCCCCCCTTACATCAGGGTCCCTAGAGAGCACCCGCTTACATCAGCGACCACAGAGAGCCCCCCCTTACATCAAAGTCCTCAGAGAGCCCCCCTTACATCAGGGTCCCTAGAGAGCGCCTGCTTATATCAGGGTCCACAGAGAGCCCCCCTTACATCAGGGTCCCCAGAGAGCTTCCTCCTTACATCAGGGTCCCTATAGAGAGCCCCCCTTACATCAGGTTTTATATCAGGGTTCCCAGACAGCCCCCCCTTACATCAGGGTTCCCAGAGAGCCCCCCTTACATCAGGGTCCCTAGAAACCCCTCCTCACATCACGGTCCCCAGAGAGCCCCCTTACATCAGGGTCCCCAGAAAGCCCCCCTTACATCAGGGTTCCCAGTGAGCCCCCCTTACATCAGGGTCCCTGAAAAGCCCCCCTTACATCAGGGTCCCCAGAGAGCCCCCTTACATCAGGGTCCCCAGAAAGCCCCCCCCTTACATCAGGGTCCCCAGAGAGCCCCCCCCTTACATCAGGGTTCCCAGAGAGCCCCCCTTACATCAGGGTCCCTAGAGAGCCCCCACTTCCATCAGGATCCCCAGAGAGCCCTTACATCAGGGTCTCCAGAGAGCCCCCCCTTACATCAGGGTTCCCAGAGAGCCCCCCTAACATCAGGGTCCTCAGAGAGCCCCCACTTACATCAGGGTCCCCAGAGAGCCCCCCCTTACATCAGGGTCCCTAGAGAGCCCCCACTTACATCAGGATCCCCAGAGAGCCCCCCCTTACATAAGGGTCTCCAGAGAGCCCCCCCTTACATCAGGGTCCCTAGAGAGCACCCGCTTACATCAGCGACCACAGAGAGCCCCCCCTTACATCAAAGTCCTCAGAGAGCCCCCCTTACATCAGGGTCCCGAGAGAGCGCCTGCTTATATCAGGGTCCACAGAGAGCCCCCCTTACATCAGGGTCCCCAGAGAGCTTCCTCCTTACATCAGGGTCCCTATAGAGTGCCCGCTTACATCAGGGTCCACGGAGAGTCCCCCTTACATCAGGGTCCCTAGAGAGCCACCGCCTACATCAGGGTCCCTAGAGAGCCCCCCTTACATCAGGGTCCCCAGAGAGCCTCACTTACATCAGGGTCCCCAGAGAGCATCCTCCTTACATCAGGGTCCCTAGAGAGCCCACCTTACATCAGGGTCCCTAGAGCCTCACTTACATCAGAGTCCCCAGAGAGCCCCCCCTTACATCAGGGTCCCCAGAGAGCTTCCTCCTTACATCAGGGTCCCCAGAGAGCTTCCTCCTTACATCAGGGTCCCCAGAGAGCCCCCTCTTACATCAGGGTCCCTAGAGAGCCCCGGCTTACATCAGGACCCCCAGAGAGCCCCCCTTACATCAGGGACCCCAGAGAGCCTACTCCTTACATCAGGGTCCCCAGAGAGCCCCCCTTACATCAGGGTCCCTAAGGGGCCCCCCTTACATCAGGTTTCCCAGAGAGCCTCCCCCTTACATCAGGATCCCCAGAGAGCCCCCCTTACATCAGGGTGCCCAGAGAGAGGGCAGGCAGTAAGAGATAATATTTTCTATCTGCTCACTCGCCCGCCCGCCAGCCACTTCTCCCATGCTGCCCGTCCGTTCTCCAGCTCTCTCGTGCTACCCGCTGGCTCTCTCATGCGGCCCCCTGAACTCGTGACTCGAGAGAAGCAGTGGCCCAGTGGTGGGGGACCCCTGTAGAAACTCTGGGCTATGGGCTCCAGAAGACACCCCCTAGGGACACCACTGAGTAGCGGTGTAGTAATAGTGTAGTAGTGGTGGAGCAGCTGTTTAGTAATAGTGTAGTAGGGGGGTAGTAGTGGTGTAGTATGGGTGAATTAGCGGGGTAGTAGGGGTGTAGAAAGTGGGTAGTAGTGGTGTAGTAGGGGTGTAGTAAGGGGGTAGTAGTGGTGTAGTAACAGTGTGTGTGATTTCCATCTTCCAGCAGCATTGGCCAGGTATGGGGTATATATGTGTGTTTATATATATTTTTGTTGATCCAAGCTGGACCAATGTAACTGTGTATTACATACAGGCGCCTGGATTCCCTCGAAAGTGTGGAGGTCTCCGTTGTTTATAGAGAACGGGACACATTTGTATTGAATATATTCCCCTCTTGGATACTCTGTTGTGTTCAACGCCAATTGCAGCGAGTACCTGCAGCAGTTGCCACTAGCAACAGGGTAGTATGTACATGATGCATATTTCTGGATCTCCGTGGAAGTGCAGAGTATGGTGTGCGGACGCCATTAGTCACACCAGCGCATCCAGCGGATCGCACGGCAGAATACGGTGAATATCACTCTGCAGTGGAGGGGGTTCTGGAACAGATGGAAATTGGGGTCCCATGATGGGGTACCGGCTCAGCAAGGGAAGGATTTTTGGTGTTTGCAATGTGTAATGGATTTGATACAATGAAATAATAAAGAGATTGGATCTAAAATAATTGGATACAATGAAAGAATAAATAGAACTCTGTGGGTGAGAACCGAGTTATGTGACATTTGGGGAGTCTCCGGATGAAGAGATATAATATTCACATCATTCATTATATATAGTGAGCACATCATACGGAGGCCTTGCCCCAAATGTTTAAATTTAATGTCAATTTAACAAGAAATTAAACACAGTTTTAATGTGGACCTCAAGGTACTCAGATCAATACACAATAATAAATGATATCCATATGAATCAATAGTTAGGGGTTGGGGTTAGAGGTAGGGATTAGGGCTAGTGGTAGGGTTGAGGTTTGGATTAGAGTTAGGACTAGATGTATGGTTATCGTTGGGGTTGGGGTTGGGGTAAGGTTAGAGTTGGGGTTAGGGGTAGGGTTATGGTTAGGATTGGGTTTAGGGTTAGGGTTAGAGGTAAGGTTAGGGTTGGGGTTAGGGGTAGGGATTGGGGTTAGGGCTAGTGGTAGGGTTAGGGGTAAGGGTGGAGTTGGGGTTGGAGCTAGGGTTAGGGTTAGGGATTAGGGCTTGGGTTAGGGATTGGGGTTAGGGCTAGTGAGGTTGAGATTGGGATTAGAGTTAGAGCTAGATGTATGGTTAGGGGGTAGGGTTGGAATTGGGGTTTCAGGACTAAATGATTAGGGTTGGAGTGAGGGGTAGGGTTGGAGTTGGGGTTAGGGTATGGAGTAGGGACAAGGGCTTAGGTTAGGGTTGGGATTTGCATTTTAGCTAGTGGTAGGGCTAGGTGTAGGGTTAGGGTTGGAGTTAGGGGTAGGGTTGTTGGGGTTAGGGTACGGAGTATGGATTAGGGTTTAGGTTACGGTTGGGCTTTAGGTTTTGACTAGTGGTAGGGTTGGGGTTAGGACTAGATGTTTGGTTAGGGTTGAAGTTAGGGGTAGGGTTGGAGTTGGGGTTTAGGAGTAGGGATTAGGATTAGGTTTAGGGGTAGGGTTGGGTTTAGGACTAGATGTATGGTTAGGGCTTAAATTAGGGGTAGGGTTGGGTTTAGGGCTAGGTGTACGCTTAGGATTAGGGATAGGGTTAGGATTCGGTGTAAGGTTAGGAATATGGTTTGGGTTAGGATTAGGTGTAGGGTTAGGGTTAGGATTCAGTGTAGGGATAGGGTTAGGGTTAGCATTCGGTGAAGGGTTAGGGTTAGGATTCGGTGTAGGGTTAGGGTTAGGATTAGGTATAGGGTTAGGGATAGGGTTAGGGTTAGGATTCGGTGTAGGGTTAGGGATAGGGTTAGGGTTAGGGTTAGGATTCGGTGTAGGGTTAGGGATAGGATTCGGTGTAGAGTTAGGTTTAGGGTTCGGTTTAGGGTTAGGATTCGGTGTAGGGTTAGGGTTAGGATTCGGTTTAGGGTTAGCATTCAGTGTAGCGTTAGGGATAGGGTTTGGGTAGGATTCGGTGCAGGGTTAGGGTTAGGGTTGGTATTCGGTGTAGGGTTAGGGAAAGGGTTAGGGTTAGGATTCGGTGAAGGGTTAGGGTTAGGATTCGGTGTAGGGTTAGGTATAGGGTTAGGGTTAGGATTCAGTGTAGTTTAGGGATAGGGTTAGGATTTAGTGTAGGGTTAGGATTAGGGATAGGGTTAGGATTTGGTGTAGGGTTAGGATTCGGAGTAGGGTTAGGGTTAGGGTTATGATTCGGTGTAGGGTTAGGGCTAGGATTCAGTTTAGGGTTAGGATTCGGTGTAGGGTTAGGGTTAGGTTTAGGATTCGGTGTAGGGTTAGGGTTAGGATTCGATGTAGGGTTAGAGTTTGGGTTAGGATTCGGTGTAGGGTAAGGGTTAGGATTCGATGTAGGGTTAGGATTAGGGATTGGATTAGGATTTGGTGCAGGGTTAGGGTTAGGGTTAGTATTCGGTTTATGGTTAGGGTTAGGACTCGGTGTAGGGTTAGGGTTAGGATTCAGTGTAGGGTTAGGGTTAGGATTTGGTGTAGGGTTAGGATTCGGTATATGGTTAGGATTCGGTGTAGGGTTAGGGTTAGGATTCGGTGTTGGGTTAGGATTAGGTTAGGGTTAGGATTCGGTTTATGGTTAGGGTTAGGATTCACTGTAAGGTTAGGGATAGGGTTAGGATTCAGTGTTGGGTTAGGGTTAGGATTCAGTGTAGGGTTAGGTTTAAGATTCGGTGTAGGGTTAGCATTCGGGTTAGGGTTAGGATTCGGTGTATGGTAAGGGTTAGGGTTAGGATTCAGTGTAGGGTTAGGGTTAGGATTTGGTATAGGGTTAGGGTAAGGATTCGGTGTAGGGTTAGGGTTAGGATTCAGTGTAGGGTTAGGGTTAGGATTTGGTGTAGGGTAAGGGTTAGGGTTAGGATTCAGTGTAGGGTTAGGATTCGGTGTAGGGTTAGGACTTGGTGTAGGGTTAGGATTAGGGTTAGGATTTGGTGTAGGGTTAGGGTTAGGGTTAGGACTTGGTGTAGGGTTAGGATTAGGGTTAGGATTTGGTGTAGGGTTAGGGTTAGGACTCGGTGTAGGGTTAGGGTTAGGATTTGGTTTAGGGTTAGGATTTGGTTAGGGTTAGGGATAGGGTTAGGATTTGGTGTAGGGTTAGTATTAGGATTTGGTGTAGGGTTAGGGTTTGGTGTAAGGTTAGGGATAGGGTTAGGATTCAGTGTAGGGTTAAGGTTAGCGTTAGGATTCAGTGCAGGGTTAGGGTTGGGGGGTAGGGTTTGGGTTAGAATTAGGGTTAGGGTTAGGGGTTAGGGTTAGGGTTAGGGTTAGGATTCGGTGTAGGGTTATGGATAGGGTTAGGATTAGGGTTAGGATTCGGTGTAGGGTTAGGATTTGGTGTAGGATTCGGTGTAGGTTTAGGGATAGGGTTAGGATTTGGTGTAGGGTTAGGGTTAGGATTTGGTATAGGGTTAGGTTTGGGGGTAGGGTTTGGGTTAGGATTCATGTAGGGTTAGGGTTAGGGTTTCCTGTGTCACTGCTCCGCCTCCAGCCGGTTCATTGGACAATGTATCGGAATCGTCACTTCTGTCCAATTAGAAGGAGGTGAAGCAGGAGGAAGTCAGCCCCCTTGTGTGATAGGGCGGTGTACATCATGTGACAGTCTCTGGGCAGGCAGCACATACAGTACATATTACAGGCATTTAATCATCTCTAGTATTTGTCTGCACTGATTTATATTATTTTACTTTCTCTAACAATCATCTTTTTTCAGTAATCAGGTTTTCTGCCAGAATCGCGATGTGGGAAACTTAATAAAAACACAGAAAGAGAAAAATGAGTGGCAGAATCCGGTGTGGATGTGACACCATCGGGTGTGAAGTGACAGGAGGGGGATGGTGCTACTGATCAGCTGGAAGATAATTACATTGTAACAACAAACAAATGGAACACCTTCGAAACAGCGCCACGACACCGAGACACGAGACATCGAGACACCGAGACACCGAGACACCGAGACATCGAGACACCGAGACACCGAGACACCGAGACACCGAGACATCGAGACACTGAGACACCGAGACACCGAGACATCGAGACACCGAGACACCACGACACCGAGACACGAGACACCACGACACGGCGACATCGAGACATCGAGACACCGAGACATCGAGACACCGAGACATCGAGACACCGAGACACCGAGACATCGAGACACCGAGACATCGAGACACCGAGACATCGAGACACCGAGACATCGAGACACCACGACACCGAGACACCGAGACACGAGACACCGAGACATCGAGACACCGAGACACCGAGACATCGAGACACGAGACATCGAGACACCGAGACACCGCGACACCGAGACACCGAGACACCGAGACATGAGACACCGAGACACCGAGACATCGAGACACCGAGACACCGAGACATCGAGACACCACGACACCGAGACACCGAGACACCGAGACATCGAGACACCGAGACACCGAGACATCGAGACACCGAGACACAGAGACACGGCGACACAGAGACACCACGACACGGCGACATCGAGACATCGAGACACCGAGACACCGAGACACCGAGACAGCGAGACACGAGACACGAGACACCGAGACACCGAGACACCGAGACACCGCGCACCGAGAAACTGAGACATCGAGACATCGTGACACCGCGCACTATGACACTGAGACACCACAACGCGGCGACACCACGACGTCGCGACATCGAGACACCGCGCACACTGACAGTTGGTGCATCTCATCAGGAAGGGGGTTCTCTTCTCACACCCCGAGATAAGGACTTGCCTGTGCCTGCAAGAAAGAAGGGCTCCGGGTATTATGGTAACAAATACAATTCCTAGTCCTCGTTTCTCCGGAATATCGGAATTTAGATTGTATTTTGGCAAAGAAGCCAGAAGTGCGAACAGCTGAAAGTACAAAAATAGTATCCAAACGCTAACGCTCTCCCTAACTCCACCCACTAATGATAACCCTAACACTAAATCTAACCCTAATGGTAGCAATAACTCTGCCCCATTGTTTAACTGATTCCCTTCCATTAACAATAACAATAACAATAATAGCAACAATAACCCTAACACTAAGCCTAATTGTAACCCTAACATTCTAAACTGTTTCTTTAAAATATCCTGGCTCTGCAGTGGTTTTGTACAGAGCAGCCTCCATCCCCCTCTTCTCGGGTCCCCCGCCGACACTCCTGGCTCCTCCCCCCACCAAATACCCCCATAGCAAGCTGATTGCTATAGAGACACTCATAAATTATTACTCCCAAGCCCTGCTCTGTGTGTCCATAAAACACAGAGCATGGCCCCGCCCTCCGCTCCCTCCTCACTGGCTGTGATTGACAGTGGCAGGAGCCAAAGTCTAACTCTAACACTAAGACAAACCCTTACACTAAGCCTAACATTAACTCCAACACTAAGCCTAACACTAAGCCAAAGTCTAACCCTAACAATAAGACATTAGTAGCACTATCTCTAAGCCTAACCCTAAGACTAACACTAAGTCTAGCACTAACCCTAATGCTAACTTTAACACTAAATCTAATATTAATGGTAACAGTAACTCCATCCCATTGTTTAACCCCATCCTTACCATTGAATGTTATAAACCATCAGGGGGGTGGGCATCTATTTATGGAGTGCCCCCATTTATATATCACCCTCGGATGGGCGGTACCCCCCAATAATAGAAGGCTTGGTTCACAGGCACTGTGTATAGTGCCAGTCCGAGGGGCTCTGTACCAATTGATGACCAGTCACAGTGCGGTCTTTACACGGGAAGAACTCGTCCTCTCCTCTTAAAATGTTGGAACAGAGCACAAGCAGCAGATATAAGGGTGTGGGGGGTTCTGGGGGTTCTCGGGGGTCATTTTGGGGGTGTTCATACCGTCCTGGCAGAAACAAAGAAAAACGTTTTTCTTTTACTTTTGATCTTTTTTTTCTTCTTTCTTTTGTAAAAAATAAAATCCCACCAAAATGAAGCTTTATCTGTCTGTAAAAAATACAATTGATATAAAATGAATGTGTGTACAGTGTCACATGATGGAGTCATTGTCAGTCTAACTATCGCCATGATATTAGAATATTGGGATCCTCCTAGAATCCACCTCGGGGCACCATCCCATCAATCTAAACATTACAATGTATTACCCCCCCCCCCCCCAGAGCAGAGGCAAAAGCAGGACTTTCAGAGTGCCACAGTGAGGATAGACACAAAGTGATACAAATCTTTATTACAGAGATAAAACATAATAAAAGTCACACAATAGTAAGAATGCTACATATATATACATTTTGATAATTCGGTGCATGAATCAAGTGTCCAAAATGGTATAATGGATTGACGCGTTTTGCTGTAGCATATATATATAAAAAAAACATCAATAGACAATAAGTGTGTCAGTGCAGTTTTAATGCAGTATATTGAAGTGCGTCAGTGCAGTATTACTGCAGTATATTGAAGTGTGTCAGTGCGGTTTTACTGCAGTATATTGTAGGCCATCACTTGAAAGCTCAAGGAGGTCAGGTTTGCCATTCTTTCACCTGCAGTGTGTGATGAGACATTGTCATGCAACATGACACCTTCGTCAATGAAGCGCAGTAATATGTTGCATTGGTGGTTGAACCCTTTTGGAGGTAGTCCACCAGCAGAACTCCCTTCTTACCCCAAAAAACTGTTGCCATTTGATTCTGCACTGACCTTTGCTCCAGCAGGTTCTATACACTGTGCACCACTTTACAGGAAGGCCCCCGGCACTATATTTAACCACATGCCGACCGGGCCATAGTCGAAAGACGGCTACAGCGCGGTTGGCTTGGATGTCCTCCCAGAATTTTGCTCCCGTGCGCGGCGCATCACGGATCACGGTAAATGGCTGCCGATAGCGCACGTTTACCACGTGATCGCTCTGTCAAATGAAGGAGTGATCACTTGTAAACAAACCAGCGTCATGTCATGACGGCGGTTCTTCCCTCCCCGCTCTGTACCAATCGGTACAGTGAGAGGGCAGAGGGGGAGAGATGGCAGAAGCGCTGTGGGCTGGATGTGAAGTGCCCACAGCGCTGCTCAGTGGCAATAATCTGTAGTACTCTGTAGTGCCAATACCGTGCAATAAATTCTTCTCAGTGGTTTTTGATTAATAGCGCAAAAAATAAACAACCCGGCGGTGATTAAATACCGCCAAATGAGTGAAAAAAAGGACAACATTTTCATATGGGTACAGTGTTGTATGACTGAGTAATTGTAATTCAAAGTGAGAGAGCGCTGAAAGCTGAAAATTGGTCTGGTTAGGAAGGGGGTTCAAGTGCCCGGCATTCAAGGGGTTAAAGGAATTTTTCATTTCTATTGTGTCACTTTAAGCATCAATAAATCGCGGCTCCTTTATAAAGGATCTTTTGTAAGAACTCCGGTGACCCCCCCATGTTGGTGGAATCACTAAAGCAATGGAGCTGATGATCTGAGTCGGATCTGGGTGGAGTTTGGCTCTATAAAACTGATGCTGAAATCATTTCAGACTCAGAAATCGTTGTCTCACTCTTCAGTGTAGAGTTGCTGGACGCGGAGCGGAGATAAGATGAGGTGTACACCGCCACCATTAATACTTCATTGGACTGGCGGTCTGTCACGTTGCAGTGATGGCGTCCGGATCATCTACTGGCGTGATATCAGCGTCCCCGGCTGGCCGATTAGAATAACAACATTAAAGGCTTTTCATTTCTCCCGTACCGGCACATTCTCCCCGCAGCCCACACCCTCCGCGTCCCTCCGCAGCTTTAGGAGGGGCGGTAATATGTGACGCCGAGTCTGAGCCGGAACATTCGGCGTGGAAAGTGTTACCTGCAGCTCCCGGAATGCAGATGAGGCTGAAATCCCAACACCGTCCCCGGAGACGTCCTGCAAGTCAGACACTCGCAGTGCTCAGCACAGAGGAGAGTTCAGGAAGAGGTCACACCGGAGTCCTCAGGAAGATAATCGTCCGCCATCTTCTAGCAGTGTAGTAGCGGTGTAGTAGCAGTGTAGTCATGGTATAGTAGCAGTGTAGTCATGGTATAGTAGCAATGTAGTAGCGGTGTAGTTGTGGTGTAGAAGCAGTGTAGTAGTGGTGTAGTAGCAGTGTAGTCGTGGTATAGTAGAGGTGTAGTATCAGTGTAGCAATGGTATAGTAGTGATTCTTACTCCAGTGATTTTCAGCTTCCACAGGGATCTCACAGGTTTGGCACATATCTCTGGATGGAGACAAGTACACGCAACCACCAGCCCTCCTGTATGGGGCACAGGCAGCAGGGTAAAATGGATGTGGGCAGGGAGGGTGATCAGCAAGGTGGGAGATGGGCAATTACTGGAACCAATCCCTATATGGTTCTCTCTGTAGCAGCTGAAAGCCGGCTTCTTCTCCTCTCCCTCCAATCGGCTTTCAGCTGCTGCAGAGAGAACCATATAGGGAATTGGTTCCAGTAGTTGCCCCCTCCCCCCCACCATACTGATCCACCTCCCTGTGCATCATACGTCTCTCCCTGCAGCCTGCGCCCCCTGTGTGCCACCCCCCACCCAGTGCTGACGGCTTCTCTCCTCTCCTTTCTGCCGGAAGCTTCGAGTAAACAATAGGATACTTTAAGATGGAGGGAGGGGGAAGTGTCCAGTAAATTTCATATTTACCACGCCCTTCCTTTCCCGAATGAACACAATGATTGATTGGTGCTCACTGTGTTCATGTGTAACTGAAGCATTGACTGTATGGGGCCCCGTGTTGGGTTGTCTGTAAGGGGCCCCATGTTGGGTTGTCTGTATGGGGCCCCGTGTTGCGTTGTCTGTATGGGGCCCCGTGTTGGGTTGTCTGTATGGGGTCCCGTGTTGGGTTGTCTGTATGGGGCCCCGTGTTGGGTTGTCTGTATGGGGCCCCGTGTTGGGTTGTCTGTATGGGGCCCCGTGTTGGGTTGTCTGTAAGGGGCCCCGTGTTGGGTTGTCTGTATGGGGCCCCGTGTTGCGTTGTCTGTATGGGGCCCCGTGTTGGGTTGTCTGTATGGGGTCCCGTGTTGGGTTGTCTGTATGGGGCCCCGTGTTGGGTTGTCTGTATGGGGCCCCGTGTTGGGTTGTCTGTATGGGGCCCCGTGTTGAGTTGTCTGTATCCCTCCACTGAAACGCGTAGGGAAACATTGATGCTTCTTGTATATTTATAGTGTTGGGTATCCCCTGGGGGGTATCATTGCTTTATATGAGGATATAATTCCCTCCCCCTCACTAGTCGGTGTATACACGGATTATGGATGTATTATGGATTATGGATTATCATTCTATGGATGAATATTAAATGTAATTTATTGATATTTGTATCTTTGCTGTTAATTTGGCCCCTATTCCGGGCAGTGCTCCGCCGTCGCTCTTCCCAATTGGTTATTCAGAATTATGTCATCAATAAATTGATTTTATTACATTTTTTTGTGAGCATGTCCCGAATCTCTCCCACCTCACTCCCGGGGCAATTGTTCCTTTTTGTGGGGTCCAGTGAGGGCTTTTTATATATGGGGGTGATCTGCGCATGTTTTAGAGGGGGAGGGGTGCCAGTAGATATGAAGAGATTGAAGAGGTACCGTGCTGCTCCAAGGAGGAGAGTGTGACTGTGCTGCCCCAAGGAGGAGAGTGGACTGTGCTGCCCCAAGGAGGAGAGTGGGGCTGTGCTTCTCCAAGGAGGAGAGTGGGGCCGTGCTGCTCCAAGGAGGAGAGTGGGACTGTGCTGCTCCAAGGAGGAGAGTGGGACTGTGCTGCCCCAAGGAGGAGAGTGGGTCTGTGCTGCTCCAAGGAGGAGAGTGGGGCTGTGCTTCTCCAAGGAGGAGAGTGGGTCTGTGCTGCTCCAAGGAGGAGAGTGGGGCTGTGCTTCTCCAAGGAGGAGAGTGGGTCTGTGCTGCTCCAAGGAGGAGAGTGGGGCTGTGCTTCTCCAAGGAGGAGAGTGGGGCCGTGCTGCTCCAAGGAGGAGAGTGGGACTGTGCTGCTCCAAGGAGGAGAGTGGGACTGTGCTGCCCCAAGGAGGAGAGTGGGTCTGTGCTGCTCCAAGGAGGAGAGTGGGTCTGTGCTGCTCCAAGGAGGAGAGTGGGGCTGTGCTTCTCCAAGGAGGAGAGTGGGGCCGTGCTGCTCCAAGGAGGAGAGTGGGACTGTGCTGCTCCAAGGAGGAGAGTGGGACTGTGCTGCCCCAAGGAGGAGAGTGGACTGTGCTGCCCCAAGGAGGAGAGTGGGACTGTGCTGCCCCAAGGAGGAGAGTGGGTCTGTGCTGCTCCAAGGAGGAGAGTGGGGCTGTGCTTCTCCAAGGAGGAGAGTGGGTCTGTGCTGCTCCAAGGAGGAGAGTGGGGCTGTGCTTCTCCAAGGAGGAGAGTGGGGCCGTGCTTCTCCAAGGAGGAGAGTGGGGCCGTGCTGCCCCAAGGAGGAGAGTGGGACTGTGCTGCCCCAAGGAGGAGAGTGGGACTGTGCTTCTCCAAGGAGGAGAGTGGGGCCGTGCTGCTCCAAGGAGGAGAGTGGGACTGTGCTGCTCCAAGGAGGAGAGTGGGACTGTGCTGCCCCAAGGAGGAGAGTGGGACTGTGCTGCTCCAAGGAGGAGAGTGTGACTGTGCTGCTCCAAGGAGGAGAGTGGGACTGTGCTGCTCCAAGGAGGAGAGTGGGACTGTGCTGCTCCAAGGAGGAGAGTGGGACTGTGCTGCTCCAAGGAGGAGAGTGGGACTGTGCTGCTCCAAGGAGGAGAGTGGGACTGTGCTGCTCCAAGGAGGAGAGTGGGGCTGTGCTGCCCCAAGGAGGAGAGTGGGTCTGTGCTGCTCCAAGGAGGAGAGTGGGACTGTGCTTCTCCAAGGAGGAGAGTGGGGCCGTGCTGCTCCAAGGAGGAGAGTGGGACTGTGCTGCTCCAAGGAGGAGAGTGGGACTGTGCTGCCCCAAGGAGGAGAGTGGGACTGTGCTGCCCCAAGGAGGAGAGTGGGACTGTGCTGCTCCAAGGAGGAGAGTGGGACTGTGCTGCTCCAAGGAGGAGAGTGGGACTGTGCTGCTCCAAGGAGGAGAGTGTGACTGTGCTGCTCCAAGGAGGAGAGTGGGACTGTGCTGCTCCAAGGAGGAGAGTGGGACTGTGCTGCTCCAAGGAGGAGAGTGGGACTGTGCTGCTCCAAGGAGGAGAGTGGGGCTGTGCTGCTCCAAGGAGGAGAGTGGGGCCGTGCTGCTCCAAGGAGGAGAGTGGGACTGTGCTGCTGGATGAGGTATGTTGGGGGTGGGGAGATGTACGCAGTGTGGGGGTATCCTCACATATTGCATCGATCTTTGAAGTGATTGGCATCTCTTGGGCAGTGAGTGAGGTGGTGGGTAGAGGGGGTGGGGGACGAAGGAGAGAGTTAAAGGTAGAGAAGAGCCGACGGGCATTGGATGACGGAATATTGATAAGAAAGGAGGCTTGTTTGGCAGCCTGGAGGCAGGAATTGTATCTTAGGGGGGCAGATTTATATCGGGGGAAGTCCTGCAGGGATTTGGTTTTGCGCCACAATCATTGAAGAACACGGCAATGTCTCCGGAGGTCTCCGGTGTTGTCGGTTTGCCGGGATTCTGCGTGTGGTCAGAGGAGTCCGGAGAGGGTGACAGAGAACTGTTGTAGACAAAGGTGCCCAATTCACACAGAGCGCTTCTCCATGCAGATTCACTGGCTGTGCCGACCCCTAACTATGTTGTTATGTAACAACGTGGCTCCTGCCTTTATAATTCATCCTCCCGCCACTTTTCTACTGTTAACAATCTTGTCAGTCCCGGAGTCCCGCTCTGTCTTCCTGCGGCTGATCCTTCTGCCTGCTGCCAGGTACCTGGTGCCGCCATCTTGGATTGGGCAGCTGCATGCGACTTCCTAAAGAACCATAACAAGCTCCACGCTGCTCATGAGGGAGATCTCGTGGCCTTGTGGGACCGGTTCTGGGATGTGCCAGGAGACACGGACAGGAACCTGGGTGGGGGAGGGGGGAGCCAGAGACATCATGCTCACCTAGGTGAGAGTTCAGGAAGTGGGTCAAAAAAGGGAACCGCCCCCTATTGAAAAAAACAAACTAGAAAGTGTTAGGTGTGGGGGTGGGGAGGAGGATTTTGAGTGAAGGTCCACCTTAGAAGGACACGTTATATATATATATATCTGCCCCGATGGAGGATGAACTGCATCACTTTATAACAAAGTATCTCTGAGATTCTCTCGCATTTTCATCTCCTGGATGAACGGCTCCACCCACCGTCCCCCCCCCCCCCCCCCCCCGCCCGTCTCCGTCTCCGCTGACACCACCGTGATTTAGAGGAGCTTTCCTGTGAAATATGGAGGACAAATATGAGGAACGCACAACAAATGGAACATCCGCCGTCACCTGACAAAACGTACACGGCGTCTGAGGGGTTTGTGTCCGGAACATTCTGGCTGGTGATTGACATTTCTATTAATGTGAAGCGCCAAAGAACTTTTATTAATTAGCGTCTTGTAGATAAAAGAACCACAAAGCCGATTCCCTCAAATATTCCACCAAAATATAAATACACATCAATATGTCCCAAAATAGGGACTCCGAGTTTGCCTCGTCCATCCATCATTAATAGAGAGGGAGGGAGATTACCGTATATTTACTTGTTTTATAGCCTTTTTATTTTTACATTTCTTTAATTGCTTCCTGGTTTCTGATCTAGGCAAATGATGTCATCCATCCCAGCAGTCTTCACAGGAGGAGGGGCTTTCTCAGCTAAGCCACACCCTTCTGCCTGCATGCCTGAGCTAAGCACAGAAGGAAAAGCTACATGGATCATCTGACTCTAGAAATGAAAACAAAAAAACAAACTAGAAAGTGTTAGGTGTGGGGGTGGGGAGGAGGATTTTGAGTGAAGGTCCACCTTAGAAGGACACGTTATATATGTGTATACACATATATATATATATATATATATATCTGCCCCGATGGAGGATGAACTGCATCACTTTATAACAAAGTATCTCTACGATTCTCTCACGTTTTCATCTCCTGGATGAACGGCTCCGCCCTCCCGTCTCCCCCCGCTGGTCTCCGTCCGTCTCCTCCCGCCCGTCTCCGCCTGCCCATCTCCCCCAGCATATCCCCACCCGCCTGTCTCCCCCCACCCGTCTCCCCTGTCCGTCTCCGCCTGCCCATCTCCCCCGCCCATCTCCTCCCACCCGTCTCCGCCCCCCCATCTCCTCCGCCCGTCTCCGCCCGACCGTCTCCGCCCGCCCGTCTCCGCCCTCCCATCTCCCCCCGCCCGTCTCCACCTGCCCGTCTCCACCCGCCCGTCTCCCCCACCTATCCCCGCCCATCTCCCCCCGCCCATCTCACCCCACCCGTCTCCGCCTGCCCATCTCCCCCGGCAAATCCCCGCCCGCCTGTCTCCCCCCACCCGTCTCCCCTGTCCGTCTCCGCCCGCCCATCTCCCCTGCCCATCTCCTCCCGCCCGTCTCCGCCCGCCCGTCTCCTCCCGCCCGTCTCCCCCGCCCATCTCCGCCCTCCCATCTCCCCCACTTATCCCCGGCCATCTCCCCCCGCCCATCTCCGCCCGCCCATCTCACCCCACCCGTCTCCCCAGCCTATCCCCGCCTGCCAGGCTCCCCCCACCCATCTCCCCTCTGCCGTCTCCACCCGCCCCTCTCCACCCGCCCGTCTCCCCCACCTATCCCCGCCCATCTCCCCCCGCCCATCTCCGCCCGCCCATCTCACCCCACCCGTCTCCCCAGCCTATGCCCGCCTGCCCGGCTCCCCCCACCCATCTCCCCCCGCCCATCTCCTCCCGCCCGTCTCCGCCCGCCCCTCTCCAACCGCCTATCCCCGCCTGCCCGGCTCCCCCCACCCATCTCCTCCCGCCTGGCTCCCCCCACCAGTCTCAATGCTGAATCCTGGATTAGGGATATTGCAATCTGTGTTGTACTGATTTTGCTGATGGTATTACTTTTATATGCCTGCTTCAGGTTTATTATGTGCATGGTTTCCGAGGTACTTGACCTTCCAACCCAGCTGCAGCTAATAGAATATATCTTGACTTTTACTATGGCCACCGGGATGAGTATGTCACAGTGAGAAGAAGTAAGTCATGTTCATGGTTTGTCATGATTTATCCCTTGTACACACGGCTGGAGATTTCCACAACCAAATCCGTAGGATTTTGTCCGTAGGATTGTGTCCGAAACTGTTGCATACACACAGTCGGACAAAGTTGGTGAAAAAATCCGATCATTCAGAACGTGATGACGTAATTTCGTTATGACGGGACTACGTTCAGGCTAGTAGCCAATAGCTTTGGTGTAGGAATTTGATCTGAGCATGCGTGGCACTTGGTCCGATCAAAATGCTGTACACATGATCGGAGTATGTCCGATCGGACCAGTTGGTCGGGAAATATTTCCAACATGTTGGAAAATTGGGTCCGACGGAGATTCCGAGGAATCAGTCCGATGCAGACCACACACAGTCAGATTATCTGACAACACTGTCCGATAAGACACATTCCGACAGATTCTCCAACTGTGTGTACAGGGGCTAAGAGGGGATTGTTGTGATATGGCTGAACCAGAGTGACTCCATCTTTGTAAGTTCATATAGGATTAACCTGGGTTAACTTTGATAGTTAGCTTAAGTTCTGTATCTGCAGACATAAGCAGTTTTTCTGTAGACATGCACATAAGGAAAAAAAATTTCTACCAAAGACTTGTAGCAGAATACATTTTGGCCTAAATTTATGAAGAAATCTGATTTTATTGAATATGTTTTATAATAGAAAGTAAAAAATATTTTTTTTTCTTTTATCTGGGTGTGGCGTTGCACGACTGCGCAATTATCAAAGTAGCGCAGTGCTGAATAGCAAGAAACGGCCTTTTCAGGACGGGGGGTAAAACCTGCTCAGGAAGTGGATAAGCTTCCAGGGCACAGGCTGAGAGTCCCGGCGTCTTCTTCTGATTGCGGACGATCGTCCCGCGAATGTAACGGACTTTTGCATCATTACGATCCGTCATTTCATCTCAGCAGCCTGCAGATTAATCAGAAGGGAGGGGGAGGGGTTGTTTTTGGTGTTTTGTTGGTTTTTATCGCCTTTACGCCGACTTTAAACTTGTAACTTTGTAGCTGCCAGAGAAAACGTTTAATTAGTGTTCTTCACTGTCTGCTTAATCAGATTGCAATGCTCGGCGTGGTAAAGCGAGGGGCCCAGGAATGAGGGTGGGGGTGGGGGGGTTATGTCAGGTTTACATGGGCCAATAAATCCTGATGATGGCAGCGCCCGGCCGTGCGAAGGTCCCCTGTGAGGTGCCGGCGGTGCTGCCAAACGCACTCAACACGCCGTTAATTGGGGAAATGTCTTTATACAAACACAAGTCAGTTTGCTGAGTATCATTTTTTTATTTTTTTCTCCTCGGAAGATAAAATCACGTTTTGCTGCTACGCCGTTCTACGCGCTGAATTATCAAACAGTCAGTTTCGCAGGCGCGCCCATAATTCAGCGCCGTGTTCAAGCAGCGACCATGAAAGAGCCGCTCACTCGAGATGCAATTAAACTGTTTGATGACTCCGTGCCGGAGAAATATTTAAATTATAGATCTGATCTGAAGAAGATCCAGATGCAGCTCATTCAACAGGAGATGGAAGGATATTTCACATGGAGATGTCCGGTATGGTCAGCGATGGGCTGACACCGCCAAGTCATAGGGGAGGGGCGGCGCTACTTTGTACCGGAAGCATCAATTTCTCATCACACTTCAGATTTTATATGGTGAAATTAATGAATAAAATAGTTGAAATGAACCTGTTACAATATAACACTCCATGTCCTCCTCCCCCACCCCATGTCCTCCTCCCCCACTCCACGTCCTCCTCCCCCACTCCATGTCCTCCTTCCCTCACTCCATGTCCTCCTTCCCCCACTCCATGTCCTCCTTCCCCACTCCACGTCCTCCTTCCCTCACTCCATGTCCTCCTTCCCCCACTCCATGTCCTCCTTCCCCCACTCCATGTCCTCCTCCCTTCACTCCATGTCCTCCTTTCCCCACTCCATGTCCTCCTCCCCTCACTCTATGTCCTCCTCCCCCACTCCATGTCCTCCTTCCCACACCCCATGTCCTCCTTCCCTCACCCCATGTCCTCCTTCCCTCACTCCATGTCCTCCTCCCCCACTCCATGTCCTCCTTCCCCCACTCCATGTCCTCCTTCCCCCACTCAATGTTCTCCTTCCCTCGCTCCTTGTCCTCCTTCCCTCACTCCATGTCCTCCTTCCCCCACTCATGTCCTCCTCCCTTCACTCCATGTCCTCCTTCCCCCACTCCATGTCCTCCTTCCCTCACTCCATGTCCTCCTTTCCCCACTCCATGTCCTCCTTCCCCCACTCCATGTCCTCCTTCCCCCACTCCATGTCCTCCTTCCCCCACTCCATGTCCTCCTTCCCCCACTCCATGTCCTCCTTCCCCCACCCCATGTCCTCCTCCCTTCACCCCATGTCATCCTTCCCTCACTCCATGTTCTCCTTCCCTCGCTCCTTGTCCTCCTTCCCTCACTCCATGTCCTCCTTCCCCCACTCATGTCCTCCTCCCTTCACTCCATGTCCTCCTTCCCCCACTCCATGTCCTCCTTCCCTCACTCCATGTCCTCCTTTCCCCACTCCATGTCCTCCTTCCCCCACTCCATGTCCTCCTTCCCCCACTCCATGTCCTCCTTCCCCCACTCCATGTCCTCCTTCCCCCACTCCATGTCCTCCTTCCCCCACTCCATGTCCTCCTTCCCCCACCCCATGTCCTCCTCCCTTCACTCCATGTCCTCCTCCCTTCACTCCATGTCCTCCTTTCCCCACTCCATGTCCTCCTTCCCCCACTCCATGTCCTCCTTCCCTCACTCCATGTCCTCCTTTCCCCACTCCATGTCCTCCTTCCCACACCCCATGTCCTCCTTCCCTCACCCCATGTCCTCCTTCCCTCACTCCATGTCCTCCTCCCCCACTCCATGTCCTCCTTCCCCCACTCCATGTCCTCCTTCCCCCACTCCATGTTCTCCTTCCCTCGCTCCTTGTCCTCCTTCCCTCACTCCATGTCCTCCTTCCCCCACTCATGTCCTCCTCCCTTCACTCCATGTCCTCCTTTCCCCACTCCATGTCCTCCTTCCCCCACTCCATGTCCTCCTTCCCTCACTCCATGTCCTCCTTTCCCCACTCCATGTCCTCCTTCCCCCACTCCATGTCCTCCTTCCCCCACTCCATGTCCTCCTTCCCCCACTCCATGTCCTCCTTCCCCCACTCCATGTCCTCCTTCCCCCACCCCATGTCCTCCTCCCTTCACCCCATGTCATCCTTCCCTCACTCCATGTCCTTCTTCCCCCACTCCATGTCCTCCTTCTTCCACTCCATGTCCTCCTTCCCCCACTCCATGTCCTCCTTCCCCCACTCCATGTCCTCCTTCTTCCACTCCATGTCCTCCTTCTTCCACTCCATGTCCTCCTTCTTCCACTCCATGTTCTCCTTCCCCCACTCTATGTCCTCCTTCCCCCACTCCATGTCCTCCTTCCCCCACTCCATGTCCTCCTTCCCCCACTCTATGTCCTCCTTCCCTCACTCCATGTCTTCCTCCCTTCACTCCAGGTGGAGCTCCAAAGAGATGAAGCTAAGGGGAAAATAATACTGGGAGTATGCTATAAACCCCCTAACCTGAGTGGGGAGGGGGAGGGGGATCTCATATCACAATCTGTATTAGCAGTAAGGATGGGAAGTGTTATCATAATGGGGAATTTTAATTATCCAGACATAGACTGGGCGGAGGGAACCGCACGTTCATCTAAGGCTCGCCAGTTCCTAAATGTCATGCAGGCAAATTTTATGGTTCAGATGGTAGACGCACCAACTAGAAACAAAACTTTACTAGACCTACTGATTACCAACAATACAGACCTGATCACAGATGTGGAAATACGGGGCAATTTAGGGAACAGCGATCACAGGTCAATTAATTTCAGTTTAAATCACACAAATAGTAAACATAAAGGGAATAAAAAGGCACTGAATTTCAAAAGAGACAACTTCCCTAAACTACGAACCTTGCTTGAACATATAAAGAGCATATTAAATAAGGGTATTAGCCAGTGCATTCCAATGGGAAATAAATTTAAAATAGCTAATAAAAGTCCTGGATGGCTTAACTCCAACGTAAGTCTGCATATAAAAGAAAAGGAGAAAACCTTTAAAAAATACAAGGCTGAGAGATCATCACCAGCATTCCAACTTTACAAAGAATGCAACAAAAAATGTAAGGGTGAAATCAAGGTGGCTAAGATAGAACACAGAAGGCACATAGTGGAGGAGAGCAGAAAAAATCCCAAGAAATTCTTTGAGTACATAAATAGTAAGAAAGGGAGGTCCAATCATATTGGTTCCATAAAGAATGAGGAAGGGACATCTGGTTACAAAGGATGCGGGAATGGCGAAGATATTGAAATTATTCTTCTCTTCAGTCTTCACAAGGGAATCGGGGGGCTTCAGTAACCAAAACTGTAGTGCTTATCCTCATGACATGTCACAGAAAGCACCCTCATGGCTAACAGAGAATTGAATTAGAAATAGATTTGAAAAACGTAACAATAATAAGTCACTGTGAGCAGATGGCTTGCATCCGAGGGTCCTTAAGGAACTCAGTCAAGTAATTGCCAGACCATTGTTCCTCATTTTTACTGACAGTCTACTGACTGGAATGGTACCAGATGATTGGAGAAAAGCCAATGTAGCACCAATATTTAAAAAGGGCCCAAAATACATCCCTGGAAATTACAGACCAGTCAGCCTAACATCAATAGTATGTAAACTCTTGGAGGGGATGATAAGGGACTATATATAAGATTTTAGTAATGAGAACGGTATCATTAGCAGTAATCAGCATGGATTCATGAAGAATCGTTCTTGCCAAACCAAACTACTAACCTTCTATGAGGAGGTGAGTTGTCATCTAGATAAAGGAAGGCCCGTAGATGTGATGTATCTAGATAAAGGAAGGCCCGTAGATGTGGTGTATCTAGATAAAGGAAGGCCCGTAGATGTGGTGTATCTAGATAAAGGAAGGCCCGTAGACGTGGTGTATCTGGATAAAGGAAGGCCCGTAGACGTGGTGTATCTGGATAAAGGAAGGCCCGTAGACGTGGTGTATCTAGATAAAGGAAGTCCCATAGACGTGGTGTATCTGGATAAAGGAAGGCCCGTAGATGTGGTGTATCTAGATAAAGGAAGGCCCGTAGACTTGGTGTATCTGGATAAAGGAAGGCCCGTAGACGTGGTGTATCTGAATAAAGGAAGGCCCGTAGACGTGGTGTATCTAGATAAAGGAAGGCCCATAGACGTGGTGTATCTAGATAAAGGAAGGTCCGTAGACGTGGTGTATCTAGATAAAGGAAGGTCCGTAGACGTGGTGTATCTAGATAAAGGAAGGTCCGTAGACGTGGTGTATCTAGATAAAGGAAGGCCCGTAGATGTGGTGTATCTGGATAAAGGAAGGCCCGTAGATGTGGTGTATGTAGATAAAGGAAGATCCGTAGACGTGGTGTATCTAGATAAAGGAAGGTCCGTAGACGTGGGGTATCTAGATAAAGGAAGGCCCGTAGACGTGGTGTATCTGGATAAAGGAAGGCCCGTAGATGTGGTGTATCTAGATAAAGGAAGGCCCATAGATGTGGTGTATCTAGATAAAGGAAGGTCCGTAGATGTGGTGTATCTGGATAAAGGAAGGTCCGTAGATGTGGTGTATCTAGATAAAGGAAGGCCCATAGACGTGGTGTATCTGGATTAAGGAAGGCCCGTAGACGTGGTGTATCTGGATAAAGGAAGGCCCGTAGACGTGGTGTATCTAGATAAAGGAAGGTCCGTAGACGTGGTGTATCTAGATAAAGGAAGGCCCGTAGACGTGGTGTATATAGATAAAGGAAGGCCCGTAGACGTGGTGTATCTGGATAAAGGAAGGCCCATAGACGTGGTGTATCTAGATAAAGGAAGGCCCGTAGACGTGGTGTATCTGGATAAAGGAAGGCCCGTAGACGTGGTGTATCTAGATAAAGGAAGGTCCGTAGACCTGGTGTATCTAGATAAAGGAAGGTCCGTAGACGTGGCGTATCTAGATAAAGGAAGGCCCGTAGATGTGGTGTATCTAGATAAAGGAAGGCCCATAGACGTGGTGTATCTAGATAAAGGAAGGCCCGTAGATGTGGTGTATCTAGATAAAGGAAGGCCCGTAGATGTGGTGTATCTAGATAAAGGAAGGCCCGTAGATGTGGTGTATCTAGATAAAGGAAGGCCCGTAGACGTGGTGTATCTAGATAAAGGAAGGCCCGTAGACGTGGTGTATCTAGATAAAGGAAGATCCGTAGACGTGGTGTATCTAGATAAAGGAAGGCCCGTAGACGTGGTGTATCTAGATAAAGGAAGGCCCGTAGACGTGGTGTATCTAGATAAAGGAAGATCCGTAGACGTGGTGTATCTAGATAAAGGAAGGCCCGTAGACGTGGTGTATCTAGATAAAGGAAGGCCCGTAGACGTGGTGTATCTAGATAAAGGAAGATCCGTAGACGTGGTGTATCTAGATAAAGGAAGGCCCGTAGACGTGGTGTATCTAGTGTAAGGGATCTTCCCGGGGTAGGGTGTGTTTGGACACAGTTCACAGCAGACTTGGAATTTGATAAAGCAGATCTTGGCGTTTATTCGTGGTACAAACAGTCCAGCAAACAAAATATACAGCAACACCGTGCTTTCTAAGTACAACAAAAATAAAAGTCCTAGCCCGGCTGGGCGCTTACTAACAGGTTCTGCTCACCTATCTGACACTTACAAACACAGCGTCTTTCGCCTGGACATCGCAGGGTGAGTTTTAGCTCCAGCAGTGGCTGTGCTTGCAGCTTCCTTCAACACACAGATTGTTCATTCCCTGGCTGACAAGCAATCACCTGCAGACCCTACAGAGCCTTTAGCTTCCCAGGCTAATTAGGATCCAAGCTCACCTGATCCCAAACCCAGAACTGGATCGGGGGATGTGGAATGACAGGTCCCTCTACCAAACCTACCTGCCATTCCATATAAACCCAGGCCCGGCAAAATTAAATAACAACTCAGCAGCATATCGCTGCTGAGAAACTGATCCATCCTGGATTTACCATCTCACACTGTGTAGCAACCTAGGTGAGATGTACACCCCCTCGACCACTTCTCCAGTGACATGTCTACATATCCCCCCCCTCTTTTTCAGACCGGAGGGCTGAGCCTTTTGTCCCCACAGACAACTTACCCTTGACAATGCGTCAGCATTTGCCTGTAATTTCCCTGGCCTGTGTTCCACAGTGAAATTAAAGTTTTGTAGGGAGAGAAACCATCTAGTCACTCTTGCATTTCTCTCCTTGTTTAACTTCATCCATGTTAGGGGGGCATGGTCTGTCACCAACTTGAATTTCCTGCCTAGCAAGTAATACTTTAACGATTCTAGGGCCCACTTTACTGCCAAACATTCTCGCTCCACAATGGCATAATTTTTCTCGGCCGGGGTTAGTTTTCTACTCAAGTACGTCACCGGATGCTCCTCACCATTCACTACTTGTGAGAGTACTGCACCTAAGCCTGTGCTAGAGGCATCTGTCTGAACCAGAAATTCTCGCCTGAAATCGGGGGTGACTAACACAGGTGGTTGGCACAAGGCAGACTTAAGGCTTTGGAAAGCCTCCTCGGCCTCTGGGGTCCACGTGACCATTGCTGTCTTTCCGCCCTTTGTCAAGTCAGTTAGCGGAGCAGCAACTGAGGCAAAGTTCGGCACAAATCTACGGTAATAACCCGTAATACCCAGGAAAGCTCTAACCTGTTTCCTTGTCAGGGGTCTAGGCCAATTCTGTATTGCCTCAATTTTATTTAGCTGTGGCCTAACCAATCCTCTTCCAACAATGTAGCCCAGATATTTGGCCTCTTCTAGGGCTAGAGCACACTTCTCGGCATTTATGGTCAACCCTGCATCACTTATGGCATCCAACACGGCCTGTACCTTACAGAGGTGACTTTCCCAATCAGGGCTAAAAATGACCACATCATCGAGGTAGGCGGCTGAGTAATCACGATGTGGTCGCAGAATCAAGTCCATCAACCTCTGGAAAGTTGCAGGCGCTCCATGTAACCCGAACGGCATCACTACATACTGGAATAGCCCATCAGGGGTGGAGAAAGCAGTTTTCTCTTTAGCCTCACCAGAAAGTGGAATCTGCCAGTAGCCCTTTGTGAGATCGAGGGTGGTTATGTACCTGGCGTTACCCAACTTCTCAATCAACTCATCTACCCTGGGCATAGGATACGCATCGAACTTGGAGATCTCATTCAACTTTCTGAAATCGTTACAGAACCTCCAAGTTCCATTGGGCTTTGGGATTAGCACAATTGGGCTGGACCATTCACTCTGTGACACCTCAATTACCCCCAGAGCAAGCATACGTTTTACCTCGGCAGATACGGCTTCCCTACGTGCCTCGGGTATCCTATAGGGCTTAAGGTTTACTCTGCTTCTAGGCTCAGTTTCAATGTGATGATGGATGAGGTGTGTACGCCCTGGGAGGTCAGAGAACTTGTTTTTGTTTTTCTGTAAAAATTCCTGAGCCTCCTGTTTCTGTGACACTGATAGAGTATCACCTACCTTGACTGGAGGGATTGGTTGTGACAAATTATTAACAGTATTTGTCGCCCCCAAGGATTCCCTGTCTTTCCAGGGCTTGATCAAGTTTATGTGATAAACTTGGAAAGGCTTCCTTCTACCTGGTTGGTGCACCTTGTAGTTCACCTCACTGATCTTTTCAACAATTTCATAAGGACCTTGCCACTTCGCCAAGAATTTACTCTCAACAGTGGGGACTAGTATAAGGACCCTATCGCCTGGGTTGAATGTCCTGATTCTTGCGGACCGGTTGTAAATTCTACTTTGGGCCTCTTGAGCTCTCTGGAGGTGTTCCCTTACCAGGGGCATTACAGTGGCTATACGGTCCTGCATTTGTGCTACATGCTCAATAACACTCTTGTATGGGGTGGACTCATTCTCCCATGTCTCTTTTGCAATGTCTAGTAGACCCCTAGGGTGATGACCATAGACCAACTCGAATGGTGAGAACCCTGTGGACGCTTGGGGCACCTCCCTAATAGCAAACATGAGGTAGGGTAATAAATGATCCCAGTCACGACCATCTTTTGCCACCACTTTCTTCAACATATGTTTCAAAGTTTTATTAAATCTCTCCACCAATCCGTCCGTCTGGGGGTGGTACACAGAGGTACGGATGTGTGAGATTTTAAATAGTCTGCATAATTCCTTCATTACTTTCGACATAAATGGCGTACCTTGGTCAGTTAGGATTTCTTTGGGGATCCCAGTCCTAGAGAACATATAAAACAACTCACGTGCAATTGTTTTAGATGCAGTGTTTCTTAAGGGTACAGCCTCAGGATAGCGGGTCGCATAATCCAGGACTACCAAAATATACTGGTGTCCTCTAGCTGACTTTACAATGGGACCCACTAAATCCATGGCAATACGCTCAAAAGGCACCTCTATAATAGGGAGCGAAACCAAAGGACTGCGAAAATGTGACACTGGGGCACTAACCTGACATGTGGGGCACGACTCACAGTATTTTTTAATGTCATCATATATGGCCGGCCAAAAAAACCTCTGGAGAACCCTCTCTCGCGTTTTGTCAGTCCCCAAGTGTCCCCCAAGAACATGGTTATGTGCCATGTCAAGCACCTGACGCCGGTACGGCTTAGGTACCAGAAGCTGTTCCACAATCTCATCCTTAACCTTAGTAACCCTATAGAAAAGATCATTAGTCACCGAAAAATGTGGAAATCTTTTTTCAGCATCTGGTTCCTGAGGTACCCCATTCATTACAGCAACCTGCTCTCTCGCATTTTTGAGAGTGGGGTCCTGTAATTGTGCAGCCCCAAAATTATCTCTAGACACCTCTAAGTCTAGTATATTTTGCTCAGTGGGAGGAGCCTCCTCCTCCCCAGCCAGGACCTGTAAAGGAAAACAATCATTTTCATCCTGCACACTTCTATCATTCACAGTGGACAAGGCAACCCCCTTAGAGGTATCCTCACTCCTTTTGGGGATTTTTCTTTTTTCCCAGAGAGCCCAGAATAATGGAAAATCGCGCCCCAATATTACATTATGCATGAGGTTTTTAACCACACCCACTTCATATTGTACGGTGCCTTGTTCAGTCCCGACTTTAGCCAGCACTATAGGGTACATTTTTGTATCACCATGTATGCACACAACACTCATATGCTTTTTAGACTCTAAGTCCCCAGTCACCAGGCTAGCATGCACCAAGGTTACAAGGCTTCCTGAGTCCATTAACGCTTTAACAGGAAAGTCATTGATTGTAATATCGCAGATTTGCGGTTCAGTCTCTAGTCCAGGAACTGCAGCACAAGATGGTTCCGCAAATAGCGACTGACGCCGGCTAGCGTCACATTCCATGGGTTCAGAGGTAAGAGGGCAATGGGCCGACACGTGTCCCGCCTCATGGCATCTCCAACACTGGATAGGGCCTGGTCTCTTTGGCAAGGAGTCCTTTTCAGAGCCCCTTAGCCACCCGGGACCATCACCAGTCTTTTGTCCCTGAGACACCACTTGAGCCCTTTTCCCCCCATCAGCACCCCTCCACACTCCCCCAATAGATGGAAGTCTCTTACCAGCTGACGGCACAGATCTGGCGCTCCGGGGAGGTGAAGATGCTGCAGGAACATCACGGAGGTAGTCCTCAGTCGCCTGGAACCTCTCCACAAGGTTGACAAGTTCGTTTGCATTCTTAGGATCACCTTGTCCCACCCAGCGTTGCAAGTCAGTAGGAAGGGCTCGGAGGTAGCGATCCATCACGACCTTCTCTAGGATTTGTGCAGGAGTAGAAGTGTCTGGCTCCAACCACTTTCTTGCCAAATGGATTAGGTCATACATCTGGGACCTCGCTGATTTGTCCAGACTGTAGCTCCAGTTGCGTACCCTCCGGGCACGGACTGCAGTAGTAACTCCTAGTCGGGCAAGCATCTCCTCTTTTAGCCGAGTATAGTCCTTAACCTCTTGCTCACTGAGGTCATAGTAGGCCTTTTGAGGTTCACCTGTTAAATAGGGCGCAATTACCTCTGCCCACTCAGCGGCTGGTAATTTCTCTCGCTCAGCCACGCGCTCAAATACTGTTAGATAGGCCTCAACATCGTCCTCAGCAGTCATCTTTTGCAGCGCTTTCTGCACAGTCCTTCTCCCAGAAAAAATCTCTGGAGCGGCTCCCATCACCACAGGCGCCTCTCGATTTGCTATCAGGTGCTCAATAAGTTGTTGTTGTGCAGCCATGGACTGTTCATGTCGTCTATTGGCCTCTATCTGAGCCTGCTGTTGTGCAGCCATCATCTGCTGTTGTTCAGCCATGGACTGTTCATGTCGTCTATTGGCCTCTGTCTGAGCCTGCTGTTGTTGCAAACTCACTTGCATAAACTGCTTCAGCATCTCCTCCATGTTGCTGGACTGTTCTTGGAGTGTAGTTGCAGCTTTCACCCAGGACATCAGCAGCTGTAGCCAAGTCTGTCCACACCGTTGCCCCTAGCAACCGCGTTGCCCGCTACCTCCACCAATTGTAAGGGATCTTCCCGGGGTAGGGTGTGTTTTGACACAGTTCACAGCAGACTTGGAATTTGATAAAGCAGATCTTGGCGTTTATTCGTGGTACAAACAGTCCAGCAAACAAAATATACAGCAACACCGTGCTTTCTAAGTACAACAAAAATAAAAGTCCTAGCCCGGCTGGGCGCTTACTAACAGGTTCTGCTCACCTATCTGACACTTACAAACACAGCGTCTTTCGCCTGGACATCGCAGGGTGAGTTTTAGCTCCAGCAGTGGCTGTGCTTGCAGCTTCCTTCAACACACAGATTGTTCATTCCCTGGCTGACAAGCAATCACCTGCAGACCCTACAGAGCCTTTAGCTTCCCAGGCTAATTAGGATCCAAGCTCACCTGATCCCAAACCCAGAACTGGATCGGGGGATGTGGAATGACAGGTCCCTCTACCAAACCTACCTGCCATTCCATATAAACCCAGGCCCGGCAAAATTAAATAACAACTCAGCAGCATATCGCTGCTGAGAAACTGATCCATCCTGGATTTACCATCTCACACTGTGTAGCAACCTAGGTGAGATGTACACCCCCTCGATCACTTCTCCAGTGACATGTCTACACTAGATAAAGGAAGGTCCGTAGATGTGGTGTATCTAGATAAAGGAAGGCCCGTAGATGTGGTGTATCTAGATAAAGGAAGGCCCGTAGATGTGGTGTATCTAGATAAAGGAAGGCCCGTAGACGTGGTGTATCTAGATAAAGGAAGGCCCGTAGATGTGGTGTATCTAGATAAAGGAAGGCCCGTAGACGTGGTGTATCTAGATAAAGGAAGGCCCGTAGATGTGGTGTATCTAGATAAAGGAAGGTCCGTAGATGTGGTGTATCTAGATAAAGGAAGGCCCGTAGATGTGGTGTATCTAGATAAAGGAAGGCCCGTAGACGTGGTGTATCTAGATAAAGGAAGGCCCGTAGATGTGGTGTATCTAGATAAAGGAAGGTCCGTAGATGTGGTGTATCTGGATAAAGGAAGGCCCGTAGACGTGGTGTATCTAGATAAAGGAAGGTCAGTAGACGTGGTGTATCTAGATAAAGGAAGGCCCGTAGATGTGGTGTATCTAGATAAAGGAAGGCCCGTAGACGTGGTGTATCTAGATAAAGGAAGGCCCGTAGACGTGGTGTATCTAGATAAAGGAAGGCCCGTAGACGTGGTGTATCTAGATAAAGGAAGGCCCGTAGATGTGGTGTATCTAGATAAAGGAAGGTCCGTAGACGTGGTGTATCTAGATAAAGGTAGGCCTGTAGACGTGGTGTATCTAGATAAAGGAAGGCCCGTAGACATGGTGTATCTGGATAAAGGAAGGCCCGTAGACGTGGTGTATCTAGATAAAGGAAGGTCCGTAGATGTGGTGTATCTGGATAAAGGAAGGCCCGTAGACGTGGTGTATCTAGATAAAGGAAGGTCCGTAGATGTGGTGTATCTGGATAAAGGAAGGCCCGTAGACGTGGTGTATCTAGATAAAGGAAGGTCAGTAGACGTGGTGTATCTAGATAAAGGAAGGCCCGTAGACGTGGTGTATCTGGATAAAGGAAGGCCCGTAGACGTGGTGTATCTAGATAAAGGAAGGCCCGTAGACGTGGTGTATCTAGATAAAGGAAGGCCCGTAGATGTGGTGTATCTAGATAAAGGAAGGCCCGTAGACGTGGTGTATCTAGATAAAGGAAGGCCTGTAGACGTGGTGTATCTAGATAAAGGTAGGCCTGTAGACGTGGTGTATCTAGATAAAGGAAGGCCCGTAGACGTGGTGTATCTGAATTTTACAAAAGCATTTTACACAGTTCCCCATAATCGTTTACCGTACAAAGTAAGGTAGGTTGGCATGGACCATAGGGGTGAGTACATGGATTGAAAACTGGCTACAAGGGCGAGTTCAGAGGGTGGTGATAAATGGGGAGTTAATCAACCCTTTTGTTACAGGTAACCTCCGCCCCGTTAGCTGAACAATCCCAGGCGCTTACACTCAAATTGCGTGCTTGTTACCTGGGGGCTGTGGAATTTTTTTTGGTCTATTTCTAATTAGCAGCTGTTTTAAAAGGGCTTTTAAGCCCGTACAAATATATAAAAAAACAATCTACACAATGAATAAATATATCAATTGATAAATCAATCCACCAATAGAAAACAGCGCATAGTACTACGTTTGCAATAATAGTCAGGTGCAATCCTCTATATCAAATCCTACAAATAGTCCTCTGTAAGTCCTTAGTGTGCACTCATTTTATAAAAACGACACATGTATCCGACTTGTGATTCCACTTCAATATTCATCAATTATGTAGCCCTTCCACCAGGAATACACCTCCACACGTGCACAGGTATACACGAAAGCCACGCTGAGAGATATGTGGAAATAGAGAGATCCCCTTTGGTGTTGCTCTTCCCAGAACCAGCTGGTTTCACAGGCCTTTACAGATCACTTTTGCTGGCTCCAAATGCTGGGTTCCATCAACATCATAGGCCACAAGTGTGCGGAATCTCAGAAAAAGGCAATTTTTACAAAGCACACATAGCGTAATTCCGTTATACACAAAATGTATTTAATTAAAAACCAAATCCCAAAAATATTGCACTCACAAACGTAAAAACTTTAAAGACATTGATTCATTCTAAATGAATCGTTCATTCAATCGACCAGGATGAGAGACAATCCTATCATTCACAGCTCCTAAATGGTAACCACTAATGGCTCACGGTTTTGGCTGGTTGTCTGTCTTTCCTCCTGTCAATTCCACTCTACTCGTGTTGTAGATTCCACCCTGACGCGTTTCGTCGTATTGACATCATCTGAGGGTGGAGTACTACGGTCCCATCACTTTTTTATACGTATATAGGGCCCATATTATTAACCCTTCAAAGGCTTTTATCATTAAATGTTCTCTGCACATCTCTCCTGCACATACAGCTCTCTCACTGACTGGCAAACAATTAAAACAATTAATCCTCACCCTATACCCTCACTCATTTACCGATACGCCGATCTCAGATCGCATAATTAGAAACATCACATTATTCTAATTATGCGATCCGAGATCGGCGTATCGGTAAATGAGTGAGGGTATAGGGTGAGGATTAATTGTTTTAATTGTTTTAATTAAAGCAAATGAAAATCAGATTCTTTGAGTGCAGCCTGTAAGGTCCTGTGTTTGCCAGTCAGTGAGAGAGCTGTATGTGCAGGAGAGATGTGCAGAGAACATTTAATGATAAAAGCCTTTGAAGGGTTAATAATATGGGCCCTATATACGTATAAAAAAGTGATGGGACCGTAGTACTCCACCCTCAGATGATGTCAATATGACGAAACGCGTCAGGGTGGAATCTACAACACGAGTAGAGTGGAATTGACAGGAGGAAAGACAGACAACCAGCCAAAACCGTGAGCCATTAGTGGTTACCATTTAGGAGCTGTGAATGATAGGATTGTCTCTCATCCTGGTCGATTGAATGAACTATTCATTTAGAATGAATCAATGTCTTTAAAGTTTTTACGTTTGTGAGTGCAATATTTTTGGGATTTGGTTTTTAATTAAATACATTTTGTGTATAACGGAATTACGCTATGTGTGCTTTGTAAAATTGCCTTTTTCCGAGATTCCGCACACTTGTGGCCTATGATGTTGATGGAACCCAGCATTTGGAGCCAGCAAAAGTGATCTGTAAAGGCCTGTGAAACCAGCTGGTTCTGGGAAGAGCAACACCAAAGGGGATCTCTCTATTTCCACATATCTCTCAGCGTGGCTTTCGTGTATACCTGTGCACGTGTGGAGGTGTATTCCTGGTGGAAGGGCTACATAATTGATGAATATTGAAGTGGAATCACAAGTCGGATACATGTGTCGTTTTTATAAAATGAGTGCACACTAAGGACTTACAGAGGACTATTTGTAGGATTTGATATAGAGGATTGCACCTGACTATTATTGCAAACGTAGTACTATGCGCTGTTTTCTATTGGTGGATTGATTTATCAATTGATATATTTATTCATCGTGTAGATTGTTTTTTTAGATAAATGGGGAGTACTCGGAATGGTCGGGGTGGGTAGTGGGGTCCCCCAGGGTTCTGTGTTGGGACCAATCCTATTTCATTTGTTTATAAATGATCTGGAGGAGGGGGATGGGGGAAACAGCTCAATCTCTGTATTTGCGGACAATACTAAGCTAAGCAGGACAATAACTTTTCCGCAGGATGTGGAAACCTTGCAAGAAGATCTGAACAAATGAATGGGGGGAGGGGCAACTACATTGCAAATGGTGTTCAATTTAGAAAAATGTAAAATAATGGATTTGGGTGGCAAAAATCTGAACACAATCTATAGACTGGGGGGGGGGGAACCTCTGGGGGGATCTAGGATGGAGAAGGTCCTGGGGGTCCTAGTAGATGATGGGCTCAGCAATGCCAAGCTGCTGCTAACAAAGCAAACAGAATATTGGCATTAAAAAGGGATCAACTCCAGAGATAAAAGGATAATTCTCCCCTCTACAAGACTCTGGTCCGGCCGCACCTGGAGTATACTGTCCAGTTCTGGGCACCAGTCCTCAGGAAGGATGTACTGGAAATGGAGCGACTACAAAGAAGGGCAACAAAGCTAATAAAGGGTCTGGAGGATATTAGTTATGAGGAAAGGTTGTGAGCTCTGACCTTATTCTCTCTGGAGAAGAGACGCCTGAGAGGGGATATGATTTCATTATATAAATACCGGACTGGTGACCCCACAATATATAAATACCGGACTGGTGACCCCACAATATATAAATCCCGGACTGGAGACCCCACAATATATAAATACTGGACTGGTGACCCCACAATATATAAATACCGGACTGGTGACCCCACAATATATAAATCCCGGACTGGTGACCCCACAATATATAAATACTGCACTGGTGGCGACCCCACAATATATAAATACTGGACTGGTGACCCCACAATATATAAATACTGGACTGGTGACCCCACAATATATAAATACTGGACTGGTGACCCCACAATAGGGAGAAAACTTTTCCACAAAAGGCTATTTAATAAGACTCGCAGGCATTCACTAAAATTAGAAGAAAAGCGGTTTATCTCAAACTATGTAGAGGGTTCTTTACTGTAAGGCCGCGTACACACGGGCGGACTGTTCGCCCAACCTTGTCCGCTGAACAGTGTTTGGGCGGACAGTCCGCTCGTGTGTGGGCTTTCAGCGGACAGTTTCAGCGGACAGTTGGACGGACAAAGTCTTTCGGAAATTCCGAAAAACTGTCCGCTGAAACTGTGTTTGAGCGAACAGTCCGCCCGTGTGTGGGCCTGTCCGCTGTACTTTCGAAATGAGCGGACTGTTCCCGCTCGGAAAGTCCGCCCATTTCGAGCGCGTGTACAGGTAGGCGGGGCCCGCGAAGGAGACGTCGCGGGGCCCGCGAAGGAGACGTCGCGGGCTCCGCCGCCTGGAATGGGCTTAAAGGGGAACCCCAACGCCGAAAAAAATCGGCGTGGGGGTTCCCCCAAAGTCCACACCAGACCCTTGTCCGAGCACGCTACCCGGCCGGCCAGGAAAGGGGGGCGAGCGAGCGCGCCCCCCCTCCTGAGCCGTACCAGGCCGCGTGCCCTCAACATGGGGGGGTGCCTTGGGGAAGGGGGGGCCGCGCGGCCCCCCCACCCCAAAGCACCTTGTCCCCATGTTGATGAGGACAAGGGCCTCTTCCCGACAACCCTGGCCGTTGGTTGTCGGGGTCTGCGGGCGGGGGGCTTATCGGAATCCGGGAGCCCCCTTTAAGAAGGGGGCCCCCGGATACCGGCCCCCCACCCTATGTGAATGAGTATGGGGTACAATGTACCCCTACCCATTCACCTGTGAAATAAAGTACAAAAAAAAACACAACACAGGGGAAAAAATATTTTATTGCACAGCTCCGGGGGTCTTCCGTCTTCGGGATTCTTCTCGCCGGACTCCTCCGCTATCTGTGTGTAGCTCTTTTACTAGCAGAGGAGTCCGGCTTTCTTCCTCCCCGCCGCCGGCCTCTTCTCCCGACTTCGGGGGTCTTGTCCCCCTCTTCGGTTCTTCTGCCGGGCCACCGCGCCTTCTTGTAGCTCTTTTGCAGGCGGTGGCCCGGTCTTCTGTCGCCGCTGCCTTCCGTTCTTCTGTCGCCGCCTTCGGTTCTTCTGCCGGGCCACCGCACCTTCTTGTAGCTCTTTTACAGGCGGTGGCCCGGTCTTCTGTCGCCGCTGTCGCTGTCGCCGCCTTCCGTTCTTGTTCTTCTTCTTGTTCTTCTTCTTCTTCTCCAGGCGATGTTGACACGTCGCTCCCTCCGGCCGGAATGCCAGGGACACGCTCTGCTGCCACTTATATAGTGACAATGGGGCGGTGTCACATGGTATATGTCACATGGGTTGGTCACATGGTGACCCCGCCCCCTTACGATGTCATAGTCCCCATGTGACATCAACCCATGTGACCAACCCATGTGACATATACCATGTGACACCGCCCCATTGTCACTATATAAGTGGCAGCGGAGCGTGTCCCTGGCATTCCGGCCGGAGGGAGCGACGTGTCAACATCGCCTGGAGAAGAAGAAGAAGAACAAGAAGAAGAACAAGAACGGAAGGCGGCGACAGCGACAGCGGCGACAGAAGACCGGGCCACCGCCTGTAAAAGAGCTACAAGAAGGCGCGGTGGCCCGGCAGAAGAACCGAAGGCGGCGACAGAAGAACGGAAGGCAGCGGCGACAGAAGACCGGGCCACCGCCTGTAAAAGAGCTACAAGAAGGCGCGGTGGCCCGGCAGAAGAACCGAAGAGGGGGACAAGACCCCCGAAGTCGGGAGAAGAGGCCGGCGGCGGGGAGGAAGAAAGCCGGACTCCTCCGCTAGTAAAAGAGCTACACACACATAGCGGAGGAGTCCGGCGAGAAGACCCCCGAAGACGGAAGACCCCCGGAGCTGTGCAATAAAATATTTTTTCCCCTGTGTTGTGTTTTTTTTTGTACTTTATTTCACAGGTGAATGGGTAGGGGTACATTGTACCCCATACTCATTCACATAGGGTGGGGGGCCGGTATCCGGGGGCCCCCTTCTTAAAGGGGGCTCCCGGATTCCGATAAGCCCCCCGCCCGCAGACCCCGACAACCAACGGCCAGGGTTGTCGGGAAGAGGCCCTTGTCCTCATCAACATGGGGACAAGGTGCTTTGGGGTGGGGGGGCCGCGCGGCCCCCCCTTCCCCAAGGCACCCCCCCATGTTGAGGGCACGCGGCCTGGTACGGCTCAGGAGGGGGGGCGCGCTCGCTCGCCCCCCTTTCCTGGCCGGCCGGGTAGCGTGCTCGGACAAGGGTCTGGTGTGGACTTTGGGGGAACCCCCACGCCGATTTTTTTCGGCGTTGGGGTTCCCCTTTAAGCCCATTCCAGGCGGCGGAGCCCGCGACGTCTCCTTCGCGGGCCCCGCCTACCTGTACACGCGCTCGAAATGGGCGGATTTGCCTCCGCCTTACGTGGGCGAGTCCGTTCATTTCAAAAGTTGAGCGGACTGTTTGGCAAACAGTTCGTTGAAACAGTCCGCTCGTGTGTGGGCAAGTCCGCTCATGCAAATTTTGAGCGGACTGTTTGCCGAAACTGTTTGACGAACAAGGTTGGGCAAACAGTCCGCGCGTGTGTACGCGGCCTAAGAGCGGCAAGGATGTGGAATTCCCTTCCACAGGTGGTGGTCTCAGCGGGGGGCATCACTAATTTAAAAAACCTATTAGATAAGCGCAACATACATGATATACAATGTAATACTGACATATAATCACACACATAGGTTGGACTTGATGGACTTTTTTCAACCTCACCTACAATGTAACTATGTGCTCCTCCTTTCAGTAGAAAACATGTGACCAGTCTTCAGGCATACAGTAGGTAGACAGGTAACGATAAGTAAGTATTTCCAGGCTCTTTTTACCATATTTTAGACCAGTAGTCAAGGTGGAGAGGGTGGGGTGGGGGGGGGGGGGGGTCAACTAATTTGCTATGGGTCTGTTTTAAATGGAGTCAGCCTCTGTGCCATAAAATCCTTTAAACTTCCATTTACATTCTTCCTCAAATGTCTACAGAAGACCAAAGAACAGTCAATACAAACTGTATATGTCGCCATGTGATTGTACCTAGGGGCTGGTCTATAAATATCTTATGGTAACCACGTGCCTGAGTATGGTATAATCTTCCCTTAAAGTGGTATTAAACCCAAACCATCTACTAAAAATATGGCCATCCATCCAATAAATAAATATATGACTATCTATCGAATAAATATATGGCCTTCTATCCAATAAATGTATGGCTATGCTTTCAAAAAACATACGGCCATCCATCCATAAATGTATGGCCTTCCATCCGATAAATATTTGGCTGTCCATCCAATAGATATATGGCCTTCCATGCAATAAATATATGGCCATCCATCCAATAAAGATATGGTCTCCCATCTAATAAATATGTGGCCTTCCATCCAATAATTATATGGCCTTCCATCCAATAAATATGTGGCCTTCCATCCAATAAATATATGGCCTTCCATCCAATAAATATATGGCCTTCCATCCGATAAATATGTGGCCTTCCATCCAATAAATATGTGGCCTTCCATCCAATAAATATGTGGCCTTCCATCCAATAAATATGTGGCCTTCCATCCAATAAATATATGGTCTTCCATCCAATAAATATATGGCCTTCCATCTAATGAATATATGGTTGTCAATCTAATAAAGACATGGCAATCCATCCAATGAATATATGGCTATTCTTTCAAAAAACATATGGCTGTCCATCCAATCAATATATGGCCTTTCGTCCAATAAATATTTGGCTGTCCATCCAATAAATAAATGGCCATCCATCTAATAGATATATGGCCTTCCATCCAAAAAATAAATATTTGGCTGTCCATCCAATAAATATGTGGACTTCATCCCAATAAATACATGGCCTTCCATCTGTTAAATATTTGGCTGTCAATCCAATAGATATTTAGCCCTCCATCCAATGAATATATGGTCTTCCATCCAATAAATATATGGCCTTCCATCCAATAAATATATGGTCTTCCATCCAATGAATATATGGTCTTCCATCCAATAAATATATGGCCTTCCATCCAATAAATATATGGTCTTCCATCCAATAAATATATGGTCTTCCATCCAATGAATATATGGTCTTCCATCCAATAAATATATAGTCTTCCATCCAATGAATATATGGTCTTCCATCCAATAAATATATAGTCTTCCATCCAATAGATATATGACCTTCCATCCAATAGATATATGGTCTTCCATCCAATGAATATATGGTTGTCAATCTAATAAAGACATGGCCATCCATCCAATGAATATTTGCTATCAGCTCATCAGAGCCTCTATATTCCAGGGAATGGAATGAGGAGGAAGAAGTTGAAAGACAGGAAGAACAATGGGAATTAAACAATGTTCTGAAAGTTGTGTGATTGATCCTTCTCACAGGTGCCCTTCTCACTGCTTAATTCTTTCTGAATCTTTATCTCTACATGACCAAATAAAGAACCAAGAAAAACTTCCCCATCACGACATCAATGATAAGAATCTCAGCAAGCTCTCTAATTAACTAACTTTCTCTTCTGTAGCTAATGATACTCTACAAAGACAGCGTGTCGGAGCGATTTACCGAGAATTTCTACCTCCTCGTTAATCACCATAACTACAGGTGCTCAGCAATATAAGATGTGAAGCCCAATCACTTAGGAGCAAATGGATTATCTAAACAGATGTAGACCTTTTATGGAATACCCACCAGATATTCCATACATCCATTTATGCAGTAAGAGCCGATTTCCAACCGCAGACAGCAATAAAATACAGAGAAGTGACTTCCCTTTATCTATTGTCTTCAAAACACAACCAAACGGAAAGCTGTGGCTGGAGTTCTACTTTAAATGAATTCGGGTGACACCGTCTACCAGTCAGGTGCTCTGATTGGAATCCTTTCATGGCTACCTGGACCCCGGTGTCTATAATTGATGGAGGTTTATTACCTGGAATCTTATAAAGACAACATTCACATGAAATGATGTGGGAAATGTATTTCTAGTATGACATCGTCTGTTCACTGATTGACTTCATGAATTGCCTGGAGCTTCTCCTGTTCCTGGTGAAATGCCAGACAAATGCCCCGGTGATAGCTTGAAGTTTGGCCTAGAGTTGGCATACCCGGCTAGGCTGCTGACTCCGACGAAACATTCGCTGATCATTGCTTGTCAAGTAATAAAGAATAATAGCAGCTCAGTACTTAGTTCTGGGATTATGTGATTAGGCACCATGGACAGTTCCTCGCATTTCTATTTCATAAAACTGAGACATCAGATATAGAGTACCTTGAACAGTTCCTCAGAGCAGCACAGTGGTGTAGTGGGCGACACTGTGGTGTAGTAGGTGGCACAGTGGTGTAGTGGGCGGCACAGTGGTGTAGTGGGCGGCACAGTGGTGTAGTGGGTAGCAGAGTGGTGTAGTGGGTGGCACAGTGGTGTAGTGGGTGGCACAGTGGTGTAGGGGGCGGCACAGTGGTGTAGGGGGCGGCACAGTGGTGTAGTGGGCGGCACAGTGGTGTAGTGGGTAGCAGAGTGGTGTAGTGGGTGGCACAGTGGTGTAGGGGGCGGCACAGTGGTGTAGTGGGCGGCACAGTGGTGTAGTGGGCGGCACAGTGGTGTAGTGGGCGGCACAGTGGTGTAGTGGGTAGCACTCTCACCTGGCAGCCAGAAGGGTCGCAGGTTCAAATCCCAACCACGACACTACCTGCCTGGAGTTTACATGTTCTCCCTGTGCCTGTCTGGGTTTCCTCTCACACTCCAAAGACATGCTGGTAGGTTAATCAGTTCTTATCTAAATTGGCCCTAGAATGTGAGTTGGGGACCTTGGGTTGGAAGCTCCTTGAGGGTAGGGACCGATGTGAATGTACAATGTATATGAAAACACCATATGATGAAATCCATATCCAGATTTAGGCCTCCATTCCCTGTTCTTAGCTGACAGGAGTGTCTGGACATCCCATGTCTATTTATCCCCCCCCCCCCGGTACATGAGTCTTTCCAGTCTTTCCCATGGACTGAACCCCCTGATAGAACGAAGGGGTTTTGGGAGATCGTCCACAAAATGTTGGCGTTGCCCATATCTCCAAACACCCCAGGGTGAGACGCTGCATGCCGCGACTTTATAAAAAAGTCTGGCACAGGGCTCAGCTGGTTGCCACTGACCTCCGACTGCCGCGGGTGACCTGACCCTTTACATTGCGTCCAATAAAGCCGAATTTCTCCAAACCAATGGGTGGCTTTCTTCTCCTACTTCTTTTGTGAATTGTCTGGATGTGCTGCGGCCGGGACATGGAGACTTAAGAGGTGCCCATTATTAGATTCTCCTAATTGTTTATCAGATTTAGACATAATAGGCAATCAAGAAAGAAAATCAAAATGCAAATGCAATTACTTAGCCTAAATAACAAGGTGTAATTAGATCTCCAAACTTTACAGGGAAACTCGGGATAAATAAAACACTTTTAGCATTCAATCTTCCAGCTTCATCTAAAGCTTGGCATAAACACCGAGACTTTCATCCAATATTCAGAGGAATCAGATAATTGATACGTTTCTGAAAGAATAACGCAGGTTAGACGGGAAGTCGTTCCATTCTGCTGAGTGTTGGACCCACAATGGGGATTGTTTCTTAACATTGGATTTATTCGGCTGGTTATAATTGTAATGGGGGTCCAGCAAATGTCACCCGAGGGCTACGGGGGTCCAATCATAGAGGAGATGGATCGTCTTCTCCAGTGGCGTAACTAGAACCTTCAGGGCCCCGATGCAAGAAACCATGAAGGGGCCCCCCTGAACTCCAGCCAGGGCCCTTCCCTCCGAGTCCGGCGGTGGAACTCTAGGGCGTGGTCACAGGTATAACCTTTGTGAGCCCTGTAGTTCCACCACTGGTATCAGTAGTTTTTTTTAATTATTTTTATTTTTTATTTTTAGGTGCCCCATTGGGGGACTGTCCCTGGGCAGGATGGGGTCCCCGTCCCCAGAAGAGATGAGGTCCTTTTCTCCAGGGCAGATGAAGTTACTGCCCCCAGGTGAGAAGGGTTCCCTGTCCCCAGGGGAGATGGGGGTCCCTGTCCCCACGTGAGAAGGGGTCCCTGTCCCCAGGGGGAGATGGATGGGGTATGTAATGGTGTGTGGGGGATGGGGTCCTCTCACTCACCATGACCATGCTGTAGGCCGCGCACTCATCCATGTTGGCCTGGGCTCCATCCAGTGTGCTGGACGGGTGATCAGCATATCTCCCAGAAAGACCTTTCATCATCTGTGTATGACAGGGGAGGAGGGGGGCTGGCAGACAAGCCTGCAGTGTCCTCCGGGGGGCTCTCATAGGTCTGCACTGCATCTGTGTGCTTAAAGTTTGTTTACCCGGGAAAAGTTTGCAGTGCAGTGTGGGCCGGACTCGGGGTGGGCGGGACTCTGGCTGGGGAGAACAGACATCGGACTGAGCGGCAATGCATGGAGCAGGAGAGGGGTACTCTGAGGAGCCGGCTGAGGACACAGGTCATGCGGGGAATGCACAACTAAAGAGCAGCCGGTGCGATAGTTGAGCATGGAGCTCTGCTAGTCACCCTCCACCTCCAGCCACCCGTGTGCATGGTGCACTGGTACCCCTAGCTGCCTATGCTGCTGCCAGCCATATGTAGAGGGGGCTGCATGGGCCCCCTGCATCACAGGGCCCAGTTGCGGTCGCGACTGCTGCACCCCCTATAGTTACGCCCCTGGTCTTCTCCAGGCACCGGCCAAGCTACACAAATGCAGGAATTCTGCTACAAAGTTTTTCTCAGCAACTCTATCAAGGAGCTGGTGATGATGGGAATGTTGTGGAGGTCTCTCCTGCACCTCCTGCCCAACATTCCTCAAGGCGGAGATGGGGAGAAGAAGGGCGTGGAGTGGCATGAGTGCCGGTCTAGCTGACTGCCGGAGTCCGCTCTTTAGGTGGATGAAGCTGGGAGGGTCACAGTCCCCAGGACCGGCGACTGAAGCAGCTGGGCACCAGAGCAGGAGATGGCAGCAGAGCCGGTACTCAGGCAGCGACCAGCGGCAGCACAGCACAGAATCAGCAGGCAAAGACAAGCCCAGTAAACAGGCCGAGGTCAGAGAGATCAGATGAACAAGGTTACTGCAGGAGCAAAGGGCAGAGATATACACCACCGCTCAAAGGCAGGTCCTGGGAACTCAGAGATAGTTGCTCCAGGTGAAGGGATCCCGGTGCGAGCCACAGAATGCAGATAATGTGGATAGTGACAGAACTCTGGACGGCCGCACTCCAAAGGATCTCCAGCAAGAAAGATCCTACAGCTGACGCGTTTCTCACTAAGGCTAGTGCTTACTCATAGCTGGTTCAACCAGCTGAGTAAGCACTAGCCTTAATGCAAAACGCGTCAGCTGTCAGCATCTTTCGCTGTGATGTCATTTGCTGTGTCCTGAATATTATTTGAATAAAGCATCGTTTTAACATTGGAGTGCGGCCGTCCAGAGTTCTGTCATTATCCACATTAGGAGCAAAGGCCGAGTCCGGGAGGAAGCCGGGCCATACACAGGTAAGCAGGTCCAATGGATTAGGTCTCAGGAACACAGCTACAAGCTGAAGACCATTCAGAAACTGCTGATGGTGACAGGCCAGTTTACGTAGGCCACTGGCTGCCAAGGACACGCGCTTATTGGTATGAGCACGTGTGCGTGTACGTTTGTGAGCGCGTGCGCAAATGCAAGCATGGTGAACTGGAATAGTACATCTATTGTCATTTGGCCCAGGACAGTTTTGTTCAACTCCTGCCCTCAGGACCCACCAACAGGGCAGGTTTTACGCGTTGATAAAAGATTAGTGTAGCGCTAAACATTAAGTACAGAAGTGTAAATACAAGTGTGATACAGCACATAAAACAGCACTGCACAATGTGATAACATAAAAGTGAAAAACAATATATGAAAAAAGTGGACAAAGTGAAGCACTTGAATCACATTGGAAAAATGACCTCCAGTGTGTCCCATATTGGGAATAGTCGGCATAAGCCCAAATGTGCAGGTGAATGTTCCTGTAGGATAATGCCAAACACAAAGAGAGATCTGGGAAAAGCGATGCCAACAATGGAGGCTGGAACTAGTTGTCTGAAGCCACATCGACCAGTCAAGAAGAAAGGTGGGTAATGAAAATTCGTATTTCGTATAAATCCGAATTGAATTTCAGACACGAATTACAAAATACTAATTAATTTTTCGTACGAAACTAAACAAATTTATCGATGGCGCACATGTCTACTGAGCAGCGAATGATATCACCTGGGATGTATTTCAGTTATCTTGCAAACCTGGTCTGTTGGGTCCTGAGGAGAGGTCAGAGAACCACTGACCTAGGACAATGAGGGTGTGAGCAATGCACACACACTAATATGAGCATAGGCCCGGGTGTGAGCATAGGCCCGGGTGTGAGCATAGGCCCTTGTGTGAGCATAGGCCCTTGTGTGAGCATAGGCCCGGGTGTGAGCATAGGCCCTTGTGTGAGCATAGGCCCGGGTGTGAGCATAGGCCCTTGTGTGAGCATAGCCCCGGGTGTGAGCATAGGCCCGGGTGTGAGCATAGGCCCGGGTGTGAGCATATCCCCGGGTGTGAGCATAGGCCCGGGTGTGAGCATAGGCCCGGGTGTGAGCATAGGCCCGGGTGTCAGCATAGGCCCGAGTGTCAGCATAGGCCCGGGTGTGAGCATAGGCCCGGGTGTGAGCATAGGCCCGGGTGTCAGCATAGGTTCGGGTGTGAGCATAGGTTCGGGTGTGAGCATAGGTTCGGGTGTGAGCATAGGCCTGGGTGTGAGCATAGGCGCCGCCCGCCGTACTGGAGGCCCGTACCGGGTTTCTGGTGTTGGGAATCTGCTGGTTTCCTTACAATCTTCCTCCCACTGCAGCTCAAAAATTGCTGAGCCACACTTGTGTCCGGCTCTACAAGCTTTCCTTCCCCATAGAGAAGACCTCACTCAGCATTCAGGTTACCGACCTTCTATACGTGGGTCTCCATCTGTTATGGACACCATTACAGGTCTCTTCCAGCCATGAGGACGGCGGACCACCCATCCCCCTTCTCTCTCCGTCTCTCTTCTTTTCTTTCTCTGCTTCCTCAGGTGGAACCTTCAACTTACTAACACGATGGGTTCCAATCTGACCAACAGAACAGACGGATTCCCTGAGCCCCGGGTATCTGCCGTGGACCATTTTGACACTTTGCACCCCCCGTGTCCTGTGTTAGTCCCCTCCCCCTCCCGGGGGGCTCTCCCTACCTCCAGACAAGGTGTGTTTATGGTGAGAGATCCAGACAAATGGAGGAAACTTTTGGACTTTCTTTACTGGGATGTTTTTCTGCACAGAACTGGCGCAGGAAGTCACAGGAAGTCTTCATCTTTAAGTTCAAGTCTCAGTTTTCCATCCTAATTGAAGTTTCCACAAGAACACTGAGGGGGTTATTTACTAAAGGCAAATCCTCTCTACACAACAAGTGCACTAGAAAGTAGACTTGGAAGGGCAGTCTCTGGAGATCCGAGGGGGACATGCAAGGAAAATAAAAAAACAGTATTTTTACTTGCACATGATTGGATGATAAAATCAGCAGAGCTTCCCCTCATTTCAGATCTTCCCCTCAGATCTCCGGCGACTGAACTTCCAAATGTACTTTCTAGTGCACTTGCAGTGTAGAGAGGATTTGCCTTTAGTAAATCAACCCCAATGTTAACTATGTAACTACCTGTCAGGGCCGGGCTCAGCCCTTCCTTCTCTGAGCTGGCCGCTCAGCTGTCAGATAATTGCCCGCTCCTATATCTCTCCACAGTAACTCACCTGTTGATGATCCTGCTCGTCAGTCCTGCCTACTTAAAGTGGAAGTAAACTCTTCTATCGTTTTCCATCAAGGAAGCCGCCATCTTGGCCTCTAATGATTCTTCAACTGCCATAATGCTGCACATGTGATCAGTTACGACACCAGCCATTGGATGGTTTGAAAGTTTGGTTGAGAGCACAACCAATGTGACAGTTAGAATTTCCGGCATGCCGGGAATGTAAGTCCAGCCCGCAGGATCTCTTCCTTCGCAGAAACTCCTGAGATCCTGTTCAAGACTTGCTGGGCTGACATCCCTTCTGTCTCCAGATCCTGCTTGCTGTTCCGCTACACTGATCCCTGACTTCTGGCTTGTCTGACTATCCGTTCCGGGTTCTGAACTTTGGATATGTTTTGACCAAGTTTGTACTTTTTACTTTTATTATTAAACAAGTGTGATTTTACTGTACGCCTGTCTCGGTCTGATTTCATGGTTTCTGACACATTCTAGACGGTTTATTCCAAAAGAAGGAGCGATGGCTCTTCCTTCTCACCTCAACTCCACACAGGAGGTTCATTTTGATGAATTTTCTTTTTTTTTTGTTACAATAGTTTGTATTGCAATTTCAAAACAGCGCACAGAAGATTGTGCTCAAATATTCATTAGAAAATGATAGAAACAAGGATGCAGATGCAGTATCCAATATGATCAATGACCCCGATCAATCACACATACATAAGCAAAGCAGAGTAAGAACGGTTATGACTATGAGAGACTTTACTGTCTCCGGTAGCATCCTACAAAATCAGATATGTCCCCCTCCCCCTCCCCCTCCTCCTTTATTATGATATAACAGAACCAATGTCAAGGAAAGTGGGAAAAAGAGAAAAAAGAAAAAAGGGGGAACCCAAAAAAGAAAAAGAAGAAATAAAGACTACGATAGAATAGAATAGAATAGAATAGAGCAGAATTGGATGGTTCCCCTCACATAATGGCTCGGCATTCAGGAGCCTGGAGAGAACAATCCACGGATTCCACACCGAGCTTCCTTATCTCGTCTGATACCGGCCAGTATTTCATTGATAATAATCCAGGATAGTCGGATCGATCGTGTGTGATCGTGTGTGATAGTGTGTGATTGTGTGTGATAGTGTGTGATTGTGTGTGATAGTGTGTGATCGTGTGTGATAGTGTGTGATTGTGTGTGATCGTGTGTGATAGTGTGTGATAGTGTGTGATTGTGTGTACGCGGCATTAGAGGTTTTTGAACAATCATTTTGTAGTATTTTCACGCACTATTTCCATGGTTCACCATATCTGCGGTGATCCTCCTCTCCGGCACATCTGGAGCTTTTCTGTATTATTTATCTATTTGGACTTTGTTTGTTTTGCTGTGAGCAGATTTTTATTCTTTTCAATTTATTCACTTATTGATTTAGTGCCGCAATTTCCATAACCTTACCGATACAAGGAAGCAAAGCCCTGCTCCTCTGCCGAGAGCCATCTCCACTTCTGCCGCACACACACGATCGGACTGTCCGGCAGACTTGATCCGGCGGCCCGGGAATCCATCAGACAATTCGATCGTGTGTGGGGCTCCAGCGGACTTTTATTTTCCAAAAGTCAGACGGACCCAGAAATAAAACATGTTTCAAATATCCGATGGACTAAAAATCGGGAAAGTCGTTCATCTGTGTCCTGATCTGGCGGACCGAATACAACGCAAGGGCAGCTATTGGCTACTGGCTATTGAACTTCCTTGTTTAGTCCCGTTTACTCCGTCACATTCAAAACAAACAAACTTTTGAACGGACTTAGTCCATTCATGTGTGGCCAAGTCTGTTCGTTCAGAAAGTCCATCGGACCTCCGCCGAAAGTCCTTCAGGAAGACCGTCAGACCTAGTCCGTCGGGAAGTCCGTCTGACCTAGTCCGTCGGGAAGTCCGTCAGACCTAGTCCGTCGGGAAGTCCGTCAGACCTAGTCCGTCGGGAAGTCCGTCAGACCTAGTCCGTCGGGAAGTCGGTCAGACCTAGTCCGTCGGGAAGTCCGTCAGACCTAGTCCGTCGGGAAGTCCGTCAGACCTAGTCCGTCGGGAAGTCCGTCTGACCTAGTCCGTCGGGAAGTCCATCAGACCTAGTCCGTCGGGAAGTCCGTCAGACCTAGTCCATCGGGAAGACCGGTCGTGTGTACGCGGCATTAGAGACACCGCGCAGAACAAGGCAGCAAAAGATCAAAGAAAACTGCTGCGGAGAGAACGCGGGCAATGCCGGTGATTGGTCCTTGGCTTTAAGAGCTTCCCCAGTGCCGGCTCCACTTTAAGTACAATACGATCCATCCTGGCAGCAATACGGCTCATATATTCTCAGAAGCCTCGGTGCATCAGACCGGAGAGAAGGCCATTGTGGAATATCACAGGGTGACTAAAGTGGGTGACACGAGATACCATGCATGCGTTGTGTTGCACGGTTACGTTCCATTTGCCGGTGTGTCATCCATTTTTGTTCAGCATGGCGCTGACTCACCGCGGAGCTGTCACTGGAAGATACTTCACTGCCATTGTTTCCAGCACAATGCACACGTCTCTCGCTGCCTACAGCACCCGACGCATGTTATATAAACCCTTTTTATTCCAGCAGAAGATCAGAGCTGAGCCAAGGCTTCGCCGGCCGTTCTGCGCTCATGACTCCAGGCTTTAGAGGGGAACATGAAAGGATGGAAACGTTTCTAGGCTGGTCTTGGGAGTAGTGATGGTAAATACTTCAATGTGGTTTAAAAAAGTCAAAAGCTTTGTGAAAGTGACACCCACCTAAAAATTTTTTAAAAAAATGGATTTATTATACAGGATTTCCAACGTCTCCGGAAATACGGCAGAAATATCCACAATCACAAATGGAGATGGAGCGTAGACCGCGAGTAAATCCAACCAATAAAATCTCATAAAATGTTTATTGCATTAATGGAATTTCAAAAGTTGTTCTTAATCTTTAAAAATCTTTTTTTTTTTCTAATTTTCATTAAAAAAATAAAATTCCGTCTTGGTCTTGGCTCAGACACTTCCTGTTATTGAGTGACACGGCTCCGTCCCCATCTCCCAATTATACTTCATCAGCGGCCGCCCGTCCATAGGGGGTGAATGGGCACCGCCCCCCCCCCCCCCTTCAGGCAGCCACAAAAAATAATTAAACTGGCCCTTTAAAAAAAAATCCATAAAACGGTCCTTACGTTCACTGTGTTCAGGCGCCGGACACAGTGCGCTTATGGGAAGCGCCACGTCTATGTAATCACGAGATTGCAGACGTGTTGCTCCATTTGCGGGCGTTTAGCCTGCCTTGCGGCGCTTTCTGAGGCACCGAGTGGCTTCTGCCCGGAGCCTGTAGTATATATTACTACGGCCGGGCGGTTTGATTGACATCCGAGTTTGATGTCACTTCCTGTTTCTCTCTCCAATGGCGCCTGGGAGAGGAAACAGGCAGTATGACACTCCATCGTCGATGCCGGTGGAAGGAGACACCGCAAGAGAGGACAACAGCAAGGTAAGTACCACTGTGCGGAGAACGGGACGGGGGGTTTTGAAGTGACACAGGCTGCATTTAATGGGACACAGGCTGCATGTAAGGAGGGACTTTGCTGGGGGCACCTGATGTAAGGAGGGACTTTGCTGGGGGCACCTGATGTAAGGAGGGACTCTGCTGGGGGCACCTGATGTAAGGAGGGACTCTGCTGGGGGCACCTGATGTAAGGAGGGACTCTGCTGGGGGCACCTGATGGCATCTGGTGGCAGGCGATGTGGCTAGTGACGTGCTCAGGGCTCCCACTGATTCTACATTACGGTGAGTTGAATGATTTCATTGTATATTACAATGTAATAATAGAAATAATGCGCTTCAATCATCCTGACACCATAACAATCATGGCGCCGGGATGATTGAAGCGCCAACACCAGGTGTTTGGAGTATCTTTATCTGCTGATTGTCAAACTTTCTAGAATACACACATTTCTATTGTTGTGTAGGATCTGGGCCTGCTGTCCCTCCATCCCTCTCTCCCTCTCCCTCCATCCCTTGTTCATCTCAGACACTAGCCACACCCCCTTAGAGCCATATTTTGCTCAAACCACGCCCGTTTTCACCAAGTGGGAGGGGTCAAAAAGGAAGCACGGGGTCTAGTGCCTCCCATCCTAAAACTTCACCAGCTACCACTGTACTTCACCTTGCCCTCCTGTCACATGCATCCCTGGGGGAGGCTACAAGAGCCTGGTTGAGATTACAAGCGGTGGATGGAGACTATGAGAGCCTAACAGAGACAAGAGCCTGGGGGAGACTACAAGAGCCTGGGGGACACTACGAGAGCCTGGGGGAGACTACGAGAGCCTGGGGGAGACTACGAGAGCCTGGGGGAGACTACGAGAGCCTGGGGGACACTACAAGAGCCTGGGGGAGACTACGAGAGCCTGGAGGAGACTACAAGAGCCTGGAGGAGACTACGAGAGCCTGGGGAGACTACGAGAGCCTGGAGGAGACTACGAGAGCCTGGAGGAGACTACGAGAGCCTGGGGGAGACTACGAGAGCCTGGGGGAGACTACGAGAGCCTGGGGGAGACTACGAGAGCCTGGGGGAAACTACAAGAGCCTGCTCTTTTTTTACCACTACACATGGGACAAGCATAGTTGGTGATGTACGGTGGGAGTGAGCCGGAACTGATTCAGAGCACTGAGATGAGACAAAGGATGAAAAAGGTGAAAACATGACAAAAAAGAAACAATGTCAATTGTTTAAGATAAAAAGTACACAGAGCAAAGTAAATGTCATCCAGCTAAAGTAATGTTTAGGCTGAACTCCGGGCACAAAAACTTTCATTTAAATCTATTCCTCAAAAAAGTCAGGAAGCCCAGGTGAGGACACCCCAGGAGGATTAATACCTCTGCCCTGCCAAAGGTGCCGTCGGACTGTGCAGGCGAGGGCTGCATTAAAAGGGGCACTGTTGTGTTAAGGGGGTGTAAAGGGGTGCTGTGTGGTGAAGAGGCACTGTGTGGTGTAAAAGGGGAACTACATGGCTTGTAGAAGACTTCTGCTTGAAGGAAATTTTGCTGACCGGACCTCCGTAAATTTTAATTCCAGACCTCTGCTTTAGACCATGGGAGCTGGACCCGCGGCCCTCCAGCGTTTGCGGCGCTACAAATCCCATGATGCCTCAGCCTTTAGGAGTCATGCTTGTAACTGCAATGCCTCATGGGACTTGTAGTTCCACACCAGCTGGAGGGCCGCAGGTTGAGCTCTAGACTGATTCCTGAGCCGGAGTGAATGAGCTGTTGCTGCGTGCCTGGCTGTCTCTGCTCCAGTTTGGTACAACCAGTTAAATGGCGGCATCTCCTGCGGGGGTAGTGCTACAGATACACTGCCACTCCCTCTGGAGCCGTTCCACCAGGCAGATGTGACGTCAATGCGGCCAACCATAAGTCCCGGCTCTACGCGTTTTGTCAGACGTCATCAGGAAGCAGTCACTGATTAACTATACATCTAAATTGCGGTCACATGACTGTAAATGATTCTTGTGCCTGACCATATTAATATCAATATTAAAGTAGAATAAAAAGCAAAATTTTTTTTTTTTTGGGATGTAGTAAAGGAGGGTTATAGCCCCTGTTCAATTTTTTTTTTTTGCCATCTGTGTCCAATTGGGGAGATTTCCCTTCACTTCCTGTCCCATAACCTGAACAGGAAGTGAGAGGAAATCTCTGCAAAGTGAGGGAATTCCGGCATGTCACCCAAACTCGCCCCCCCCCCCCCCCCCCGTCCTCGGCGGAATTCCCTTCTATTCTTGTTGTGATGTCAACCAAAAATTTGGGATTTTATTTTACTTTCACGTTTGATAATAATGGTAGAAAGGGTCTAACGGGGGCACAGACGGCGATAAAAACTGACAGGGGCTCTAATACCTCTCCACTCTATCCAAAGTTAAAAAAATAAAATAAAAAAATAAAAATGCTTCTGTTTATTTTTATTTTTTATTTATAACTTTAAACGTCAAAACAATCAGTAGATCCAGAAATTTGTGTCACGTCAACCTTGACCACGCCTTCCACCTTCCTGGCATCCCTATTGGTTAAGGAGCCCCCATAGAAAGGCTGGGCAGGAAATAGAGGCAGAAGCCAGAAGGGAAGCTGCAGCTTCAGCCTTTTCTGGCGCCATTGATGGTGACGTTGGGTTTTCCCTCCATGTATCTTCTGATTGTCTGTTTTTTATCTTCTACGCTTTTCTTCAGCCCCTCCCCCATCCCCGAGCCGCTCATCTGAAGTTATGAAGAAGACATTCTGTATATTTTTATGGGTCCCCCGTGTGCAGATTGGGAAGAACTTCATCTTCTTATTTATGAGACGGTGGAAAGCCGAGGACACGGCGTAATATGTGGTCCCAATATCATCTATGCAAATCTCCCCATATAATAAGGACCATAACTTCTAATTTTGTCTCAGTGATTGCAGATCAATAGTCAAAGCTCCCTTCCCCCGCAGATTAATTCGAACGATTAGTCTTCCTGATCTGCGGTGTGCGCAGAGCCTCTACCCCGGGACGCATCAAACCGAAGGAAGAGATGGATTGTGGGACGGCGCGTCCTTCCGAGGTCCGCTCAGCTCTTCCTCTCCTGTGTGGTCCATCCAAACCCCCCACTTCCAGAGATAGGCGGGGGCGGGGCGATGTGACGTCTCCTCCTGCTCTGTTTTAACCCCATTTTTTGCAGGACAAATGCGCTGCAGCTGCGTGCATTGCACAAAAGTGTCTCCAGCTGATCCCCATTTGCATAAAACGGTCGTGTTCTGTGGGCTTGTTACCCCCCAATAACGATATGGTGGATAGTTTTCACCTCAGCCGCAAAGTATCATGAGACCACCCAGAAGTTGCTACTACTGCTTTGTGCACTGATCGAAATCATTTGGTGGAGGGGGGATTATGGTGTGGGGGATGGGGATTATGGTGTGGGGAAGAGGGGATTATGGTGTGGGGGGATTATGGTGTGGGGAAGAGGGGATTATGGTGTGGGGAGGGGGGATTATGGTGTGGGGAAGAGGGGATTATGGTGTGGGGAGGGGGGATTATGGTGTGGGGGGATTATGGTGTGGGGAAGAGGGGATTATGGTGTGGGGGAGGGGGGATTATGGTGTGGGGGGATTATGGTGTGGGGAAGAGGGGATTATGATGTGGGGTAGGGGGGATTATGGTGTGGGGGAGGGGGGATTATGGTGTGGGGGGAGAGGGGATTATGATGTGGGGGAGGGGGGATTATGATGTGGAGGAGGGGGGATTATGGTGGGGGGGAGAGGGGATTATGGTGTGGGGAAGAGGGGATTATGGTGTGGGGGGATTATGGTGTGGGGGATGGGGATTATGGTGTGGGGAAGAGGGGATTATGGTGTGGGGGGATTATGGTGTGGGGAAGAGGGGATTATGGTGTGGGGAGGGGGGATTATGGTGTGGGGAAGAGGGGATTATGGTGTGGGGGAGGGGGGATTATGGTGTGGGGGGATTATGGTGTGGGGAAGAGGGGATTATGATGTGGGGGAGGGGGGATTATGGTGTGGGGGAGGGGGGATTATGGTGTGGGGGGAGAGGGGATTATGATGTGGGGGAGGGGGGATTATGATGTGGAGGAGGGGGGATTATGGTGGGGGGGAGAGGGGATTATGGTGTGGGGGAGGGGGGATTATGGTGTGGGGGAGGGGGGATTATGATGTGGGGGAGGGGGGATTATAAAGGGGGGAGAGGGGATTATGGTGTGGGGGGGAGGAGGGATTATGGTGTAGGGTTGTTTTTCATGGGGTTGGGCTTGGCAAACATGGCCTGCTGGGGGTACTTGAGGACATTGTTGAGAACCAGTGGTGGAAAGCACTCTGCTACTGGACTGTAGAGAAGAGGAGACGTGTTCTCTGGAGTGACCAATCACACTTCTGTCTGATGATCTGATGGACATGTCTGGGTTTGGTGGATGCCAGGAGAACGGTATTTTCCTGACTGCATTGTGCCAAGTGTAAAGTTTGGTGGAGGGGGGATTATGGTGTGGGGGGAGGGGGGATTATGGTGTGGAGGGAGGGGGGATTATGGTGTGTGGGGGGAGGGAGATTATGGTGTGGGGGTGTTTTTCAGGGGTTGGGTTTGGCCCCTTAGTTCCAGTGAAGGGAGCTCTTAAGGCGTCAGCATACCAAGACATTTTGGACAATTTCATGATCCCAACTTTGTGGGAACAGTTTGGGGGACGGCCCCTTCCTGTTCCAACATGACTGCCCACCAGTGCACAAAGCAAGGTCCATAAAGACATGGAGGAGCAAGTTTGAGGTGGAGGAACTTGACTGGCCTGCACAGAGCCCTGACCTCAACCCCATAGAAAACCTTTGAGAGACTGCAAGCCAGACCTCACAAATGCTCTTCTGGAAGAATATTCAAACATCCCCATAGACACCCTCCTAAACTTTGTGGACGGCCTTCCCAGAAGAGGTGAAGCTGTTATAGGTGCAAAGGGCCAACTCAATATTGAACCCTCCGGACTAAGACTGGGGGGCCATTAAAGGTCATGTGTGTGTAAAGGCAGGCGTCCCAATACTTTTGGGAATATAGTGAATATTATATGTGCAGATTTGTATCTTCCTAGAAGCAGCTCATGAGTCACAATTACCTGGATAACTAAACGCTGTGATTTCAGATATTTCTATGGACGCAAGTTCAGGAGAATCAGCGACTTTCCTGATTGTTCCATCCCGGCTCCCCACTGGCCTTGAATGATGACTGAGAGCTGTATAGACATCGGGAGGATTTCTAGAGAAGTGTCATTCATCATTCATTCATCATTCGTTCGTCATTCATTCATCATTCATCCGTCATTCACTCTTCCTTTATTACTTATTCTAAACAAATCCAATCTTATGAGGTCAGAGCCCCTTTAAATATGATCCACTTTATAGGCGGTTGATTGCGGATGAATGAGTGATGATTGAGAGTCGGGCGATTGTTGGCGGTTTGCGTCGCCCGCCATCCATTTGTGACTCAGGAAGACGCGGAGGTGAGTATTAAGTACGCATTTATGGCTCCGCCAAACAATGGGGCGCTGTATGTGGGGGAGGCGGCCATCATGCATTCCGCGAAGGACACCAAACAGCTGAACCCACGGCAGAATGTTTACAACTCCACCGCTGACAAAGGGGCGCCGAACGCACAGCGAACAAAGGCGCGGAAGACGCGTTATTCACATCTGCGCTTCCTTTGTCCTTAACCTTTCTGTTACCATCGGGAAGCGGTGAGGGGGGCATTGTGCGGAATGTGAGTGACACAGAAGACAGGAAACGCGAGGCTCATCGCACTTGTGAAGTCGCTCAATAATTCATCATCAGAAAGTCGTTCATTAAAAGATGAAATCATTGAACACGATAAAAATAAAAGCAATTTGTTATAATGTTTCCATATGTTGCTTTTATAGAGCACACGCCTTCCGTGACCCGCCTGGAAGCATGCGCAGGATGTTCTACCGGCATGTGGTACCCAATGGTTGGTGTTTTCACCACGTTTGATGTTCCTGAGACACGGTTTGCAGATAGCGACAGTGCGATCTGCTGCAGATGTGCAGAGAAAGCCCCCCGACAGCTGATCTGAGGGGAGGGGGGGGGGCGGGAGATACCGGCTGCAGAATATGATGGAATGGGGTGGCTGCTCCCTACTCTTTCTTGATGTCGGCCTCCTTGGTGTTGTGCCGCCTCACCTTCAGTTTCCTCCTCTGCTCCATCTGGTACCAGAGTCGCATCATCCTCATCATCATCATCATCTCTTCCATCATCACCACTGGAGACAACCTGGCAATACTCTGCGGCTTGGGGGACATGAATTTGTCTACCAGTGTTCTCCCCTCTCTAGGCTCACTTTCCACTCATCCTCAACCTCAGAACCAGAATCTGGATCCAGTGATGGCGGACAAAATCAAGGAGGAAGTGGCTGACGCTGTGGTCAAATAACTCAGCTGACTCCTCCATGGCCGATGTTGGGGGTATGGTGGGAATAGATGTGAACGAGGAGGCAGGTTTATCCACTCTGGCAACTGCAGGGGGCGGCACACTTGTCTCTGCTGGTGTGACAGAGGATGAGGAGGATGAGGAGGATGAGGAAGGTTCAGTAAGCCAGTCCACCCCCTCCTCTGCATGCTGTGGCTGTATAGCACGGGGCAAACTCACTAAACAGAGGAAATGATGCCCTGCTTGAGGACTGACCACGTCCACTTTTGCCTTTGGCCACATTTGTTGCTGCCCCCCTTACAGTGCCAAGGGAAGGTCTGCCTCTCCTTGTCCCCCCAGACATTATTGGGAGGGAGGGGGAGGTGCTTATAAGCAAATGTAAAGAAGATGAGATCTGTACTTAGATGCATTTTAATCAATGTAAAGAGGTGTTTGGTGCACTTTCATTTGAGTACTCACACTGCACAGACACACTCCACGGGTACACTATAATATACTACAATATAATGCGCCAAACATACAGTGATGAATGAATGAATGACTTGTATAGCGCTACCTATACGAACTGAATCGCCACAGGGCGCTTTTCTTGCCACCGGTGTCCATCTGAAGCTATTTATGCGGTCCTTTAACCTGTAGAGTCCCGACACACTACAACATTGACATACACATACACATATTGTGGCCAATTTTTTTGTAGTTGTGATGCACACTATATGGCGTTAAACTGGCAGTAACACACACACACAACTAAATGGCGTTAAACTGGCAGTAACGCACACAAAACAATATGGTGTTAAACTGGCAGTAACACACACAGAACTATATGGCGTTAAACTGACAGTAATACACACAAAAGTAAATGGTGTTAAACTCTCAGTAACACACACTGAACCATATGGCGTTAAACTGGCAGTAACACACACAAAATGAAATGGCATTAAACTGGCAGTAACGCACACAGAAGTAAATGGTGTTAAACTGGCAGTACTGTACACTGAACTATATGGTGTTAAACTGCCAGTAATGCACACAAAGCTATATGGCATTAAACTGGTACTAAGGCACACAGAAATATATGGCGTTAAACTGGCAGTAACGCACACAGAACTATATGGCGTTAAACTGGCAGTAAGGCACACAGAACTATATGGCGTTAAACTGGCAGTAACGCACACAGAAGTAAATGGCGTTAAACTCGCAGTAACGCACACATAACTATATGGCATTAAACTGGCAGTAATGCACACAGAACTATATGGCATTAAACTGGCAGTAATGCACACAGAACTATATGGCATTAAACTGGCAGTAACGCAATCAAATGGATGGTATTTAATCGTCACTACACTGACGCTATCTGAACTGCTCCTACTCTAGCTATACACTAATATAAAGATTACTGCTAGCTGCACACTATGCAAAGCTGAATGATGGTCCTCCTCACTACACTCTCACTATCCCTAGACTGACACTAAACTCATATTCTACACTGACAATGGAAGGAAAATAGCCCAGTATAGCACACTAACTAACTGATAGCACCGAACAGAGCCCTGTGGGGCGTGAATGAGCCATGATTGGATAAAGTCATGATGACCACGTCCAATCATGACTCTGATAGTGCTCTGAGCCCTGGTTGGTTGAAGCTTTCACTGGGCACTGTTCAGTGACGCAATGCATTGTGGTCAGTTCAGGGGACTGAACGATCGAACGACCCGTTTCTTCCGTTGTTCGCCGAACAACCGATCAACAAAAGTTTGATCCGAACCTATGCTCGGGCCGAACCGTTCGCCCATCCCTAGTCATCACAGGACCCTCGTCTGTACCACCCTTTCCATTAAATAAGAGGAGAAGACCACCAAGCATGTCGGGTGACTGGAAAAAGATAAGCATGAAAGATAAAACACAGAGCATGGGGGAGGGGACAGATTGTGAATTGGGGGGCTGCGCTCGGAGCTTGGCTTTAAGTCAGATATATTATCGCCGCACATCGAACATCCGGAGTGAACGTTGGCTCCGGCGAGGACAAAGGTTTGAAAATATTTGTAAGCTTAAGTGGATGAGTGTGTTCTATTATCTCCCAAGGCCATCGGAAGAGAAACGCGTGTAATTTGTTCCCATCAGCAAAGGAAAGAAAAGCAAAGTTCCCCGACTCCGAACTTCTTCATACGCCAAACGGTGCAAGAAAACTCAAGGCAGTGAATGCCGGAGCCGGAATACAGACCGGGATTGGATTGAATGTTTTCTATGAGAACAATGCAAACAACTCACATAGAACCAAATCTAGAGAAGACCCTTTCATCATGTCCAAGGTGGTCTCCATTCATTTCACCCCGAGGACCTATAGACCATCGTCTCTTATTATAATGACATGGGAGGAGCCTGTGATACTTATGTACATGGGAGGAGCCTGTGATACCTCTGTACATGGGAGGAGCCTGTGATAATTATGTACATGGGAGGAGCCTGTGATACTTATGTACATGGGAGGAGCCTGTGATATTTATGTACATGGGAGGAGCCTGTGATATTTATGTACATGGGAGGAGCCTGTGATACTTATGTACATGGGAGGAGCCTGTGATACTTATGTACATGGGAGGAGCCTGTGATACTTATGTACATGGGAGGAGCCTGTGATATTTATGTACATGGGAGGAGCCTGTGATACTTATGTACATGGGAGGAGTCTGTGATACTTATGTACATGGGAGGAGTCTGCGATACTTATGTACATGGGAGGAGTCTGTGATACTTATGTACATGGGAAGAGCCTGTGATATTTATGTACATGGGAGGAGCCTGTGATACTTATGTACATGGGAGGAGCCTGTGATATTTATGTACATGGGAGGAGCCTATGATACTTATGTACATGGGAGGAGTCTGTGATACTTATGTACATGGGAGGAGTCTGTGATACTTATGTACATGGGAAGAGCCTGTGATATTTATGTACATGGGAGGAGCCTGTGATACTCATGTACATGGGGGGAGTCTGTGATACTTATGTACATGGGAGGAGCCTGTGATACCTCTGTACATGGGAGGAGCCTGTGATATTTATGTACATGAGAGGAACCTGTGATACTTATGTACATGGGAGGAGACTGTGATATTTATGTACATGGGAGGAGCCTGTGATACTTATGTACATGGGAGGAGCCCGTGAAATGTATGTACATGGGAGGAGGCTATGATACTTATGTACATGGGAGGAGCCTGTGATACTTATGTACATGGGAGGAGCCTGTGATATTTATGTACATGGGAGGAGCCTGTGATACTTATGTACATGGGAGGAGACTGTGATATTTATGTACATGGGAGGAGCCTGTGATACTTATGTACATGGGAGGAGCCCGTGAAATGTATGTACATGGGAGGAGGCTATGATACTTATGTACATGGGAGGAGCCTGTGATACTTATGTACATGGGAGGAGCCTGTGATACTTATGTACATGGGAGGAACCTGTGATACTTATGTACATGGGAGGAGCCTGTGATATTTATGTACATGGGAGGAACCTGTGATACTTATGTACATGGGAGGAGCCTGTGATACTTATGTACATGGGAGGAGTCTGTGATACTTATGTACATGGGAGGAGCCTGTGATATTTATGTACATGGGAGGAGCCTGTGATACTTATGTACATGGGAGGAGTCTGTGATACTTATGTACATGGGAGGAGCCTGTGATATTTATGTACATGGGAGGAGCCTGTGATACTTATGTACATGGGAGGAGCCTGTGATACTTATGTACATGGGAGGAGCCTGTGATATTTATGTACATGAGAGGAACCTGTGATACTTATGTACATGGGAGGAGCCTGTGATATTTATGTACATGGGAAGAGCCTGTGATATTTATGTACATGGGAGGAGCCTGTGATACTTATGTACATGGGAGGAGCCTGTGATATTTATGTACATGGGAGGAGTCTGTGATACTTATGTACATGGGAGGAGCCTGTGATATTTATGTACATGGGAGGAGCCTGTGATACTTATGTACATGGGAGGAGCCTGTGATACTTATGTACATGGGAGGAGCCTGTGATACTTATGTACATGGGAGGAACCTGTGATACTTATGTACATGGGAGGAGCCTGTGATATTTATGTACATGGGAGGAACCTGTGATACTTATGTACATGGGAGGAGCCTGTGATACTTATGTACATGGGAGGAGCCTGTGATATTTATGTACATGGGAGGAGCCTGTGATACTTATGTACATGGGAGGAGCCCGTGAAATGTATGTACATGGGAGGAGTCTATGATACTTATGTACATGGGAGGAGCCTGTGATACTTATGTACATGGGAGGAGCCTGTGATACTTATGTACATGGGAGGAGCCTGTGATACTTATGTACATGGGAGGAGCCTGTGATACTTATGTACATGGGAGGAGCCTGTGATACTTATGTACATGGGAGGAGCCTGTAATACTGAAGTACATGGGATTCATTAATTTTTTATTTTTAATACATTTAATAAAAGATTTCAGACAAACTTCTCTCACGTTGTCATTATGGGATGTTTGTAGAATTTTGAGGAAAATAATGAATTAAGTCCATTTTGGAATAAGGCTGTAACATAACAAAATGTGGAAAAAGTGAAGCGCTGTGAGTACTTTCTGGATGCTCTGTATGGAAATCATGAACTATAACTCATTGAAGTAACTTTTTAGTGTATTCGTAGTGCATGCAGACCACTGCCAATGATCATTTAGTAGGAAGGTGAGGTCGTGCATGTATGAATATAAATAAGAAATAGAAAGTGGAAGAAAAGTAATGCTTAGTTGCCCAAATATTATATGTTTATACAAAAGCAATATAGTAAAAAACTGTGGAGTCACCAGTATGATGATTATCGTTATTGTGAAGCATTACTTTTCTTCCACTTTCTATTTCTTATTTATATTCATATATGCACCTATATAATAGTACAATATTGTAACACCACATTTTATCTATTCACTCAGAATATCTTGACGTGGAACACTTCATTTATATTTTATTATATTTCATTATTTTTAGGTGTGGCCACCTAGGGTGTGCCAAGAACCTCCTCTTCTGTTCCTCTGGTTCCCCTGGATAAACTCCAGATACTGTCAATTCTTGCAAGTCAGCGATTGATGCCCCCGTGAAGTCATTTTCCTCTTCCCCCCCCGCCCCCTTCTTTCCCCCAGTTTGGTGGGTGGATGAAGTGGGTTAGAACAGCAGGGCAGCGGTACCAGGATGACCCTTCTAGAGAAGGCACTCATTTCTTTTTCAGATTTTAATAAAAGTCTCTGGTTGAACAGTAACGGTTTGGTGGAACTGGTAAATATTACTGAAACAAGGTATAATAATTCGCTAATTTGTAGGCTAAAAAACTTTTTTTATTGAAAGTCTTTTTTCTTTTAACTATTTGCAGAATATATACGATATACTCACCCCTTCTGCTTGGGTTTTGTCCCCCCCCCCTGAAGAAGACCCTGGAGGTCGAAATGCATTGGGGTAGCATGGGTGCTCTTTGTAGCTTTTGAAATATTGATGTATTTGTAAACTGTTCCTGTAACTATCTTTGTACCAAATGTTGCATATATCCTTTACCCATCGATATGCTGTAATAACATATACCAGAGTCCATATTTTAAATTTATGACGGCGATTAAGCCTTTGAACTAATAAAATAAATATATTTTTACAAATTTATTTCTGCTTCTTGTCGCTGCCTGAAAACCCCAAGGGGAACCTGTCCTTTCATTCTGCTTCCTTGGTTTACCGCAAAGTAATCTAAATCATGGAAAGCGAAGGAATGATAAACTGTCCTGGTTCAGTTCAGTTTGGGGAACGGGCGGCGCCCTCATCCTAACGTGATTTATGAATTATGGAACATTGACCCATTTTTTATTATTATCTACAGCTTTGTTATCCAACCGGACTAGCACTCCGAGATGCACTGAAGCCATGAAAATCACTTCTATCGATGAATTAACACGTAATGAGGGTTTACCGACCAGCGCGGTTTTGCTGCTTAGAGGTTGGCCAAGCTTTGGCATGGCAGAGGGAGGAACGTGTAAGAATGGACACAATTCAAGAGATTGTGGCTTGGTGGGCACATGCCCACTGCTCATCGCTAAATAAAAGAAATATTAAGAAAATGAGGAGGTTGGTTGAGCGCATTGGAAACCTCAACCCTGCAGGAGGTGGCACCCATGTGACCACACTGGGCCAATCAGCTGACATTGGGAGGATGTGGTGAGTCCGGCGGTGCCGGGGTGAGTCCGGCGGTGCCGGGGTGAGTCCGGCGGTGCCGGGGTGAGTCCGGCGGTGCCGGTGGGCGTCTGCGAAGGCCTTCATGGGCCGAGTCCCTTTAAGTAGGAAGTGAAAGGATATAACCGATTGAGAAAAGATTGTAGTGGGAGGTGATTTGAATCCATTATACAATAAACTTGTGTTTTCTAAAGTCTTTATTGAGTAATTGAGAGCTTTTCTGCCACTGTAACTCCGTTCCTGGCTTATAATGCACTGCCGAGTAAATTAAGACTTAGAAAATAAATGGCAATAAAAATAATAAGCAGTCAAAGCAAAAGCATTGAAAGATTTCCAGCATCTGGCGGCCTCATTGTGTTGCTCTCGCCGGCGCGCTTCCGAGAAAAAGTGCGCTGGGTAATCACGCCTTTAATATTGTTTGAGAGATGGAAGGCCATGAAGCAATGTTCCGTACATTATAAACAATGCAATGATTGTGCGGGAGACAAAGACTCGAGTCCGTCCCAAAGATACTCCACAACATATTGGTTTCCTGAGAGTGCTCCTCGTGAATGGCGCTCACGTGAAGATGAAAGGCCTCGTGTTCCAACCACTGGCAGTCAGGAGGTTGGAAATGGAGCTGCAGGATCACTGCTCATTTCATACGGGCTTTGGTGGTAATTTCGGGAGGTAGCGAGGCCGGATCAAAGGCCAGCCGAGACTTTCTCCATTACCAATTGTCCATTATGGTGGGGCCTGTGGTCAGGTGGTCAGGTGGTCACAGGACAAATGTGGCTGGAAGATCTTCTTTCTGCACTTCCCCCATCGCCTCTGAAAATAAAAGGTAAAGTATCTCAGAGAGCTGAAGATGAAGCTTAGACGTGCAACCAGAGCAAAACTTCCCTCCTAGAACTTCCGATTATTCATCCAGCCATCTGTAGTGCACCGGACCACGCCACTGCGCCAAATCACACGCGGCCGACAATTTGTTATCTGGAATGCAAACTGCTGAGCTGTGTGAATGTAAAGCAACGAGCATCTGTCCACAGTGCCGACCAGAAACAAACATGAACCCAACCATTCCATAACAGGGGTCCTCCACAGGCTGCTGATTGACCCCCCATTTATTAGTGCCGGTATAGTTCCGGGGTCACTGCCATTTCCAGAGCCGGCAGCACAACACCGAGGATCTTTTTAGCTGTCTGTAAGAATGATATTAAACCTTTCAGATGCGTCCGTGTTATTCCTGATGAAGCAGCTGCTGACTGCAAAATGCGTCAGTCTAGAGAGATATATTAGTGTCAGTTCTGGAAATTATCTACAACTTTCTATTGGGGTTTTATGATGATAATTGTTACTATACCTGAGTGACCCAAACCTTTCATTTCTCTATTGTGAATTCAAAATCTCTTTTTAATTGAATTGTCCGACCTCACCCGCAATACGAAATAGTTCTTTTCCTTTTTGTTGTCCTACTAAAGGAACATTCTTCTCACTGATCACCAATGTAAGGAACATTCTTCTCACCGATCTCCAATGTAAGGAACGTTCTTCTCACTGATCACCAATGTAAGGAACATTCTTCTCACTGATCACCAATGTAAGGAACATTCTTCTCACTGATCACCAATGTAAGGAACATTCTTCTCACCGATCACCAATGTAAGGAACATTCTTCTCACCGATCACCAATGTAAGGAACATTCTTCCCACTGATCACCAATGTAAGGAACATTCTTCTCACTGATCACCAATGTAAGGAACATTCTTCCCACTGATCACCAATGTAAGGAGCATTCTTCTCACTGATCACCAATGTAAGGAGCATTCTTCTCACCGATCACCAATGTAAGGAACATTCTTCTCACCGATCACCAATGTAAGGAACATTCTTCTCACCGATCACCAATGTAAGGAGCATTCTTCTCACTGATCACCAATGTAAGGAACATTCTTCCCACTGATCACCAATGTAAGGAACATTCTTCTCACTGATCACCAATGTAAGGAACATTCTTCTCACTGATCACCAATGTAAGGAACATTCTTCTCACCGATCACCAATGTAAGGAACATTCTTCTCACCGATCACCAATGTAAGGAACATTCTTCTCACCGATCACCAATGTAAGGAACATTCTTCCCACTAATCACCAATGTAAGGAACATTCTTCCCACTGATCACCAATGTAAGGAACATTCTTCCCACTGATCACCAATGTAAGGAACATTCTTCTCACTGATCACCAATGTAAGGAACATTCTTCCCACTGATCACCAATGTAAGGAACATTCTTCTCACTGATCACCAATGTAAGGAACATTCTTCTCACTGATCACCAATGTAAGGAACATTCTTCTCACTGATCACCAATGTAAGGAACATTCTTCTCACTGATCACCAATGTAAGGAACATTCTTCTCACTGATCACCAATGTAAGGAACATTCTTCTCACTGATCACCAATGTAAGGAACATTCTTCTCACCGATCACCAATGTAAGGAACGTTCTTCCCACTGATCACCAATGTAAGGAACATTCTTCTCACTGATCACCAATGTAAGGAACATTCTTCTCACTGATCACCAATGTAAGGAACATTCTTCTCACTGATCACCAATGTAAGGAACATTCTTCTCACTGATCACCAATGTAAGGAACATTCTTCTCACTGATCACCAATGTAAGGAACATTCTTCTCACTGATCACCAATGTAAGGAACATTCTTCTCACTGATCACCAATGTAAGGAACATTCTTCTCACTGATCACCAATGTAAGGAACATTCTTCTCACTGATCACCAATGTAAGGAACATTCTTCTCACTGATCACCAATGTAAGGAACGTTCTTCCCACTGATCACCAATGTAAGGAACATTCTTCTCACTGATCACCAATGTAAGGAACATTCTTCTCACCGATCACCAATGTAAGGAACGTTCTTCCCACTGATCACCAATGTAAGGGACATTCTTCTCACTGACCACCAATGTAAGGAACATTCTTCCCACTGATCACCAATGTAAGGATCATTCTTCTCACTGATCACCAATGTAAGGAACATTCTTCCCACTGATCACCAAAGCTAGGGGATTTCTTCCCATTTTCCTCAGAAGAATTGGTATCAGTTGGGGTTCTTTAAGACCTAAAACTTATTTTAGTAGTTCCTCTGGGGAAAGGCTAAGAAGTATTGCACTGATCCAATGTTGTACGGATCTGTCCATGGTGCTGAGTAACCTACCAATAGCTTTTCAATTACTTCCATGAACGAGGATCTGTCTATGGTGAGGAATAATCAGCCGGATCCCCGGAGACCTGCGGAGGGTCTATTTCTGAACTTGACTTGTGGATATCATTTTGCAGAGCCGATGTTGTAGGTTGCTGGTCATGGTGCTGCATAACTGCGGGATAACGCTTAGCCAACCCCAAATTGTGAGGAGCCGTCCATTGTGCTGGAAAACCACCCAATAACTGTACACTAACCCAACCTTATAAGGAGCCGTCTCCCGAACGGGGGGGGGCGCAGACAGCAATGAGGAAACTGACAGGGGTTCTAATCCCTCTCCACTTCATCCAAAACTAACAAAAAAAGATTTGCCTTTAGATAAACTTTAACCACTAGAGATCTGCACTATAGCCTGAAGCTGGTAACAAAATGTCATTTGTCGGCATTTTTAAACACTTTTTCTCTTTGTAGATGTCGCGTTGCTGCAGCACTTTCTGTACATCACAGAGAAGCCCCTCCACAAGCAGGATTGGGACCCCCCAGGCATGTGATTTAAACTGATTCTGTACTGAAAAGGAAAAATAAATAACAGGCATGTTGTACTTATGTGCTCTGTGTGAGGGTTTTGCACAGAACAGCCCCGATCCTCTTCTTCTTGGGTCCCCTGCCAGTGGTCCTGGATCCTCCCCCATGCTATGGGGGCACTCCAGCAGGCTTGCTCCCAATCCAAGCTCTGTGTGTCCATTCAGCTCCTCCCCCACTCTTCTCATTGGCTCTGATTAGCAGCAGGAGCCAATGATTCCCACTACTGTTTGAGCCAATGACAGGAGAGCGACCCGGTGGAGCCGCCGCTCTCATGCACATCCTGGATCAAGATCAGACTCAGGTAAGTATAAGGGGGGGGGGGCTGAGTGGGGGGGGGAGATAAACCAGGAATGTTTTGTTACCTTAATTCATCTGCCTGGAGAACCATTTTCATGGAATTGGACATTTTTAAAGTGGTTTTAAAGGCAGAAGGTGCATTCTATGCATTAGGATAAAAAAAACCTGTGTGTGTAGCAGCCCCCCTAATACTTACCTGAGCCCACTCTTGACCCAGCGATGTGCACAAGTGCCTCGGCCATCCGGGACTCTCTCTCCTGATTGGCTGACACACAGCAGCGGCGCCATTGGCTCCCGCTGCTGCCAATCAAAGTCAGTTAGCTAATGAGGAGAGAGAGGGGGCAGGGCTGAACCACAGCTCCGTACCTGAATGGGCACACATAGATCTGTGACTCGGCTCGGGTGCCCCCCATAGCAAGCTGCTTGCTGTGGGGGCACCCAACAGGAGGGAGGGGGCAGGAGCACTGAAGAGGAACCTGAGAAGAGGAGGATCAAGGCTGCTCTGTGCAAAGCCATTACAGGGCGTGCGTGGAGCGCGCTGTGTCACTGAGACTCGGGTGATCACAGATCCCCTTACCATGTGATCAGCTGTCAGCCAATGACAGCTCATCACATGATGTAAACAAAAACTTGTGATTGTGTTTTTTTTTTCTACTCACACTGACAGCGGAGGAGGAAAAAAAAAGCCGATCACTGGCTTATCTTAAAGGGACATCGGTCCTGAAAAAGAAGAGGCAATTATGCCTCATTATAGAGTAATTATGCCCACAAGTGCCACCTATCGAAGCCCACAAGTGCCACCTATCGAAGCCCACCAGTGGTGCCAATCAGTGCCACCCATCAGTGCTGCCTATCATTGTAACCAATCAGTGCCCATCACTGCCACCTATCGGTGCCCATCAGTGCCGCCTCATCAGCGTACATCAATGACGGACAAAAATTACCCGTTATAAAATTTTAAAACAAAATGTAAAAAAATTATTCGTTTTAAAAAATTCGGTCTTTTTACATTATTTAAAAAAAAATCTAAAAATCGCACAGATGATCAAATACCGCCAAAAGAAAGCTCTATTTGGGGGGAAAAAATGATAAAAAATGAATTTGGGTACAATGTTGTATGACCGCGCAATTATCAGTCAAAGGGCGACAGCGCTGAAAGCTGAAAATTAGTCTGGACAGGAGGGGGGTTTAAGTGCCCGGTAAGCAAGGGGTTAAAAATAACAAACAACAAGACTTTAGTGTCACTTTAATGTTTTATGTTGAGCATTTAAATAAAATCACTGCTCCTGGCCAAGTGGGATTTTTTTTTTTGTTGAAATTTTTGCATTGGTGAATATTTTTCCCAGTGTGCCCGTTGGTTTGTTTTCACACCCCTTTGCTTATTAGCTCAGAAGTTGGAGACTTGTAATTTGACAGATTTGGCCGCCATCGATTTCAATGGGGTTCAGGTTTGGGGAAACTCTTGGACCAATCCCAGGGCAGTTCAGGTCTTCTCTGTTGGCTATAGATACATTGTAAGTTTTTATTTTTTTTAACACTGTATAAGAAATGCAGCAAAAACCTCAAATCATGTATAAAGACAAGTGCATGAAAACCGACAAAAACACGAGTTCCGTGCGTCTGAAAACTGCGCTGGAAGCTCCATCAGTAGAAACTGATCGGATAGTGTCCGCCCCGTACTGTCCAGGCGCAGCGCTTGTGCAGTATGGAGGACAAGGAGAAGCCGAAAGTCTCCGAAGATGAACAGCGCCTGCACACTTGCTAATACCTTCTGCCCTGAGTCCAGGTTGAAGCCCCACCATGCATACGGTAGCACTCAGTAAGAAGGCCCCTCGCTTCGCCTGCCGCGCTACGGGCACCGTCTCGCTTCACTCGCCAGGCTTCGGGCACGGCCTCGCTTCACTCGCCAGGCTTTGGGCACGGTCTCGCTTCACTCGCCAGGCTTCGGGCGCGGTCTCGCTTCGCTCGCCAGGCTTCGGGCGCGGTCTCACTTCACTCGCCAGGCTTCGGTGCACGGTCTCGCTTCACTCGCCAGGCTTCGGGCACGGTCTCGCTTCACTCGCCAGGCTTCGGTGCACGGTCTCGCTTCACTCGCCAGGCTTCGGGCGCGGTCTCGCTTCACTCGCCAGGCTTCGGGCGCGGTCTCGCTTCACTTGCCAGGCTTCGGGCGCAGTCTCGCTTCACTTGCCAGGCTTCGGGCGCAGTCTCGCTTCACTCGCCAGGCTTCGGGCACGGTCTCGCTTCACTCGCCAGGCTTCGGGCACGGTCTCGCTTCACTCGCCAGGCTTCGGGCACGGTCTCGCTTCACTCGCCAGGCTTCGGTGCACGGTCTCGCTTCACTCGCCAGGCTTCGGGCGCGGTCTCGCTTCACTTGCCAGGCTTCGGGCGCAGTCTCGCTTCACTCGCCAGGCTTCGGTGCACGGTCTCGCTTCACTCGCCAGGCTTCGGGCACGGTCTCGCTTCACTCGCCAGGCTTCGGGCACGGTCTCGCTTCACTCGCCAGGCTTCGGGCACGGTCTCGCTTCACTCGCCAGGCTTCGGGCACGGTCTCGCTTCACTCGCCAGGCTTCGGGCACGGTCTCGCTTCACTCGCCAGGCTTTGGGCACGGTCTCGCTTCGCTCACCAGGCTTTGGGCACGGTCTCGCTTCACTCGCCAGGCTTCGGTGCACGGTCTCGATTCACTCGCCAGGCTTCGGGGCACGGTCTCGCTTCACTCGCCTATTAGAAGGTGGCCCCGTCAGAATCACTTTGGGTTATTAGAGCGATATTTTACACAGCCCTCGGCCCGCGATGCGCAGAGAGAAACGCACCGGCGGTGCCCTCGTTTTTTTTTTGTTGGCGGCCTCGGAAGATTAGTCTCGGCTTAGCATGCGGAGCGCAGTCCTTACATAAATGTCCCACATCATTCAATAGTCACTTTCTGATCTTCAATTTCCAAGAGAATTATTTATACGCTGCGATGAAATATTCATGGCGATGTCCCGAGCCTGCGATTCCCACTATGGAGAGAATCGCTCGCATTCTGCAGGTCTCGCTGTAAATATTTAGGTCACAGAGCGGCCGGAAATCTGTGTTTTCTGTGAACCCTTCAATTATTTGCATGGCGGATCTTTTATTTATTTATTTCATTTTATTGCAGTGCGTTGAGGCGAATCGCATGAAAGCGCCTAAGAAGACACGACCCCGATGTGAAGGGACCCGCCGTCCCCCGAGAAGCAGCGCGGAGCCGACTCTCCGTCTTCTCTCACAATCTTTATTCTTCGCGTTTTACTTTCCGACTGTAAAGTGCAACCGAGTCCGGCCAATAGAAATCCCCAGCGAGCCGCGCGCTGCAACCACTGCGGAGAAATTCATCCTCACCCACCGCAACCCGCAATCCGCGCAATTCTGACATCTCTCACAAATCCGCCGTCTTATTGCTGGAAAATGATTTAGAACCAAACATGATACATTATATTCCTCATAGAACCGGACTGATGTCATTTATTTGTCATGTAACACAATATTTCTGCCGCACTTCATCAAATTAAAAATCGCTATGAAAAAAATTTTACTGGACAAAAAAAACCCCCAAAAAACAATAAAATATAATATCCATTTATGGTAAAATATAAAAGATGATTTTGTTTTGAGTCAATAGATACCAAATAGAACCAGGATTTAAAGCGGGACTCCGCCGGGACTCCGCGTTTTTTTTTAAAAGCCAGCAGCTACAAATACTGCAGCTGCTGACTTTTAAAATAAGGACACTTACCTGTCCAGCGCGCCCGCGATGTCGGCACCCGAAGCCGATCTCTAGGTCGTCTGTCGGGTCCTGCCGCCGCCATCTTGGGTATGGGAATCAGGAAATGGAGCCTTTCGGCTTCGTTTCCCGGTTCCCTACTGCGCATGCGCGAATCGCGCTGCGCAATAAGGACGATCCCCGCTGTCTCTGGGATCTGTGTGTTTCCCAGCAGGCAGCGTGGCACTTGCGGAAGGGGCGGGCACTTGCGGAAAGGGGCGTAAGTTACGCCCCTTTCCGCAGAGAGCTATCCCGGAAGTGGGTGCAGATACCTGGATTATCCAGGTAACTGCACCCCCCTCCCCCCTGAAAGGTGCCGATTGTGGCACCGGAGGGGGGGAGGGATCAGATGAGCGGAAGGTCCACTTTAGGGTGGACCTCCGCTTTAAGCACTAAATGCGGAGTTCCACCCAAAAAAAATTAAAAGCCAGCAGCTACACATACTACACACATACTATACACATACTACACACATACTACACACATACTGTACACATACTACACACATACTGTACACATACTGTACACATACTGTACACATACTACACACATACTACACACATACTACACACACACTATACACATACTACACACACACTATACACATACTACACACATACTACACACATACTACACACATACTACACACATACTACAGACATACTGTACACATACTATACACATACTATACACATACGGTACACATACTATACACACATACGGTACACATACTATACACACACTACACACATACTATACACACACTACACACATACGGTACACATACTGTACACACACTGTACACATACTACACACATACTGTACACATACTACACACATACTACACACATACTACACATATAATGTACACATACTATACACACACTATACACATACTACACACATACTACACACATACTGCACACATAATGTAAACATACTGTACACATACTACACACATACTACACACATACTACACACATACTACACACATACTACACACATACTACACACATACTACACACATAATGTACACATACTATACACACACTATACACATACTACACACATACTGTACACATACTACACACATACTACACACATAATGTAAACATACTGTACACATACTATACACATACCGTACACCCGTACACACACTATACACATACTACACACATACTATACACATACTATACACATACTACACATATACTGTACACATACTGCAACTGTTGGTTTTTAATAATTGGACACTTACCTGTCCTGGAGTCCAGCGATGTCGGCACGTTTCCATCGGCTGTCGGGTGCTGCCACTGCCATTGCAGGTAAGGGAACCCACTTACAGCTTCATGTTGGGAACCCTACTGCGCATGCGCGGGGCCCCGCTCCTCTCTCCAACTGGCCCAGTGACAGGGAGAGGAGGAGGGAGGAGTAGGGAGCCCCCGGCGATGATGTCACGGACCGGACCCCCGAAAGTGAGAACAGGATGCCTGTTTTCTTTTAGCACTGATCTCTGTATTGGTGTCGCTGGTCCCCAAAAAAGTGTCACTCAGAGGCAGATTTGTCCACCGCAATGTCGCAGTCCCGCTAAAAAATTGCTGATCGCCGCCATTACTAGTAAAAAAATAAATAGTCCATAAATCTATCCCATAGTTTGTAGACGTGATAACTTTTGCGCAAACCAATCAATATACACTTATTAGGATTTTTTACCAAAAATATGTAGCAGAATACAAATTGGAGTAAATTGATGAAGAAATTTGATTTTTTACATTTTTTATTGGATGTTACATAGTTACATAGTTAGTCAGGTTGAAAAAAGACACAAGTCCATCCAGTTCAACCAAAAAAAAAAAAAAAAAAATATATGATAAATATACCAGCTCATATACCCAATTCTATACCCACAGTTGATCTAGAGGAAGGCATAAAAAACCCCAGCAGAGCATGATCCAATTTGCTAAAGCAGGGGAAAAAATTCCTTCCTGATCCCCCGAGAGGCAATCGGATTTTCCCCGGATCAACTTTACCTATAAATTTTAGTACCCAGTTATATTACGTACACTTAGGAAATAATCCAGGCCTTTCTTAAAGCAATCTACTGAGCTGGCCATAACCACCTCTGCAGGGAGTCTATTCCACATTTTTACAGCTCTTACTGTGAAGAAACCTTTCCGTATTTGGAGATGAAATCTCTTCTCCTCTAAACGTAAAGAGTGCCCCCTTGTCCTCATTGTTGACTGTAAAGTGAATAACTCGACACCAAGTTCCCTATATGGACCCCTTATATATTTGTACATGTTTATCAAATCCCCCCTTAATCTCCTCTTATCAAGAGAGAATAAATTCAGTTCCTCTAATCTTTCCTCATAGCTGAGCTCCTCCATGCCTCTTATCAGTTTGGTTGCCCTTCTCTGCACTTTCTCCAGTTCCCCGATATCCTTTTTGAGAACTGGTGCCCAAAACTGAACTGCATATTCCAGATGAGGTCTTACTAATGATTTGTACAGATGATATCTCTCTCTCTGGAGTCCATACCTCTCCTATACAGGAAAGGACTTTGCTCGCTTTGGAAACCGCAGCTTGGCATTGCATGCTATTATTGAGCTTATGATCTACCAAAACCCCCAGATCCTTCTCCACTATGGATCCCCCCAGTTGTACTCCTCCCAGTGTGTATAATGCATGCATATTCTTAGCCCCCAAGTGCATAACCTTACATTTCTCAACATTAAACCTCATCTGCCACATAGTCGCCCAATTAGACAGAGCATTGAGGTCGGCTTGTAAATTGGCGACATCCTGTAAGGACGTTATTGCACTGCATAGCTTGGTGTCATCTGCAAAGACGGAAATATTACTCTTGATCCCAGACCCAATGTCATTTATAAAGATATTAAAAAGCAAGGGTCCCAGCACTGAACCTTGGGGTACACCACTCATAACCTTAGACCATTCAGAGTAAGAATCATTAACCACGACTCTCTGAATTCTGTCATTAAGCCAGTTTTCTATCCATCTACAAACTGATGTTTCCAAACCTGTAGACTTTACCTTACACATGAGCCGTGTGTGCGGAACTGTATCGAACGCTTTTGCAAAATCCAAATATATCACGTCCACCGCCACCCCTATGTCCAAGGTTTTACTTACCACCTCATAAAAAGAAATCAGGTTTGTCTGACAACTCCTGTCTTTCATGAATCCATGCTGTCTGTTGCTCAAAATATTTTTTTCCTGCAAGAACTCGTCTATGTGGTCTTTTATTAATCCCTCCAGTATCTTCCCAACTATAGAAGTTAAACTAACGGGTCTATAATTACTTGGTAAAGACTTTGTTCCCTTTTTAAATATAGGCACCACATTGGCCCTGCGCCAATCCAGTGGTACTATTCCTGTCATTAATGAGTCCCTAAAAATTAGATACAATGGCGTTGAAATTACAGAGTTCAATTCTTTTAGGATCCGTGGGTGGATGCCATCAGGTCCAGGTGCTTTATCCACCTTTATTCTGTCCAAATATTTCTGGACCATATCACTTTTGAGCCATTGTGGATTTGGGGCTGTGTCACTACCACCCCCATTATGGACATGAGCTCCCCCATGCTCCTTTGTATACACAGAGCTGAAGAAAGTATTTAATAAGTTAGCCTTCTCTTTGTCCCCAGTCACCCACTCCAGATTATTTTGCAAAGGGCCAACATGCTCAGACTTAACCTTTTTACTATTAATATATTTGAAGAATTTTTTGGGGTTTGTCCTACTGTCTTTTGCAATCTGTCTTTCATTCTGAATTTTTGCATCCTTGATTTCCTTTTTACATATTCTGTTATATTCCTTGTAACATTTAAATGACACTAGCGTTCCTTCATTTTTATATTTTTTGAAAGCTCTTTTTTTATAGTTTATAGCTTTTTTAACTTTGGCCGTGAGCCACATCGGCTTTATTTTTAACCTTTTAAACTTATTGCCCATGGGAATATACTTTGCCGTGAGATCACAAACAAGCTTTTTGAAGAATTCCCATTTCTGTTCTGTGCCCATTGGTGCCAATATTCTCTCCCAGTCTAAGTCCTGGAGAGCGGCCCTCATCCTTGGAAAATTTGCTCTCTTGAAATTAAGTGTTTTTATCTTTCCCGTATGTGATTTTTGCTTACAGCTAACATCAAATGAAATCATGTTATGGTCACTGCTACCCAAGTGTTCCTTTATCTGAACATTAGTAATACGTTCTGCATGGTTTGAGATTACCAGGTCCAACAGAGCATCATTCCTAGTTGGGGCCTCAATAAACTGTACCATAAAATTGTCCTGTAATAGGTTTACAAATTTTTGCCCTTTAACTGTCCCAGCAGTGCCATTACCCCAGTCAATTTCTGGGTAGTTAAAATCCCCCATTATTATCACTGTCCCAGCCCTTGCAGCCCTTTCTATCTGTGCAAGGAGCTGAGTCTCCACCTCCTCATTAACATTGGGTGGTCTATAACAAACTCCAATGATTAACTTTGAACTACGCGCATCTGTATGCAGTTCCACCCATAATGCCTCAGACTCATCACACTCTCCATCCACCAGGTCCTCTTTCTCACTCGCTTTGAGATTATTTCTCACATACAGACAGACCCCTCCACCTTTCCTTTTAACTCTGTCTTTCCGAAAGAGCGCATAGCCAGGAATATTAATAGCCCAGTCATGTGAGGAATGAAGCCAAGTCTCAGCAATACCAATTACATCATAGCTCTCCTGATGCACCAGAGCTTCCAACTCGCCTATTTTGCTTGGCAGACTTCTGGCATTGGCGAACAAACATTTTAATGTATTAATATATTTTGACCGGTCACATACTATCTTCTTGGGTGTTCCAAGATTACACCTAGGACTCGCTACTATATTTACCTTGGGTTTATGTGCTTCGGTTACCCTACCACTAATGCCCCTAATATTACCCTCTGGAATATGCTCCCCGCTGACTGTCTCTATCTCTGAACCCACCCCCCCATCACCTAGTTTAAAAAACCCTCTAACTTTTTGACCATCCTTAATCCCAGCTGATCTGCACCCTCCTCATTTAGGTGCAGTCCATCCCTTCTATAGTACCGGTTATCGACTAAGAAGTCGTTCCAGTCCTCCAGGAACCCAAACCCCTCCTTACTACACCAGCTTTTGAGCCACTTGTTTACTTCCCTAATCTCCCTCTTCCTTTCTGGTGTGGCTCGATGTACTGGTAGTATTCCTGAGAATACTACCTTGGAGGTCCTTTTCCTCAACTTAGCTCCCAATTCCCTAAAATCATTCTTTAGGACACTCCATCTGCCTCTGACTTTGTCATTGGTGCCAACGTGCACCATGACAGCTGGGTCTTCCCCAGCCCCTCCCAGTAATCTGTCCACCAGATCCGTGATGTGCCGAACCCGAGCGCCCGGCAGACAACATACAGTTCGGCACTTCAGGTTGTTGTTACAGATTGGCCTCTCTGTCCTCCTAAGAATTGAGTCCCCTACCACCAGAATCTGTCTTTCCTTTCCCTTCGCTCCCCCCCCACTCTCACTGGAGGAGTTCTTCTCCTGGCAGCTAGGAGAATCCCTCAGCTCCAGCAGTGCTGGTCCCTGACTGGGATCACCAATGTCACTCAATAGAGCGTACTTATTGGGATGCTCCTGCCCTGGATCGGCCTCCCTGGCACTTGCCCCTCTACCCTTCCTGACTGTCACCCATCTACTCTCTGCTAGTGCCTGCACCTCCTTGTCTCCACCCACCTCTGTGCTGGCCCCTGCCGGCACCTGCCGTGTACGTTCCTGGTTCTCATTTAGGGTGGAGGGGCCTCTCAGTGCTGACAGTTGCTTCCCCAGATTCAGAACCTGGGCTTCCAGGGAAACAATGTGCTTACATTTTGCACAGCAGTATTCACCCTCGATCAGATGATCAAGGAATGCATACATACCGCAAGATGTACACCGAGTCGCCTCTCCACACCCGCCAGTCATCGTACCTATTAATTTAATGAGGATTAGAGATTATACCCAGTCCAAATTACCTAACAACTAGCTTCCTGACACTGATACTCAACAAGACAGTACACAGGTACTCACAGATCAGCGTGCACCCACCATGCACAAGCACTAACGATATACACACACACACACACACACACTACTCAGACAAACACTCGGGAAGTCTCACACTGCACAGCGACTATGACCCCTGTTATAAACTCTGGTTTTTAACTCACCACTTAGACAGAGTTCCCACAGACTCAAAATGAGCAGGCTCACATTGAGTTCTACCCAAACTTATATAGACCTCAAACACCTGTGCCCAATTAAACCCTCCCCTTAATTAGTAGGCTGAAGGAAGGAAAGGAAGGAGAGAAGAAAAAAAAAAAAAAAACACCACTATTTAAAAAGTGACAGAAAAGGGTATAAAAAGTTACAAGAAAAAGCCCCAAAAGAACCTAAAAATGCAACCCAGCAGTCACCAGCAGTCAAAAAGCAATACTTATTGACAATCCACTCAAGGCTCCACTGTTCAGCTTACAGCCAGCAGTATGTTTTATAGCAGAAAGTAAAAAATACACATCTACAGTATATATATATATTTTTAAATTGTCCAATTTTTGTTTATAGCGCAAAAAAATAAAAACTGCAGAGGTGATAAAATATCACCAAAAGAAAGTTCAATTTCTGGGAAAAAAAGGACTTCAATTTTATTTGGGTACGACGTCACACGACCGCGCAATTCTCAGTTAAAGTGATGGAGTATCACACAATATGGCCTGGTCAGGAAGGGGGTAAATCTTCGGGAGCTGAAGTGGTTAAAACATTTTTTGCTGAGTTTTAATTTCACTCCAACTGCAGCAGAAACAAATCAGGTGTGCTCACCGGACGGGGCTGTACTGTGCGGCAGAGCTGTGTAAATCTCAGGACTGGAGGATCACAAATCATTTATAAGGAAAGCAGATCCCATATAAATATTTGGGGTGGTATTTGGGAGTCTTCCTGGGGATAGAACCCCACTTCCTCCTATGGGGGGAGGGGTTGTATAAAGCGTCCATTGCGGAGTCATTCCAGGTGAAGATAAAATAATAATTCATAAGGAAAAGTCTCATTCATGGGAAATAAAAGGTTTTAATAATTCAGTGAGGATTTCATTTATAAAATGATTCCACGGCGATATTCATGTGTGTGAAGAGTGAATGGAGAGCGACTCAGTGACGCCATGTCCGGGACGCTTTGTGATGCCATGTCCGGGACGCTTTGTGACATCATGTCCGGGACGCTTTGTGACGTCATGTCCGGGACACTTTGTGACGTCATGTCCGGGACGCTTTGTGACGTCATGTCCGGGACGCTTTGTGATGTCATGTCCGGGACGCTTTGTGACGTCATATCCGGGATGCTTTGTAACGCCATTCTTGGGACGCTTTGTGACGCCATGTCCGGCACGCTTTGTGACATCATGTCCGGGACGCTTTGTGACGTCATGTCCGGGACGCTTTGTGACACCATTCTTCGGACGCTTTGTGACGCCATGTCTGGGACGCTTTGTGACGTCATGTCCGGGACGCTTTGTGACGCCATGTCCGGGACGCTTTGTGACGCCATGTCCGGGACGCTTTGTGACGTCATGTCCGGGACGCTTTGTGACGTCATGTCCGGGATGCTTTGTGACGCCATTCTTGGGATGCTTTGTGACGCCATGTCCGGGACGCTTTGTGACATCATGTCCGGGACGCTTTGTGACGTCATGTCCGGGACGCTTTGTGACGCCATTCTTGGGACGCTTTGTGACGTCATGTCCGGGGCGCTTTGTGACGTCATGTCCGGGATGCTTTGTGACGTCATGTCCGGGACGCTTTGTGACGTCATGTCCGGGATGCTTTGTGACGCCATGTCTGGGACGCTCTGTGATGTCATGTCCGGGACGCTTTGTGACGTCATGTCCGGGACGCTTGGTGACATCATGTCCGGGATGCTTTGTGACGCCATTTTTGGGACGCTTTGTGACGCCATGTCTGGGACGCTTTGTGATGTCATGTCCGGGACGCTTTGTGACGTCATGTCCGGGATGCTTTGTGACGTCATGTCCGGGACGCTTTGTGACATCATGTCCGGGACACTTTGTGACGCCATGTCCGGGACTATTTGTGACGCCATGTCCGGGACGCTTTGTGACGCCATGTCCGGGACTATTTGTGACACCATGTCCGGGACGCTTTGTGACGCCGTGTTCTCAGCCACATGTCAATAAAGCTGTTTTATGTTATGAAGACGGATCATCCTCTGTACTTGTTTGTTTTCATCCACACCACATATTGGGGGGATTTACTAAAACTGGAGAGTGTGGAATCTGGTACGGCTCTGCATGGCAGCCAATCAGCTTCTACCTTCAGACTGTTCCATTAAGCTTTGACAATAAAACCTGGGAGCTGATTGGTTACTATGCAGAGCTGACCCAGATTTATCATGTTATGATGAGGTCACCCTGATATGATGGGGGGACTGGGTCGTGGGGTACTCTGATGTGAAGGGGAGAACACTGATATGCTGGGGGGCTCTGATGCAAAAGGGGAGCGTGATGGGAATCTCTGATGTGAAGGGGGAACTCTGATTTGAATGGGGGGTGGCTCTAATGTGATGAGGGACTCTAATGTAAAGGGGGGACTCTGATATGAATAGGGAGGAATCTGATGCGATGGGTGGAGCTCTGATATGATGGGTGGAGCTCTGATAATATTAGGGGTAACTCTGATACAATGGGTGGAGCTCTGATATGTATAGGGGGGATTCTGATGTGATGGGAGGAGCTCTGATATGATGGGGGGATCTCTGATGTGATGGGAGGAGCTCTGATATGATGGGGGGGGGGGATCTCTGATGGAAGACGTAAATCTGATGTTAAGAGAGGACAATGATGTAAATGGGGGGGGCTCAGGTTTCCTTATGTTTGTTACATTTTAGAGTCATGGTGGGTCCATTTTGTTACATTGTAGAGTTGTGGTAGGTCCATGATGTTACATTGTAGAGTCATGGTGGGCCCATCATGTTACATTGTAGTCATGGTGGGTCCATTTTGTTACATTGTAGAGTCGTGGTAGGCCCAATCATGTTACATTGTAGAGTCGTGGTGGGTCCATGATGTTACATTGTAGAGTCATGGTGGGTCCATGATGTTACATTGTAGAGTCGTGGTGGGTCCATGATGTTACATTGTAGAGTCGTGGTGGGTCCATGATGTTCCATTGTAGAGTCGTGGTGGGTCCATGATGTTACATTGTAGAGTCATGGTGGGTCCATGATGTTACATTGTAGAGTCGTGGTGGGTCCATGATGTTCCATTGTAGAGTCGTGGTGGGTCCATGATGTTACATTGTAGAGTCATGGTGGGTCCATGATGTTACATTGTAGAGTCGTGGTGGGTCCATGATGTTACATTGTAGAGTCATGGTGGGTCCATGATGTTACATTGTAGAGTCATGGTGGGTCCATGATGTTACATTGTAGAGTCATGGTGGGTCCATGATATTACATTGTAGAGTCGTGGTAGGTCCATGATATTACATTGTAGAGTCATGGTGGGTCCATGATGTTACATTGTAGAGTCATGGTGGGTCCATGATGTTACATTGTAGAGTCATGGTGGGTCCATGATATTACATTGTAGAGTTGTGGTAGGTCCATGATGTTACATTGTAGAGTCATGGTGGGTCCATGATGTTACATTGTAGAGTCATGGTGGGTCCATGATATTACATTGTAGAGTTGTGGTGGGTCCATGATGTTACATTGTAGAGTCGTGGTAGGTCCATGATATTACATTGTAGAGTCGTGGTAGGTCCATGATATTACATTGTAGAGTCATGGTGGGTCCATGATGTTACATTGTAGAGTTGTGGTAGGTCCATGATGTTACATTGTAGAGTCGTGGTAGGTCCATGATATTACATTGTAGAGTCGTGGTAGGTCCATGATATTACATTGTAGAGTCGTGGTGGGTCCATGATGTTACATTGTAGAGTCATGGTGGGTCCATGATGTTACATTGTAGAGTTGTGGTAGGTCCATGATATTACATTGTAGAGTCGTGGTGGGTCCATGATGTTACATTGTAGAGTCATGGTGGGTCCATGATGTTACATTGTAGAGTCATGGTGGGTCCATGATGTTACATTGTAGAGTCGTGGTGGGTCCATGATGTTACATTGTAGAGTCATGGTGGGTCCATGATGTTACATTGTAGAGTCATGGTGGGTCCATGATGTTACATTGTAGAGTCATGGTGGGTCCATGATGTTACATTGTAGAGTCGTGGTAGGTCCATGATGTTACATTGTAGAGTCGTGGTAGGTCCATGATGTTACATTGTAGAGTCGTGGTGGGTCCATTTTCTTACATTGTAGAGTCATGGTGGGTCCATGATGTTACATTGTAGAGTCATGGTGGGTCCATGATGTTACATTGTAGAGTCGTGGTGGGTCCATGATGTTACATTGTAGAGTCATGGTGGGTCCATGATGTTACATTGTAGAGTCGTGGTAGGTCCATGATGTTACATTGTAGAGTCGTGGTAGGTCCATGATGTTACATTGTAGAGTCGTGGTGGGTCCATTTTCTTACATTGTAGAGTCATGGTGGGTCCATGATGTTACATTGTAGAGTCATGGTGGGTCCATGATGTTACATTGTAGAGTCGTGGTGGGTCCATGATGTTACATTGTAGAGTCATGGTGGGTCCATGATGTTACATTGTAGAGTCGTGGTAGGTCCATGATGTTACATTGTAGAGTCGTGGTGGGTCCATGATGTTACATTGTAGAGTCATGGTGGGTCCATGATGTTACATTGTAGAGTCATGGTGGGTCCATGATGTTACATTGTAGAGTTGTGGTAGGTCCATGATGTTACATTGTAGAGTTGTGGTAGGTCCATGATGTTTCATTGTAGAGTCATGGTGGGTCCATGATGTTACATTGTAGAGTCGTGGTGGGTCCATGATGTTACATTGTAGAGTTGTGGTAGGTCCATGATGTTACATTGTAGAGTCGTGGTGGGTCCATGATGTTACATTGTAGAGTCGTGGTAGGTCCATGATGTTACATTGTAGAGTCATGGTGGGTCCATGATGTTACATTGTAGAGTCGTGGTAGGTCCATGATGTTACATTGTAGAGTTGTGGTGGGTCCATGATTTTACATTGTAGAGTCATGGTGGGCCCATCATGTTACATTGTAGAGTCGTGGTAGGTCCATGATGTTACTTTGTAGAGTCATGGTGGGTCCATGATGTTACATTGTAGAGTCGTGGTAGGTCCATGATGTTACATTGTAGAGTCGTGGTAGGTCCATGATGTTACATTGTAGAGTCATGGTGGGTCCATGATGTTACATTGTAGAGTCATGGTGGGTCCATGATGTTAAATTGTAGGGTCGTGGTAGGTCCATGATGTTACTTTGTAGAGTCATGGTGGGTCCATGATGTTACATTGTAGAGTTGTGGTAGGTCCATGATGTTACATTGTAGAGTCGTGGTGGGTCCATGATGTTACATTGTAGAGTCGTGGTGGGTCCATGATGTTACATTGTAGAGTTGTGGTAGGTCCATGATGTTACATTGTAGAGTCGTGGTGGGTCCATGATGTTACATTGTAGAGTCGTGGTAGGTCCATGATGTTACATTGTAGAGTCATGGTGGGTCCATGATGTTACATTGTAGAGTTGTGGTAGGTCCATGATGTTACATTGTAGAGTCGTGGTGGGTCCATGATGTTACATTGTAGAGTCGTGGTGGGTCCATGATGTTACATTGTAGAGTTGTGGTAGGTCCATGATGTTACATTGTAGAGTTGTGGTGGGTCCATGATGTTACATTGTAGAGTCGTGGTGGGTCCATGATGTTACATTGTAGAGTCATGGTGGGTCCATGATGTTACATTGTAGAGTTGTGGTAGGTCCATGATGTTACATTGTAGAGTCGTGGTGGGTCCATGATGTTACATTGTAGAGTCGTGGTGGGTCCATGATGTTACATTGTAGAGTTGTGGTAGGTCCATGATGTTACATTGTAGAGTCGTGGTGGGTCCATGATGTTACATTGTAGAGTCATGGTGGGTCCATTTTCTTACATTGTAGAGTCGTGGTAGGTCCATGATGTTACATTGTAGAGTCGTGGTGGGTCCATGATGTTACATTGTAGAGTCATGGTGGGTCCATGATGTTACATTGTAGAGTCGTGGTAGGTCCATGATGTTACATTGTAGAGTCGTGGTAGGTCCATGATGTTACATTGTAGAGTCATGGTGGGTCCATGATGTTACATTGTAGATCGGCGGTATCTCTGGGTTTTCGTTAGAAGGCCCTCAGCCTCATAAACCTTCCGGACTCCTCCGGTGAATGATCGGCACAGAGTCGCGGGTATCAGACCAGCGATGGCTGAAGTCGGCACCGTGCAGAGCTCCATGTTCTCCTCTCTCTTTGGTGGGATTTCTTCCCTCGGCGGGTTCTCTGGGGTAACGACGATCGAATTGTTCCCATTACTAAGGAACATCTCGCCGGTTTTAAACCAATTGGCGGCTTGTTATGGGGAAAGCGCCTTCCATGGCCTCATCTTCAGGAATCGTCGGGCTCCAAGCAGCAATTTGCAGACTAAATTCAAATTTAATATTCCAGGCTGATGTCGCAGCGCGGCGGCATAATGTGGGAGATAATTGGCCGCTTTATAATGTAGTCAGACGTTACAAGAGGCGCCTCTTGTGTGGAAAGTGTTAGATCGGCGGCTGGCTGTGAATAATGGATACGGAACACGCGTTCTGCTTGTTAAAGGTAAAAGGAAGAGGCTGCGGAAGGCGTGTCATTGTCACGGCGCCGGTCACCCTCAGGAACGCGAGGAAACCGGAGCTGACATTTCCTTCTCTCTTCACATGAAGGACCTTATCTGGTGTCTTCATGGACCAATGGAGGAGCGAGAGGAACGCGCGACACCCCCGCTGGGAGATCACCATGGAGGAACGCGCGACACCCCCGCTGGGAGATCACCACTAAGAAGAAGAAGAAACTTCATTTTATATATAAAGTCTTTCAGGGAGGAGCTTCTGGAAGAGCTTTACTAGGAAATCACAAGAAATAGACGGATAACATGAAAAGTCACAATTCCTCGGAAACTCGTCTGAAGGAAAACATTCTGAGATCTGATTGGAGGGAGTTTAGAGAAGAGGACTCTCTGATCTTCTTAGGAAGTGAATTCCGGGGTTTTTGAGGGTATCAGGAGAAGCCCCCCCCCATTGGGTGTCGGTGAGTAGGGGGCACATACAGAAGACCAGGATTTGATGAGCGGAGGTTACGGGGGGGGAGGGGGGGAAGTTGCAAAAAGTTCAGATAGATAAAGGGGTGTCAGGCCAAGGTGAGCAAGAGGATCTTATCCCCTTTAATATACCCCCCCCCCCCACCCCTGCTGCCCAGGCCAACATTCAGCTTTCAGCGCTGTCACACTTTGAATGACAATTACTCATGTGACACAGAGGACATATTTTTTCTTTTTTTTTCACACAAATAGATATTTCTTTTGGTGGTATTTATTCACCTCCGGGGGTTTTATGTTTTGCTAAAAAGAAAAGAAAAAAGACCAAAATTTTGAGAGAAAAAAAGTTTTTCTTATTTTCTGTTTGAAGATTTTGTAAATAGGTACATTTTATCCTTCGCTGATAAGGCGGCACTGATAAGTGGTAATGATGGGCACTGATAGGCTATACTGATGGGCACTGATAAGTGGCAATGATGTGCACTGATGGGGGGGCACTTAGGAGGAGCATTGATGGGCACTGATAGGCAGCACTGATGAGGCAGAATTGATGGGCCCTATTAGGCATGAATGAGATGGCACTGATGGGCATTGATAGGCTGCATTGATGAGGCAGCATTGACGGGCACTGATGAGGCAGCATTGATGGGCACTGGTGAGACAGCACTGAAGGGCAGTGATAAGTTGGCACTGATAAGGAGGAACTAATATGCAGCACTGATGGGACGGCACTGATTAGCACTGATAGGCAGCACTGATAGGCGCCACTGATGGGCACTGAGGGGCACTTATAGGTGGCATGGATAGGTGGCACTGATGGGCAGCACTGATGAGCAGGCACTGACAGACACTCAAAGGCAGCGCTGACTGGCATCACTGCTGGGCACTGTTGGGGCTGCACAGATGATCAGTGCCCCAATTATCTGTGCAGATCTCCCCTGTAAGGACACAGTGCCCCATCGATTGCTGCACAAGCATGGCAAGAGTGGGACAACATCATATCACATCATCCCAGGACAAGAGAGCCACCCTCAATTTGTCTATGCGGTGGGTGGGAGGTGGTTAAAGTCTGCGCGAAACCTGATGGGTAGCCAGTGCAAGGACCCCAGGATAGGGGTAGTATGGTGACTTGTACCCGACCTAGTCAGGATTCTGGCTGCAGAATTTTGAACATATTGAAGCTAATAGTGGATTTAGATACACCAGCGAATTGAGCGCATTGCAGTAGTGTCAGAAACCATGAAATCAGGCCGAGACAGAAGTACAGTGAAATCACACTTGTTTAATAATAAAAGTAAAAAGAACAAACGTAGTCAAAACATAGCCAGAGTTCAGTAACCGGAATGGATGGTCAGCCAAGCCAAAAGTCAGGGATCAATGTAGTGGAACAGCAAGCAGGATCTGGAGCCAGAAGGGATGTCAGCAAAGCCAGTCTTGAACAGGAACACAGGAGATAGTTTCTAGAGATGTAACCAAGGCGAGGGCAGAGATCCTCTGGACTGGATGGCTTAAGTAGGCAGGACTGACGAGCAGGATATCATCAACAGCTGAGTACCTGTGGAGAGATAGGAGCTGGCAATTAGCCGACACCTGAGTAACCAGCTCAAAGAAGGAAGGGCTGAGCCCAGCCCTGACTGTACCCCCTCCTCAATGACCCCTCCCCCTCGGAGGACCACTAGGCTTGGGGGGAAAACATCTATGAAAATCACGGAGGAGGACAGGGGCATGTACGTCCGAGGATGAGACCCAAGAGCGTTCTTCTAGACCGTACCCCTTCCAATGCACCAGGTACTGTATGCGCCCTCGGAACCTACCGGAGTCAACAATGGATTGTACCTCATACTTCTCATGGTTCTCAACCTGTATAAGGTGAGGACGTGGCACCGAGGTAGTAAAGCAGTTACAGACCAAAGGTTTCAATAAGGAGACATGAAATACATTTGAAATACACATACTAGGAGGAAGGTCCAACGCGTAAGCTACTGGGTTAATCCTGCGAAGGATACGGAAAGGCCCAATAAACCGAGGTGAGAACTTCAGTGAGGGAACACGAAGCCGGAGGTTGGGAGATGACAGCCAGACTCTGTCCCCAACCTGGTAGGAAGGTGCAGGCAGGCGTCTGCGGTCAGCATGGAGTCTGTACCTATCATTAGCATGACGCAAAGCCTTCTGGACTTGTACCCAAGTGGAACGAAGACCACGGAGATGCTCCTCTAACGCAGGAATACTCTGCGGAACAAACGAGTCAGACAACATGGAAGGTTGGAAACCATAATTCACCATAAATGGAGACAATCAGGAGGCAGAATTCAAGGCACTGTTGTGAGCAGCCCAAGGTAAGAGGTCTGACCAGTTGTTATGATGGTCAGAAATATAGCAACGTAGGAATTGCTCCAAGGACTGATTGGCTCGTTCTGCGGCCCCATTAGACTGCGGGAGATATGCAGAAGAGAACGCAAGCTGGATTCCCAACTGTGCACAAAAGGCTCACCAGAACCGGGAGACAAACTGACTGCCCCTATCCGAGACAATCACCTTGGGTAGCCCATGTAAGAGAAAGATCTCCCGAGCAAAAATGGAGGCCAGTTCCTTAGAGGTGGGCAACTTCTTAAGTGGGATACAATGACACATCTTTGAGAACCGGTCAACCACCATAAGGATAACAGTGTTGCCTTGTGAGTTGGGCAATTCCACAATGAAATCCATAGACAGGTGGGTCCAGGGCCTCTCTCCATTGGGTATGGGTTGTAGGAGGCCCACTGGAAGGTGTCGTGGAGTCTTACTCTGAGCACACACGGGACAGGCAGCTACGAAGGCAGTAACATCATCCCGCAGACTAGGCCACCAGAATTGTTGGGAAATGGCCCAAATGAGTTGATTCTTCCCAGGGTGGCCAGCTGCCTTGGGAGAATGGCAAGTCTGGAGCACTGCAGTACGGAGACTCTCTGGGACAAAGCAGCGGTCACAAGGTTTATCAGGAGGAGCATGGACCTGAGCAGCAAGAATTTTGTCACCCAGAGGAGAAGTAAGACCGGTGCAAACCGTAGCCAAGATACGATCAGGAGGAATCATAGGAACCGGAACCGACTCCGACTTGGAAGTGGAGGAAAATTGTGGTGACAAGGCATCCGCCCTCACATTCTTAGTACCGGGTAAGAATGAGACAATGTAATTAAAGCTCGACAAGAAAAGAGCCCATCGCGCCCTTCTGGGAGAGAGTCGCTTAGCCTCAGACAAGATTGTAAGATTCTTATGGTCAGTAAGAATAAGAACGGGCACAGTTGTACCTTCAAGGAGATGTCTCCATTCTTTCAGGGCTAAAATGATCGCCAACAGCTCTCTGCCACCAATCTCATAATTGCACTCAGCAGGTGACAATTTCTTGGAAAAGTAGCCACACGGATGCATAGCGCTCTCAGAGTTAGGACGCTGAGACAGAAGGGCGCCAACTCCAGTCTCAGAAGCATCAACTTCTAGTATAAAAGGCAACGTAGGATCAGGATGTGCCAACACAGGAGCAGAAACAAAGGCAGCCTTGAGACTCTCAAAGGCCTTAATGGACTCCGGAGACCAACTCTGTGGGTTACCGTCCTTTCTGGTCATATCAGTCAGGGGCTTGACCAGAGACGAGAAGTTACGAATAAACTTCCTATAGTAGTTGGCAAAGCCCAGGAAACGCTGCAGAGGACGTAAACCCACGGGGTCGGGGCCACTGTAGGACTGCCGACAGTTTCTCTGGGTCCATCGAAAAACCAGCAGTGGAAATGACATAGCCCAGGAATGTAACCTGTTCACGATGGAACTCGCACTTCTCCAGCTTACAATAGAGATTGTTCTCTCTTAGTTTCTGAAGCACACGACAGACATCTGTGTGGTGGCTCTCCAGGGACTTGGAAAATATGAGGATATCATCGAGATAAACCACCACACATAACTGCAACAAATCTCGGAGGACGTTGTTAATAAATTCCTGGAAAACTGGCGGGGCGTTACAAAGGCCAAAAGGCATCACCAGGTATTCATAATGGGCTGTTCTGGTATTAAACGCAGTTTTCGACTCGTCGCCCTCCTTAATGCGCACGAGATTGTATGCCCCTCTCAGGTCAAGCTTTGTGAAAAACCGTAGCTCCCTTGAGACAGTCAAATAACTCCGTAATCAATGGAATCGGGTAGGCATTCTTAATCGTGACACTATTGAGACCCCTATAATCTATACAAGGTCTCAGTTCACCGCTCTTCTTTTTCACAAAGAAGAAACCAGCACCAGCAGGAGACGAGGATTTGCAGATGAAACCACGAGAAAGGGCGTCAGCAACATACTCCTCCATGGCCTTATCCTCCAAGACCGACAAAGGGTAAACCCGGCCACGAGGAGGTATGGCACCAGGTTGAAGGTCAATTGCGCAATCATAAGACCGGTGTGGAAGCAAACTACCGGCTTGACCTTTATCAAAGACATCGCCAAAATCACGGTACTCCTCCGGCAGGGAGGGGAGTGAAGCGGTGCACAGGACCTTGGATACCTTCAGGAAGCATGTCTCACTGCATTGTGGTGACCAGGAGAGAACCTCAGCACGGAGCCAATCAAAAGAGGGGTTGTGCCTCTGTAACCAAGGATGACCAATAACCAGCGGAAATCAGGGTGAGGAAATAAGTTGGAATTGGATTATCTCATGGTGAAGAGCCCCTACGGCCATGGACAATGGAACCGTCTCATGAGTCACATGGGCAGGCTGTAAAGGTCTCATGTCAGGAGCCTCAATGGCAAGTGGAGTGTCACGCAGCTGCAGCGGAATCGAGTGCTGCAAAACAAATGCAGCATCAATGAACAGGCCTGCAGCCCCAGAGTTGATTAGAGCCTGTATCTCGATGGACGACTCAGCCCAAGAAAGGGTGACCAAAACCAGGGGCTTATCCTTCTGGATAACTGGGGACCAAACAAGTAATAACAGGACCTCAAGGTCCGGGCGTTCCCTGGACAGGATCCTGCTCATCCAATCTGGAAAAAATATTACCAATAACTGGACTGCCTGAATCTTCTGAATTCATGGCCTTCACCTACTGCCAGAAACCATGAAATCAGACGGAGACAGAAGTACAGTGAAATCACACATAGTCGAAACATAACCAAGGTTCAGTAACCGGAACAGATAGTCAGACAAGCCAGAAGTCAGGGATCAATGTAGTAAAACAGCAAGCAGGATCTGGAGCCAGAAGGGATGTCAGACAAGCAAGTCTTTAAACAGGAACGCAGGAGATTCTGTGAGGTAAAAACGTCAAAAACAGAGATCCTCTGGACAGGACGGCTTAAGTAGGCAGGACTGACGAGCAGGATATCATCAACAGCTGAGCAACTGTGGAGAGATGGGAGCTGACAATTAGCCGACACCCAAGTGACCAGATCAGAGAAGGAAGGGCTGAGCCCAGCCATGACAAGTAGTCAAGTCGGCAGAACACAAATGTATGGATCAGCTTTTTAGCTACAGTGTATGATCACATGGGACGCACCCAGCAATGACCCCCCAGTGTATGATCACATGGGACTCACCCAGCAATGACCCCCCAGTGTATGATCACATGGGACTCACCCAGCAATGACCCCCCAGTGTATGATCACATGGGACGCACCCAGCAATGACCCCCCAGTGTATAATCACATAGGACGCACCCAGCAATGACCCTCTAGTGTATGATCACATGGGACTCACCCAGCAATGACCCCCCAGTGTATGATCACATGGGACGCACCCAGCAATGACCCCCCAGTGTATAATCACATAGGACGCACCCAGCAATGACCCTCTAGTGTATGATCACATGGGACTCACCCAGCAATGACCCCCCAGTGTATGATCACATGGGACGCACCCAGCAATGACCCCCCAGTGTATGATCACATGGGACGCACCCAGCAATGACCCCCCAGTGTATGATCACATGGGACTCACCCAGCAATGACCCCCCAGTGTATGATCACATGGGACGCACCCAGCAATGACCCCCCAGTGTATGATCACATGGGACGCACCCAGCAATGACCCCCCAGTGTATAATCACATAGGACGCACCCAGCAATGACCCCCCAGTGTATGATCACATAGGACGCACCCAGCAATGACCCCCCAGTGTATGATCACATGGGACGCACCCAGCAATGACCCTCTAGTGTATGATCACATGGGACGCACCCAGCAATGACCCCCCAGTGTATGATCACAAAGGACGCACCCAGCAATGACCCCCCAGTGTATGATCACATGGGACGCACCCAGCAATGACCCCCCAGTGTATGATCACATAGGACGCACCCAGCAATGACCCTCCAGTGTATGATCACATGGGACGCACCCAGCAATGACCCCCCAGTGTATGATCACATGGGACGCACCCAGCAATGACTCCCCAGTGTATGATCACATAGGACGCACCCAGCAATGACCCTCCAGTGTATGATCACATGGGACGCACCCAGCAATGACCCTCCAGTGTATGATCACATGGGACGCACCCAGCAATGACCCCCCAGTGTATGATCACATAGGACGCACCCAGCAATGACCCCCCAGTGTATGATCACATAGGATGCACCCAGCAATGACCCTCCAGTGTATGATCACATGGGACGCACCCAGCAATGACCCTCCAGTGTATGATCACATAGGACGCACCCAGCAATGACCCTCCAGTGTATGATCACATAGGACGCACCCAGCAATGACCCCCCCAGTGTATGATCACATAGGACGCACCCAGCAATGACCCTCCAGTGTATGATCACATGGGACGCACCCAGCAATGACCCCCCAGTGTATGATCACATGGGACGCACCCAGCAATGACCCTCCAGTGTATGATCACATAGGACGCACCCAGCAATGACCCTCCAGTGTATGATCACATAGGACGCACCCAGCAATGACCCTCCAGTGTATGATCACATAGGACGCACCCAGCAATGACCCCCCCAGTGTATGATCACATAGGACGCACCCAGCAATGACCCTCCAGTGTATGATCACATGGGACGCACCCAGCAATGACCCTCCAGTGTATGATCACATAGGACGCACCCAGCAATGACCCCCCAGTGTATGATCACATAGGACGCACCCAGCAATGACCCCCCAGTGTATGATCACATAGGACGCACCCAGCAATGACCCCCCAGTGTATGATCACATGGGACGCACCCAGCAATGACCCTCCAGTGTATGATCACATGGGACGCACCCAGCAATGACCCTCCAGTGTATGATCACATAGGACGCACCCAGCAATGACCCCCCAGTGTATGATCACATGGGACGCACCCAGCAATGACCCTCCAGTGTATGATCACATGGGACGCACCCAGCAATGACCCTCCAGTGTATGATCACATAGGACGCACCCAGCAATGACCCCCCAGTGTATGATCACATGGGACGCACCCAGCAATGACCCTCCAGTGTATGATCACATGGGACGCACCCAGCAATGACCCTCCAGTGTATGATCACATGGGACGCACCCAGCAATGACCCCCCAGTGTATGATCACATGGGACGCACCCAGCAATGACCCCCCAGTGTATAATCACATAGGACGCACCCAGCAATGACCCTCCAGTGTATGATCACATGGGACTCACCCAGCAATGACCCCCCAGTGTATGATCACATGGGACGCACCCAGCAATGACCCCCCAGTGTATGATCACATGGGACGCACCCAGCAATGACCCCCCAGTGTATGATCACATGGGACTCACCCAGCAATGACCCCCCAGTGTATGATCACATGGGACGCACCCAGCAATGACCCCCCAGTGTATGATCACATGGGACGCACCCAGCAATGACCCCCCAGTGTATGATCACATGGGACTCACCCAGCAATGACCCCCCAGTGTATGATCACATGGGACGCACCCAGCAATGACCCCCCAGTGTATGATCACATGGGACGCACCCAGCAATGACCCCCCAGTGTATAATCACATAGGACGCACCCAGCAATGACCCCCCAGTGTATGATCACATAGGACGCACCCAGCAATGACCCCCCAGTGTATGATCACATGGGACGCACCCAGCAATGACCCTCTAGTGTATGATCACATGGGACGCACCCAGCAATGACCCCCCAGTGTATGATCACAAAGGACGCACCCAGCAATGACCCCCCAGTGTATGATCACATGGGACGCACCCAGCAATGACCCCCCAGTGTATGATCACATAGGACGCACCCAGCAATGACCCTCCAGTGTATGATCACATGGGACGCACCCAGCAATGACCCCCCAGTGTATGATCACATGGGACGCACCCAGCAATGACTCCCCAGTGTATGATCACATAGGACGCACCCAGCAATGACCCTCCAGTGTATGATCACATGGGACGCACCCAGCAATGACCCTCCAGTGTATGATCACATGGGACGCACCCAGCAATGACCCCCCAGTGTATGATCACATAGGACGCACCCAGCAATGACCCCCCAGTGTATGATCACATAGGATGCACCCAGCAATGACCCTCCAGTGTATGATCACATAGGACGCACCCAGCAATGACCCTCCAGTGTATGATCACATAGGACGCACCCAGCAATGACCCTCCAGTGTATGATCACATAGGACGCACCCAGCAATGACCCCCCCAGTGTATGATCACATAGGACGCACCCAGCAATGACCCTCCAGTGTATGATCACATGGGACGCACCCAGCAATGACCCTCCAGTGTATGATCACATAGGACGCACCCAGCAATGACCCCCCAGTGTATGATCACATAGGACGCACCCAGCAATGACCCCCCAGTGTATGATCACATAGGACGCACCCAGCAATGACCCCCCAGTGTATGATCACATGGGACGCACCCAGCAATGACCCTCCAGTGTATGATCACATGGGACGCACCCAGCAATGACCCTCCAGTGTATGATCACATAGGACGCACCCAGCAATGACCCCCCAGTGTATGATCACATGGGACGCACCCAGCAATGACCCTCCAGTGTATGATCACATGGGACGCACCCAGCAATGACCCTCCAGTGTATGATCACATAGGACGCACCCAGCAATGACCCCCCAGTGTATGATCACATGGGACGCACCCAGCAATGACCCTCCAGTGTATGATCACATGGGACGCACCCAGCAATGACCCCCCAGTGTATGATCACATGGGACGCACCCAGCAATGACCCCCCAGTGACATAATAAAGATTTTTTTTATATATTTTTACATAAAGTTTCCCAGTTTGTTTCCCACACTTTAACTGAAGACGTCTCCCGAGGAGAACACGAAGAGATCGAACGTTTTCTTACCAAACAAGGAGATTTCATCTCAGAAGAAAGGCCGACACGGAAGACACGTCAGCAGAACACGGCACATGAAAAACGATTCTGTCTTCTGTTGGAAGATTCTCATGTTTTATTTTATGTCTTTTTGTGACAATTTACTGCCTTCCCCGCCATAAAATAGCTTATTGTTCTCTCCGCCGCCGACCTGAACTGGAAACCGCTAGACCGTGCCACCAAGAAACCCGACCACGGCGCGGGTGACAAAGGGCCACTCGGTGAAAAATGAGGCTTGTTAGAGGAAATAAGAGGGAGAGAGAAGAGCGAATCAAATAATGCAGAATAGGCAGAAGAAGAGACAATCCAACAACTGCAAAACTCTCACCATTTCCCAGCTATAGACGGAGCCTAAACTGCGGCGACTCTGGTGACTACCCCGTCTATTGCAGATTGAGCTCAGCTTGGGGTGCCTTGGCTCTAATTATTGATGAGCTGAAGTGCCCCGGGTTCAGCTGCTCTGTAAACTTCATAGAAGACACATTTTAAGGGGGACGCCACGCAGAAAACAAATACACGAGGCCCCCCTAAAAATGGATATCAGACCCTGGCCAGCGTGACGGGCCAGAAAAGGCAGCGGATTAGCACGTGACCCCCCCACCCCCACCCCACCACTGGCGTAGCATCAGGGGTCGCACTTCCCCAGGCAGTCTCCCTGTCACATCGAGCTTTATGCCAGGAATCATGGTCCTGCCACTTAGAAGACTGCCACCACTGGCATTCTCCCTGAGCCATCTGTGGGGGGCAGGACGGCTCTGGATGGAGAGCGGGGGCTGCCCCTGTTAACAAGCGGGGGATTGGTTGTTAGGATGCAGGGCGGTCTTAGCAGCCAATCACCAGCTTGCAGTTTGTACCGCCCAGCATTCTGCTCCTCATTCCCCTCTTACATCAGTGAACCCCTTTACCCCAGTGTATTCACTCTGCTGACCCTGATGTAAAGGGGAACACTGAGGATCATGATGTAAGGGGGGATGCTGCAAAGGGGAACTCTGATGTAAGAGGTTCTCTGGTCACCAGAGCCCCCCCCCCCAATCAGAGTTCCCAGCATCCCTCCTTACATCAGAGTCAGTAGAGTTAACCCTTATGCCTTGTACACACGGTCAGACATTCCGACCACAAAATCCATCAGATTTTTTTCCTAAACTGGTGTTGCATACACACGGTCGGACAAAGATTTCAGAAAATCCGATCATCCGGAACGTGATGACGTTCATTCGTTACGACGGGACTACGCTGAGGCTAGTAGCCAACAGCTTTGGTCTCGTAATTGGATCTGCGCATGCGTGGCACATTGTCTGATCGGAATTCTCTACAAACCTCAGAAAAAGTCTGATTGGATTTTTTGTCGGAATTTCCGACGGAAAAAGTCCGATAGAGCCCACACACAATCGGATTTCCCGACAATATAATCTGATCGGATCGTTTCCGTCAGAATTTCTGACCGTGTGTACAGGGCATCACAGTGCAAGGCAAACATTTGCGGACTCTGAGGTAAGGGGGAAAGCTGTGATCTCTGATGTAAAGGGGGGGCTCTGAGAATGCTGGAAACTCTGATGTAAGGGCGGGACGGGGGCCTGCTGCCGAACATGGGAAAGGGTCCCGCTGCGGGTCCATAATAAATGTCCCTGTGACCAGAGTAAAGAGCCCCAGGATCAATGGGAAGAGGCTCAGATTAGGGGGGCCCTTCAAGGATTCTTGCACCGTGGTCCGGAAGGTTCTGCCCCCCCCCCCCACCCCACCCTCCTAAACCCTATGCCCTCAGCATGAGGGGAGAGTGCCAGGGTCACCCCCTGACAAAACACCCCGTTCCCATGTTGATGTGAACAAGGGCCTCATCCCTGCAACCCTGGCCTGGTGGTTTTCTTATCAGAAAATAGAAGCTCCCTTTAATAGAAAAAAGGTGGTCCCTAGATACCCCACCCCCTATATACAAAAAAAGAATGTACCCTAGAAATAAAGACAACCAACGATTTGACGTGTCCTTTATTAAAAAAAAAATTCACAAAAAACGTCCCTCGTTAATAATCCATCTTTATTTATGATGCCCATCCCCGAGAAAAACGACCAATCCTAAAGGTACATAAAGCAGAATGAAAGCTCCCCAAGCTGTAATCAGATACAGTATATAGGGGACGGAGATAGCAGTGACATCATTGACTAAATATGGCCATACTTGGGCAGTGATGTCACCACTATCCCCGCCCCTTTACTTTCCTGTGATGTCACCACTATCCCCGCCCCTTTACTTTCCTGTGATGTCAGTGGATCTTGGGGACACCATCGATGCTTTTCTTAGGGACCAGTGGCAGCGGGAGGCCGTCATATATATATATATATACACACAAGCGGTAGAAATGCCTCTTCTATATATATATGATGCACGGCTCCTGCCAAACACGGGGGCCAAACGGGCCAAAGCTCGAGTGTTCATCACATCCAACGCCCACGCCTGGTACCCCTCCACCCACCCACCACACCGTGACCTCGCCACCCTGCCAACAACAAATCTTATCCCATTTATGTCACCATTCAGAAACGTATTCCCAATCTTCTCATCCTGAAGCCGGAGAAATTCCGCTTGGAAGGACTTTCATATTTTAAATACGGTTTGGCTGACACCGGTCCGCTGAGAGCAACATAAAATGGGAAGCGGAGTGCAGCTTGTGGTCAAGGGCTCTCCAGAGCCAACGGGCAGAACGTTAATAAACCTTCCATGTAATGAAAAGCCGACCTGAACCAGACAGAAATAAAAAGGAAAAGAAATAATAGTGTGTGGATGGGGAGGAGGACACGTTCCGTGGCGGGGAAGAGATTATAACCGAAGAAGCCAGGAACGGAACTCTTGGCCCATGGAGACCGAGACCACAAGGAGGGGTCCTCTGTACAGTGCGGGTGAGGGGCCCGGGGCCCTTACTTACCTGCTGGGGATCGCTGACCAAGTCTCTGCCCCTGAAACCATCTCCTTCACCACCTTCCTATTTGTTCATTATCAACAGGCCAATACCACCTGCTGGTGGAAGACCAACCCTATGCTCCGGGTGCCTGTGATAGCATGGAGAGGCCACCATGAATCCCACCCAATGCACTGACACTGAGCCTCAAAAGGGGGTCCTTTAGGGCCTCCTGATGAAAGCATTTCTTCGGGTTTAAAGTTCAGTCCATGTATGGGGACAATGGTTGTATAGAATCTACAGATCCCCTTCTGTACAACCACCCCGTTGGGTTTCATTGAATGGATCAGCTTGTATACAGGAGCAGTCTGTTCTCTCCACTGCAGGTGGTGGCAATACAGAAAGCAAAGGAAGCTGTGAGGAAATTGGTCACAAAGTGAAAGATGTCTGATTGGATGCTTGGGCCCCCACATGACTTCATCGGCCATCTTGGGTCAGGCAGAGCCTATTTAAGACTCTGGCTTCCGAATTTGGCTTGCTTTATGTGAGTGCCCAGTGTAGGGACAGGTTCCCTGTCTGGCAAGGACAGTGCTTAGAGGTAGGGAAAGGTTCCAGAGGAGTAGGGACAGTGCAGGGACTATGTCTACCTCGATTCAGGAAGTGTACCGGCCAGGCCACATTCCATTCCTCACTGCAGACACTGCAAGTCTACAGACCTCTGTCCCAGTTCATAAGTAGGGATGAGCTCGGTGCTCGACTCGAACATAGGCCGTTCGCCTGTTCGGTGAATTCAGAACTTTGTGGACCGTTCGCACCAAATTCGCGTGGCGCTCACGGCCCACAATGCACTGAGCCATTGAAGTGCATTGCTGGCTCATGATTGGCCAAGCATGCACTGTGACCCCGCATGCTTGGCCAATCACAGCGCCGGCAGCAAGGAGAGCCATAATTGGCCACAGGCAGGATGCCTATGGCCAATTATAGCTCAGGGGGTTTAGTACACACTATATAAGACCGGCAGCGCGGAGGCCTTGTGTAGTGTGTTGGCGTGCCGGGAGAGCAGGATAGGCAGGGACAGGGTATTTTTGCTTGGGAAGCTGGCGCTGTTACAGTGGGTGTTGTGTGCCTCCAGCACAGTGTACACCTATAGATACCCCTTATTGCTGGTGTTGTCTGTTGCATATCTTGCATATTAGCCTTTAAAATGAGCACTTTTGATTTTGAACGTTCGAGTCCCAAAGACTTTAATGGGGTTCTAAAGTTCACACGAATTTTAGGTCCGTTCGAAGGTTCTGGTGCGAACCGACCCGGGGGGTGGGGGGGGGGGGTTCTGCTCATCCCTATTCATAAGTGGCTCCAGACAGGTTTTCCTACCCGCCAGGTAGGTGTTGGACCTTTCTACAACCTACAACTTGAACTCTGTGTCTTTACTGCCCAGTGTGCCCACCACCCTGCGCCACGCTGAACCTTCCTCACACGCTATAGCTGGCACTGATCATTGTATTCTGATGGTGGGGAAGCCTCCCTAGGGTCAGAATTCCATAATTCAGTGGGAGTGATTCCTCCATCCACCTTCAATGTGTAATACGGGGGAATCGGTCATTTTATTCTTCATGTAATCCGCTGGTTGAAAGGAAAAAATGACTTGTGTATGGGCTGCCTCACTCCTCAACATTCAGCCTGGCATGTGACTGGCATGTGACTGGCATGAGACTGGCATGAGACTGGCATGAGACTGGCACGTGACTGGCATGAGACTGGCATGTGACTGGCATGAGACTGGCATGAGACTGGCATGAGACTGGCATGTGACTGGCATGAGACTGGCATGTGACTGGCATGTGACTGGCATGAGACTGGCATGTGACTGGCATGAGACTGGCATGTGACTGGCATGTGACTGGCATGAGACTGGCATGTGACTGGCATGAGACTGGCATGAGACTGGCATGAGACTGGCATGAGACTGGCATGAGACTGGCACGTGACTGGCATGAGACTGGCATGTGCCCGGATGCTGCCTGTCCTGACCTCTGGCTCTTCACATATTCGGCTCGTTTGGTGGTTTGTCTCAGTAGAATGTCAGCTCCTCTCTCAAGCAGAGATACCCAAACAGTTCTCTACGGAGTTCCATGCAGACCCGGAACTTCACAGAACCGGCCAGCTGTGCCGTATTCCTAAATGTACGAAATATAACTGGATTTTATTATTTATAGGTAATAATAACACCGGGGGAGGGGATCCGGGAATATCTGATTGGGGGATCAGGAAGGAATTCACTTTCCTTGCTGGATTGGATCGCATTTTATTGGGGGGTTTATTTTGCCTTCCTCTGGATGGGCTGAGTATAGATTGTATATATGGAGGATTTCTATTAGTTCTTCTGGAATAAGACCGACTTGTCTATTTTTTCCAACCTGACAATCTACAGAGGGGGAAAAATCGATCGTCTCCCCTGCAGATGGGGTAAGTTTTCCCCACTTACATAGAAATGAAGGGTCTATAATTGTATTTTATATGATGGAGACAGAAAATCAACCAAAAATCCAGAAATCACACAATACAAATGTTATAAATGGAGTAAAATAAGTATTTGCCCCCCCCCCCACCAACAATAACCCTCCCCCCACAGACTGGCTCCAGTAGGTGCTCATGTGGTACACAGATCAGTCCTGTCAATGTAAGAAGGTTCTTGTTATGTGTATAGAAGACTCCTGTCCACAGAATCCCTTCCCTCCAATCCTCACCATCATGGGGAAGAGCAAAGATCTGTCAGAGGACGTCGGGGAGAAGATTGGAGACCTGCACAAGGCTGGAATGGGCTACAAGACCATCAGCAAGAAGCTTGGTGAGAGGAGACGAGTGCCGGAGAGATTATTCACAAATGGAGGAAATACAAAATCACCATCAATTGTCCTCAGTCTGGAGCTCCATGGAAGATTTCTCCTCATGGGGTGAGGATGGTCATGAGAAAAGTGAGGGATCCGCCCAGAACTACATGGGAGGAGCTTGTGAAGGATCTCAAGGCAGTTGGGACCCCAGTCACCAAACACACCATTGGTGACACAATACACCGCCATGGATTGAAATCCTGCAGCCCCCGCAAGGTCCTCCTCCTCAGGAAGACACATGTACAGGTCCCCCTCCTCAGGAAGACACATGTACAGGTCCCCCTCCTCAGGAAGACACATGGACAGGTCCCCCTCCTCAGGAAGACACATGTACAGGTCCTCCTCCTCAGGAAGACACATGGACAGGTCCCCCTCCTCAGGAAGACACATGGACAGGTCCCCCTCCTCAGGAAGACACATGGACAGGTCCCCCTCCTCAGGAAGACACATGTACAGGTCCCCCTCCTCGGGAAGACACATGTACAGGTCCTCCTCCTCAGGAAGACACATGGACAGGTCCCCCTCCTCAGGAAGACACATGTACAGGTCCCCCTCCTCAGGAAGACACATGGACAGGTCCCCCTCCTCAGGAAGACACATGTACAGGTCCCCCTCCTCGGGAAGACACATGTACAGGTCCTCCTCCTCAGGAAGACACATGGACAGGTCCCCCTCCTCAGGAAGACACATGGACAGGTCCCCCTCCTCAGGAAGACACATGTACAGGTCCCCCTCCTCAGGAAGACACATGTACAGGTCCTCCTCCTCAGGAAGACACATGGACAGGTCCCCCTCCTCAGGAAGACACATGTACAGGTCCCCCTCCTCGGGAAGACACATGTACAGGTCCCCCTCCTCAGGAAGACACATGTACAGGTCCTCCTCCTCAGGAAGACACATGTACAGGTCCTCCTCCTCAGGAAGACACATGGACAGGTCCCCCTCCTCAGGAAGACACATGTACAGGTCCCCCTCCTCGGGAAGACACATGTACAGGTCCCCCTCCTCAGGAAGACACATGTACAGGTCCCCCTCCTCAGGAAGACACATGGACAGGTCCCCCTCCTCAGGAAGACACATGTACAGGTCCTCCTCCTCAGGAAGACACATGTACAGGTCCCCCTCCTCAGGAAGACACATGGACAGGTCCCCCTCCTCAGGAAGACACATGGACAGGTCCCCCTCCTCAGGAAGACACATGGACAGGTCCCCCTCCTCAGGAAGACACATGTACAGGTCCCCCTCCTCAGGAAGACACATGGACAGGTCCCCCTCCTCAGAAAGACACATGTACAGGTCCCCCTCCTCAGGAAGACACATGTACAGGTCCCCCTCCTCAGGAAGACACATGTACAGGTCCCCCTCCTCAGGAAGACACATGTCCAGGTCCCCCTCCTCAGGAAAACACATGTCCAGGTCCCCCTCCTCAGGAAGACACATGTACAGGTTCTCCTCCTCAGGAAGACACATGGACAGGTCCTCCTCCTCAGGAAGACACATGTACAGGTCCCCCTCCTCAGGAAGACACATGTACAGGCCCTCCTCCTCAGGAAGATACATGTACAGGTCCCCCTCCTCAGGAAGACACATGTACATGTCCCCCTCCTCAGGAAGACACATGTACAGGTCCTCCTCCTCAGGAAGACACATGTACAGGTCCCCCTCCTCAGGAAGACACATGGACAGGTCCCCCTCCTCAGGAAGACACATGGACAGGTCCCCCTCCTCAGGAAGACACATGTACAGGTCCTCCTCCTCAGGAAGACACATGTACAGGTCCTCCTCCTCAGGAAGACACATGTACAGGTCCTCCTCCTCAGGAAGACACATGTACAGGTCCCCTCCTCAGGAAGACACACGTACAGGTCCTCCTCCTCAGGAAGACACACGTACAGGTCCCCCTCCTCAGGAAGACACATGTACAGGTCCCCCTCCTCAGGAAGACACATGGACAGGTCCCCCTCCTCAGGAAGACACATGGACAGGTCCCCCTCCTCAGGAAGACACATGGACAGGTCCCCCTCCTCAGGAAGACACATGTACAGGTCCTCCTCCTCAGGAAGACACATGTACAGGTCCTCCTCCTCAGGAAGACACATGTACAGGTCCCCTTCCTCAGGAAGACACGTGTACAGGTCCCCCTCCTCAGGGAGACACATGTACAGGTCCCCCTCCTCAGGAAGACACATGGACAGGTCCCCCTCCTCAGGAAGACACATGTACAGGTCCTCCTCCTCAGGAAGATGCATGTACAGGCCCTCCTCCTCAGGAAGACGCATGTACAGGTCCCCCTCCTCAGGAAGACACATGTACAGGTCCCCCTCCTCAGGGAGACACATGTACAGGCCCTCCTCCTCAGGAAGACACATGGACAGGTCCCCCTCCTCAGGAAGACGCATGTACAGGTCCTCCTCCTCAGGAAGATGCATGTACAGGCCCTCCTCCTCAGGAAGACACATGTACAGGTCCCCCTCCTCAGGAAGACACATGTACAGGTCCCCCTCCTCAGGGAGACACATGTACAGGTCCCCCTCCTCAGGAAGACACATGTACAGGTCCCCCTCCTCAGGAAGACACATGTACAGGTCCTCCTCCTCAGAAAGACACATGGACAGGTCCCCCTCCTCAGGAAGACACATGGACAGGTCCCCCTCCTCAGGAAGACACATGTACAGGTCCCCCTCCTCAGGAAGACACATGTACACGTCCCCCTCCTCAGGAAGACACATGGACAGGTCCCCCTCCTCGGGAAGACACATGTACAGGTCTCCCTCCTCGGGAAGACACATGTACAGGTCCCCCTCCTCGGGAAGACACATGTACAGGCCCCCCTCCTCAGGAAGACACATGTACAGGTCCTCCTCCTCAGGAAGACACCTGTACAGGTCCCCCTCCTCAGGAAGACACATGTACAGGTCCCCCTCCTCAGGAAGACACATGTACAGGTCACCCTCCTCAGGAAGACACATGTACAGGTCCCCCTCCTCAGGAAGACACATGTACAGGTCCCCCTCCTCAGGAAGACACATGTACAGGTCCCCCTCCTCAGGAAGACAAATGTACAGGTCCCCCTCCTCAGGAAGACACATGTACAGGTCCCCCTCCTCAGGAAGACACATGTACAGGTCCCCCTCCTCAGGAAGACACATGTACAGGTCCCCCTCCTCAGGAAGACACATGTACAGGTCCCCCTCCTCAGGAAGACACATGTACAGGTCCCCCTCCTCAGGAAGACACATGTACAGGTCCTCCTCCTCAGAAAGACACATGGACAGGTCCTCCTCCTCAGGAAGACACATGTACAGGTCCTCCTCCTCAGAAAGACGCATGGACAGGTCCCCCTCCTCAGGAAGACACATGGACAGGTCCCCCTCCTCAGGAAGACACGTGTACAGGTCCCCCTCCTCAGGAAGACACGTGTACAGGTCCCCCTCCTCAGGAAGACACATGTACACGTCCCCCTCCTCAGGAAGACACATGGACAGGTCCCCCTCCTCAGGAAGACACATGTACAGGTCCCCCTCCTCAGGAAGACACATGTACAGGTCCCCCTCCTCAGGAAGACACATGTACAGGTCCCCCTCCTCAGGAAGACACATGTACAGGTCCCCCTCCTCAGGAAGACAAATGTACAGGTCCCCCTCCTCAGGAAGACACATGTACAGGTCCCCCTCCTCAGGAAGACACATGTACAGGTCCCCCTCCTCAGGAAGACACATGTACAGGTCCCCCCTCCTCAGGAAGACAAATGTACAGGTCCCCCTCCTCAGGAAGACAAATGTACAGGTCCCCCTCCTCAGGAAGACACATGTACAGGTCCCCCTCCTCAGGAAGACACATGGACAGGAACGTCTGAAGTCTGCCAACGAATATCTAAATGATTCAGAGAAGGATCGGGGAGAAAGTTCTGTGGTCAGATGAGACCAAAATTCAGCTCTTTGGCATTAACTCGTCTAGCCATGTTTGGAGGAAGAAAAATGGTGACTATGACCCTAAGAACACCATCCCTACAGTCACACACGGAGGGGGGAACATGAACACCATCCCTACAGTCACACACGGAGGGGGGAACATGAACACCATCCCTACAGTCACACACGGAGGTGGGAACATGAACACCATCCCTACAGTCACACACGGAGGTGGGAACATGAACACCATCCCTACAGTCACACACGGAGGTGGGAACATGAACACCATCCCTACAGTCACACACGGAGGTGGGAACATGAACACCATCCCTACAGTCACACACGGAGGGGGAACATGATGCTTTGGGGCTGTTTCTCTGATAAAGGTACAGATCGACTTTGTCACATTGAGGGGCCAATGGACGAGGTCATGTATTGTAAGATCTTGAAGGAGAACCTTCTTCCCTCATCCAGAACACTGAAGATGGGTCATGGATGGGTCTTCCAGCATGACAATGACCCAAAACATACCACTAAGGCACCAAAGGAGTGGCTCAAGAAGAAGCTCATTAAGGTTGTGGAGTGGCCTAGCCAGTCTCCAGACCTTAATCCTATAGAAAATGTATGGAGGAGCTGAAACTTCAAGTTGCCAAAAAACCTTCAGGATTTAGAGAAGATCTGTAGAGAAGAGAGGAGAAAATCCCTCCTGAGATGTGGAAACCTCATCACCACCTACAAGAAACGTCTGACCTCTGTGATCACCAACAAGGGTCTCCACCAACTACTAAGTCATGTTTTGTGAAGGGGATCAAATACTTATTTTACTCACTGAACTGCAACTCCATTTATAACATTTGTATTGTGTGATTTTTCTGGATTTTTGGTTGATCTTCTGTCTCCATCATATAAAATACAATTATAGACCCTTCATTTCTATGTAAGTGGCCAAAACTTACCCCATCTGCAGGGGAGACCATCGTTATTTCCCCCTCCCCCCTCCCCCCCACTGTATGTACCGATGTAACTAGGAGGACCTCATTGCCACAACCACTGACAATCTAATCGGAGACACGGCGGAGTCGCGGTGTTCTTTAGGTGTTCAGTCAATGTGTTGTGTGTATTGGATCCCGATGATTCCAGCGTTCAGTCCTCGGTGATCTCCCGCCGCGGGGTTCCGCCTTCCATTGTTCAGTCCTCGGTGATCTCCCGCCGCGGGGTTCCGCCTTCCATTGTTCGGTCCTCGGTGATCTCCCGCCGCGGGGTTCCGCCTTCCATTGTTCGGTCCTCGGTGATCTCCCGCCACGGGGTTCCGCCTTCCATTGTTCGGTCCTCGGTGATCTCCCGCCGCGGGGTTCCGCCTTCCATTGTTCAGTCCTCGGTGATCTCCCGCCGCGGGGTTCCGCCTTCCATTGTTCGGTCCTCGGTGATCTCCCGCCGCGGGGTTCCGCCTTCCATTGTTCGGTCCTCGGTGATCTCCCGCCGCGGGGTTCCGCCTTCCATTGTTCGGTCCTCGGTGATCTCCCGCCGCGGGGTTCCGCCTTCCATTGTTCGGTCCTCGGTGATCTCCCGCCGCGGGGTTCCGCCTTCCATTGTTCGGTCCTCGGTGATCTCCCGCCGCGGGGTTCCGCCTTCCATTGTTCAGTCCTCGGTGATCTCCCGCCGCGGGGTTCCGCCTTCCATTGTTCAGTCCCTCAGGTCACCCAATGGAAGTGCGAAGACGATGACCCTCCATCGGAGGTCGCTGGCGCGGCGAGGCTCGTGTCACATTTAGTGATGTCATCGCATAATTGACAATAAATGAACTAAAGATTTTTCTACCGAAATCATTTTGCGTTTCTTGTAAAGAATGAAGCTTTTATTTGTCACATTCTTTTAATAACCTCCCCGCTATGATGTATTATTATTATAGCTGTGCAAAAATCCCATTTTTTTTTTCATATAACAGTTTTGATAAAACCATTTAACTGTTTAAATTTAATTGCGGAATTTATTTTTTATTATTCTGTAATTGTTTCATTCTGCGCGGTATTTCTTCCTCTGGGCACAGAGAGAGGCGCAGTGCCATCTGCAGGCCGTGTCTGTGAACAATCCTCCAGCCTGCACTGGATTTCCGTGATTGGCTGTCACGATGGTCACGATTGGGGACCCTGCTGATTGGTTGCCTATTGTTAGTCTGAGCTCTGTGGGTGTCAGTGACAGTGCAGTCTCTGAAGTAGCAGCACCTGGTGCATTGTTCGTGGAATCAGTAGTAGCAAAGTTACCTCCATCCCCCGTACCGCCATCAGGTGCACGATGGAAAGCGCCTCCCCGCTCAGCTGCGCTGCCTGACAAGGGAACACATCATTCGTTCTGTGCACATCGAGCAAAAACAAAATACAGGAAATACACGTCTTTGTAATAAGAGATACAATGTAACAATCCTAGAAAACGTTTGCAGGACCAACAGTTCCATTTACAGAATTCTCTAGAATTGTTCCATTGCATCTCTTGTTATGTATTTCCTATGCTCCCCGGCTCCATCTAGTGGCCAGAATGTAGTATCTTTCTACTGCTCATAAAAATGAATATATCTTCAGGAGGGAAAATGGCCTAAAGAACATTTGTTGTCGGCCAATTCACACGGAAATTGGCAATGCAAATTTTTATTAAATAGACATCAAAGTGTCAATTTTCTTAGTGAAGTGAATCAGAGTTTTTGTTTTGAGGCCTAGTAAGATTTTTATCTGCTTTCTTCTTTAAATCCTTCCGTCCTGCTATGGTTGGAGGGGGACGGGCTTTCCAATCACATGTCCACTGTGATTGGCTATCACAGCGGTCGCAAAAAAAAATACACCACTCCCTGTTCTACCCACCAGTAGCGGCCGTTCCATCAGGGGCGCCACCCCCCTAATCCATGTGCTGGACCCTAATCTACGTGCAGGGCACAGGACACATGGATTCCAATGGGGTTTTTTTTTTTTGAAGCACGTGATTGGAGCCTGAGGCTCTGCTCCCTGAGCCCACCCAGTTGTGTGAAAATAGCAAATTAATATTCACTATTGTTTTCCTGCTTCTCCTCCTGGCCAATCAGGAAGCAGGTCTTAAGACCTGCCAAGGAGGAGACGCAGGCAGAAGCCACGGAGGTGATGCAGGGGGAAACCGCCGAAGCTGCACAAAGTAGATGGGGTAAGTGCGGGGCTGGTGGGTGGATGGGTGAGAGACGGGGGGTGGTTTGCCGATTGACAGAGTGTTGAGTGGGGGGCTGGTGGTTTTGATTGGCGGACCAACTGAGGGAACGGGGGGTTTGACTGACCGACTAAATGGGGGGTGGTAGATGGTTTGTTTGCCACCCTGGCCCCCCAAAAAAATGGAGCAGCAGCCACCACTGCTGCCCACCCTCATCTCTAAACACTGACCTGGCCCCTGTCACTGCTCCAGCATTGTCTCAGCTGTAGCACCCCCCACCCACCTCTAATTCTGGTCTCACAGGAGACACTGGGTGGAGCCAAGGCATAGGAGGGAGCAGGGGCGTGGCTTACCAGTGCTGTATGTGTCTATGGATGCACACTGCCCGGCTCAGGGGTGCATGCATGGGGGTCTCCATAGCACCCGACTTGCTAAGGAGGCACCCAAAGGAGGGAGCAACAGACAGCACCGGCAGGGGCCCCAGAAGAGACGTCAGGGGACCACTCTGTGCAATATCATTACACAGAGCAGGTATGAATAACCTTCTTTTATTTTAGCCGCAAAAATGTATCCGTCAGCATCACTTCAAATCTGTTAATAAATATAATTTGCATAGTGAATTTGTACGCTGTTGGCCTCTAAGGACCCTTCTGGGTGCGCCATACAATCAGGTGATCCGCGAACCTTCCGCCATCCGGGAGAAGTGAGTTCCGTGTTCTTTATACATTATGAAGACAATAAAATGAAACATCCTGGAAGTCTCTTCTCCTCGGTGTCCGATGAAAATAACAAAAGAGCGCTGCGTTCCAATCCCTCGGCCGCCTTATATTGATCCAGCAGGTGCGAGGCGGACTACCTGAGCGCCTCCCTCCCTGGAAGCCGTAGAAGAAGAACATCGTCCCCCAAGTATCGTGACATCACGGGAGTCATTGTACATTCTCCAAGATCCTCTCCATCTCTTGTAAAGCATCTTGTTGCCGGGCAACCAAGAGAGAGAGAGAGAACAGGACCGATGGAGGAGAACTGCGCACACAAATCACCATCGGGTTATTCGCCGCTGCCCATCCTATCAGCGGGCCAATCAAATCTCCACCGGGCCCCAATTTATTCTTTTCTATTTAAAGAGACGGTGCCGAATTGAAATACGCCAGCATGGGGTCTCGGCACAGCCGATCTAATGTCGAGCGAGCGGCGAGGATCGTGCCGAAGCGTCGCGTTTCATCAAGTCCTCTCGTGATAAACTAACTAGGTCAGCGCAGTAAATGCCTCCCATGGCGGGGCGCGCTATTCGGGGGAATTAGAACATCGGGAAGTAGACCGGCGAAGGAAACAGAAACGCTTCTTTATTAGGATTCTTTAAAGTGAATTCTTCATGTGATACAAAGTATAAAAATCACACTGCCTGGGAGATGGAGAAATCACCCCTGTATGTGGAAATCCCCCCGCCGGAGTGAGATCAGCAATGGGGAACGTGCCGGTGCATTCCGATTAAAGCACCCCGCCCCTCCCCCCTCTATAACGCATGGAGCATGGTGACCATAAATCATCTGGAAGTCCTCCCTAAAATTAGGTGGGATCGTTCCGTCCAATAGGGAGCGGCCAACAGAGATCTGGGATTTATAAGGGGAATATATTTAGAAAATTACAAACAACGCCAATTTAAATATAAAATCCAAAAGGATATTCCATGCGGCCCAACCCCCTATGGCAGGTCGGCCAGAACCCCGAATATGTGTAACCGACAGCAACCGGCACCGCCAATCACCATCGGAAATATATATAAACCAAAAAACGAATCTTCACGTTGGTGCTGAACACCTCGGAGGGAATTCACTGAACACCTCGGAGGGATTTCACTGAACCCCTTTATATAGAGATTTCATAAGTAAGGATTTAGCGCAACTTGACGTTTTCAATATCAACAAAAGTCCAAAAAACGGGAAATCGGATCAAATACTTTTCCTTTCCTGGCGCCAATCCATAGCAGAATACAAGTGGCAGTACAATGCCGCGTTGGCGCCAGAAAAATGGCGACTTGTATTGCCGCGGGCGGGGGGAGGGGTCTAAGTGAGAAGGCGCGGGTTAGACACCGCGGGGGGAGGGGGTCTGAGCGCAGACACCGGGGAAGCTGCAATGTCCTTTCATCACATCAATCACTCCCATTCACCAAGACGAAAAGAAACTTCAAACAGCAACCGGGAAAAACGATTTCCACAATACGGAGTGTAAAGACTAGTGATGGACGAACTTCCGACGGGACGTTTCGCGAACGCGAAACGCGAACGGGCACAAACGTTCGCGAAAACGACCGTTCGCCGCGGGCTCCATTGACTTCAATGGGAGGCGAATTTCGCAAACCTTTAGGTCGAATTTGCGGCCACGGGGTAATTATTAGGGGGTAGCACGTAGTCCCACCACCTGGACAATAGCATAATACATGTATGAGGTGAATTTGGGATCGATAACTACAAGCATTTTTTTTTTATTTGGGAAATTGTTCTGACAATTCAGGACTATGGAGCTAATGAAGGCAATGGAGGAGAGGGAAGGTCAGGGACCAGGGTAGGCAAACAAGAGGGTGCAGGAGATACAGAGCACTGACAGCAGCACCGTAATACAGAGCACTGACATCAGCACCGTGACATACAGCGCTGACAGCAGCTCCGTGACATACAGCGCTGACAGCAGCTCCGTGACATACAGCGCTGACAGCAGCTCCGTGACATACAGCGCTGACAGCAGCTCCGTGACATACAGCGCTGACAGCAGCTCCGTGACATACAGCGCTGACAGCAGCACCGTGACATACAGCGCTGACAGCAGCTCCGTGACATACAGCGCTGACAGCAGCTCCGTGACATACAGCGCTGACAGCAGCTCCGTGACATACAGCACTGACAGCAGCTCCGTGACATACAGCGCTGACAGCAGCTCCGTGACATACAGCGCTGACAGCAGCACCGTGACATACAGCGCTGACAGCAGCTCCGTGACATACAGCGCTGACAGCAGCTCCGTGACATACAGCGCTGACAGCAGCTCCGTGACATACAGCACTGACAGCAGCTCCGTGACATACAGCGCTGACAGCAGCTCCGTGACATACAGCGCTGACAGCAGCACCGTGACATACAGCGCTGACAGCAGCTCCGTGACATACAGCGCTGACAGCAGCTCCGTGACATACAGCGCTGACAGCAGCTCCGTGACATACAGCGCTGACAGCAGCTCCGTGACATACAGCGCTGACAGCAGCTCCGTGACATACAGCGCTGACAGCAGCTCCGTGACATACAGCGCTGACAGCAGCTCCGTGACATACAGCGCTGACAGCAGCTCCGTGACATACAGCGCTGACAGCAGCACCGTAAGCAGCCCCAGGAGGAAGTCAGCACAGCACAGGGATGGTGTGATCCCCTCATAATAAGAACCCCCAGGAGGAAGTCAGCACAGCACAGGGATGGTGGGAGCCCCTCATAATAAGAACCCCCAGGAGGAAGTCAGCACAGCACAGGGATGGTGGGAGCCCCTCATAATAAGAACACCCAGGAGGAAGTCAGCACAGCACAGGGATGGTGGGAACCCCTCATAATAAGCAGCCCCAGTAGAAATATGACACCGCTCAACCTCTTCAAAGAGGAGGGTAGGGGCATATAGTACGGTGTGCTTTTTTGGGTCAGGGAAGTGAGCCAAATGAATTAAGAAGGTCTGTGTGCTTGATTCCAAAAATTGTTTATAGACATATACATGGTCTACTGATCACATGTGTTGAATTCCTCCGAGATCCATGCCTCATTCATTTTTAGAAATGTGAGGTAGTTAACACTGTCGTGAGCTAGGCGAGTACGCTTATCGGTCACAATCCCCCCTGCTGCGCTGAACGTCCTTTCGGACAGGACACTGGATGAGGGGCAAGCCAACAGTTCGATTGCAAATTGGGCAAGCTCTGGCCAGAGGTCAAGCCTGCCCACCCAGTAGTCTAGGGGTTCATCACTCCTCAGAGCGTCCACATCGGCCGTTAACCCAATGTAGTCGGACACCTGACGGTCTAGGCGTTCCCTGATGCTGGATCCGGATGACACCTGTCGATGGGTCGGCTGAAAGAATGACCTCATATCCGAAGTCACCAACACATCTTCAAACCGGCCTCTTCTTGCAGGCGCTGTTGGATTGGTACCCGCAAATCCTTCTCTGGGAGTGGGAATTGCTCCTCTGCCAGCGCACGCAAAAGCAGAATGCAGCATTTCTCGAAGCAAGGCCTGGAAGTGCTGCATTCTGACAGCCCTCTGCGACGGCGGTAACATTTCCGCCATTTTGTGTTTGTACCGGGGGTCTAAGTACGTTGCCACCCAGTACTGGTCCTTGACCCTCATGCTTTTTATACGGGGGTCCCTATTAAAACACTGGAGCATGAAGGCCCCCATTTGCACTCAAGCGGAAGGTATGTGGTGGTGGTGGTGTTGTTGGTGGTAGTGTCTTTGGGGGTGCACATAGCAGAGAGTGAAGAAGAGGGTGCAGATCGAGAGGATGAGGAGGGTGCAGAAGAATAAGGCTGAGTGAGCCACTCAACCAAGTCTGGTGCGTCCTTTAAAGTAATTGAACGCACCTTCTGCAACTTCCCACTTTGGCTCAAGGCTGTTGCTCCTGCCCTACCCCTACCACCCCTGCGGAAGGGCCTGCCTCTTCCTCTGCCTGTCATTTTTTAAATCACCCTGTGACAAAACTCTTAGTCCCTATACCGCTGAAGGACTGCTGCAGTATAGGGCAGCGGTCAGCAGTAGTGCACGTCAACCCTATGTATTGTGGACCGATAGCGGTCCTTACAGAACAGCAGACTGTACTGCACTCAGGCCTATGTACCGTAGCACCCTATACCAAGTTACCAGTCCTTATAAGAACTTTTGTGGACCAAGCAGGTTGTGTGTTAGTGATTAGCAGACTGTACGTCAGTCCCTATACCAATGAAGGACTGCTGCAGTATAGGGCAGCGGTCAGCAGTAGTGCACGTCAACCCTATGTATTGTGGACCGATAGCGGTCCTTACAGAACAGCAGACTGTACTGCACTCAGGCCTATGTACCGTAGCACCCTATACCAAGTTACCAGTCCTTATAAAAACTTTTGTGGACCAAGCAGGTTGTGTGTTAGTGATTAGCAGACTGTACGTCAGTCCCTATACCAATGAAGGACTGCTGCAGTATAGGGCAGCGGTCAGCAGTAGTGCACGGCAACCCTATGTATTGTGGACCGATAGCGGTCCTTACAGAACAGCAGACTGTAACGCACTCAGGCCTATGTACCGTAGCACCCTATACCAAGTTACCAGTCCTTATAAGAACTTTTGTGGACCAAGCAGGTTGTGTGTTAGTGATTAGCAGACTGTACGTCAGTCCCTATACCAATGAAGGACTGCTGCAGTATAGGGCAGCGGTCAGCAGTAGTGCACGGCAACCCTATGTATTGTGGACCGATAGCGGTCCTTACAGAACAGCAGACTGTACTGCACTCAGGCCTATGTACCGTAGCACCCTATACCAAGTTACCAGTCCTTATAAGAACTTTTGTGGACCAAGCAGGTTGTGTGTTAGTGATTAGCAGACTGTACGTCAGTCCCTATACCAATGAAGGACTGCTGCAGTATAGGGCAGCGGTCAGCAGTAGTGCACGGCAACCCTATGTATTGTGGACCGATAGCGGTCCTTACAGAACAGCAGACTGTACTGCACTCAGGCCTATGTACCGTAGCACCCTATACCAAGTTACCAGTCCTTATAAGAACTTTTGTGGACCAAGCAGGTTGTGTGTTAGTGTTTAGCAGACTGTGCGTCAGTCCCTATACCGCTGAAGGACTGCTGCAGTATAGGGCAGCGGTCAGCAGTAGTGCACGGCAACCCTATGTATTGTGGACCGATAGCGGTCCTTACAGAACAGCAGACTGTAACGCACTCAGGCCTATGTACCGTAGCACCCTATACCAAGTTACCAGTCCTTATAAGAACTTTTGTGGACCAAGCAGGTTGTGTGTTAGTGATTAGCAGACTGTACGTCAGTCCCTATACCAATGAAGGACTGCTGCAGTATAGGGCAGCGGTCAGCAGTAGTGCACGGCAACCCTATGTATTGTGGACCGATAGCGGTCCTTACAGAACAGCAGACTGTAACGCACTCAGGCCTATGTACCGTAGCACCCTATACCAAGTTACCAGTCCTTATAAGAACTTTTGTGGACCAAGCAGGTTGTGTGTTAGTGATTAGCAGACTGTACGTCAGTCCCTATACCAATGAAGGACTGCTGCAGTATAGGGCAGCGGTCAGCAGTAGTGCACGGCAACCCTATGTATTGTGGACCGATAGCGGTCCTTACAGAACAGCAGACTGTACTGCACTCAGGCCTATGTACCGTAGCACCCTATACCAAGTTACCAGTCCTTATAAGAACTTTTGTGGACCAAGCAGGTTGTGTGTTAGTGATTAGCAGACTGTACGTCAGTCCCTATACCAATGAAGGACTGCTGCAGTATAGGGCAGCGGTCAGCAGTAGTGCACGGCAACCCTATGTATTGTGGACCGATAGCGGTCCTTACAGAACAGCAGACTGTACTGCACTCAGGCCTATGTACCGTAGCACCCTATACCAAGTTACCAGTCCTTATAAGAACTTTTGTGGACCAAGCAGGTTGTGTGTTAGTGTTTAGCAGACTGTGCGTCAGTCCCTATACCGCTGAAGGACTGCTGCAGTATAGGGCAGCGGTCAGCAGTAGTGCACGGCAACCCTATGTATTGTGGACCGATAGCGGTCCTTACAGAACAGCAGACTGTAACGCACTCAGGCCTATGTACCGTAGCACCCTATACCAAGTTACCAGTCCTTATAAGAACTTTTGTGGACCAAGCAGGTTGTGTGTTAGTGATTAGCAGACTGTACGTCAGTCCCTATACCAATGAAGGACTGCTGCAGTATAGGGCAGCGGTCAGCAGTAGTGCACGGCAACCCTATGTATTGTGGACCGATAGCGGTCCTTACAGAACAGCAGACTGTAACGCACTCAGGCCTATGTACCGTAGCACCCTATACCAAGTTACCAGTCCTTATAAGAACTTTTGTGGACCAAGCAGGTTGTGTGTTAGTGATTAGCAGACTGTACGTCAGTCCCTATACCAATGAAGGACTGCTGCAGTATAGGGCAGCGGTCAGCAGTAGTGCACGGCAACCCTATGTATTGTGGACCGATAGCGGTCCTTACAGAACAGCAGACTGTAACGCACTCAGGCCTATGTACCGTAGCACCCTATACCAAGTTACCAGTCCTTATAAGAACTTTTGTGGACCAAGCAGGTTGTGTGTTAGTGATTAGCAGACTGTACGTCAGTCCCTATACCAATGAAGGACTGCTGCAGTATAGGGCAGCGGTCAGCAGTAGTGCACGGCAACCCTATGTATTGTGGACCGATAGCGGTCCTTACAGAACAGCAGACTGTAACGCACTCAGGCCTATGTACCGTAGCACCCTATACCAAGTTACCAGTCCTTATAAGAACTTTTGTGGACCAAGCAGGTTGTGTATTAGTGTTTAGCAGACTGTGCGTCAGTCCCTATACCGCTGAAGGACTGCTGCAGTATAGGGCAGCGGTCAGCAGTAGTGCACGGCAACCCTATGTATTGTGGACCGATAGCAGTCCTTACAGAACAGCAGACTGTACTGCACTCAGGCCTATGTACCGTAGCACCCTATACCAAGTTACCAGTCCTTATAAGAACTTTTGTGGACCAAGCAGGTTGTGTGTTAGTGTTTAGCAGACTGTGCGTCAGTCCCTATACCGCTGAAGGACTGCTGCAGTATAGGGCAGCGGTCAGCAGTAGTGCACGTCAACCCTATGTATTGTGGACCGATAGCGGTCCTTACAGAACAGCAGACTGTAACGCACTCAGGCCTATGTACCGTAGCACCCTATACCAAGTTACCAGTCCTTATAAGAACTTTTGTGGACCAAGCAGGTTGTGTATTAGTGATTAGCAGACTGTGCGTCAGTCCCTATACCGCTGAAGGACTGCTGCAGTATAGGGCAGCGGTCAGCAGTAGTGCACGGCAACCCTATCTATTGTGGACCGATAGCGGTCCTTACAGAACAGCAGACTGTACCGCACCCAAGCCTATGTACCGTAGCACCCTAGACAGACCAAGTTACCAGTCCTTATAAGAACTTTTGTGGAACAAGTGAGTTGTGAATGATTAGCAGACTGCAGCAGAAGGGCAGCAGTCAAGTATAATATTCTTTCTATATTTGGAAGAAAGAATATTATACGTGTACAAGCCTATTACTGTACCACTGATACCAGTCCTGAAAAGAACCTTTGTGGAACTAATAGTAACAGCAAGTCTTTAAAATTATCCTCACTGCCTGACACACTGCTTCCTGCCTGTCCCTATACAAATTGGCAAAAAAGAGTAGGCTGGAACGATTAGCTGGAACAGCTCTTTTGTGGACCTGATAGTAACAGCTAATGATGATGATGATGATGATGATGAAGAAAGACTAATCTGGCTGAGCTGTCCCTAAAATAGCAGCATACAGCGCTCTGTCCCTTTATCTAAACTGACAAAAGAAACTCAGGCTGCTGACCTAACACCTATACCAGTCCTGAAAAGAACTTTTGTGTACCAAATAGCTAGCGTTTTCTCTGTCCCTACTCCACACAGGATCCTTTCCCTACAGTGACAGAAGAAAGAATGTAAAATGGCCACCGGATCGGGTGTATTTATAGGTTAGGGGGAATGTCCAAGTGTCCATGAGCTGTCATGTCTCAATTGGTTGTCCTGTAACACATGATAAACGTGTCACGAAAGGTTAAAGTTCTTGTATACATTAAACACGTAAGTCCGCCGGGGCGAACGACGGAAAAAGGCGTTCGAACCCGCGGACGGCGAAAGTCGGAAATTCGCCGCGAAACGACCGCCGGGCGAACCGTTCGGCCATCACTAGTAAAGACGTCACACCTAAAATGAGGCAACGCGATTCAATGAAAGAGAGGAGTTTTATGTCACAATTTCATTATAAAAGGTCCTTCAGAAACCCCCCAACATGGTTACAATCAACATCAGAACAAAAATATGAAATATTTGTAAATGATTTGCAAAATAGATGCTGGTTAGTCCCGCTGGTCTGTACTGACGGGTTTCGCAGTCAACAGCTGCTTCATCAGGAAGACCACAGAAGCGTCTGTCCCTGGCCGAAACGCGTTAGCTGTATCCACTGTGTTTTCTACATGTAGCCAATAAAAAAAAAAATCTTATTTTGTAGTTTACTAAGTTATCGGCTAATATTGGCTACTAATCAGATGTACAGGGGACTGCCCATCCCAGCCAAGAGCACCGATCTTCAGCCACAGATCTCCTAATCAAGCAGTAGAGCTTCTGTATCCGGTGAAAAAAAGGGTATTATATGCTTTATGTACAAACCTATTAGCTTTGCTCAGTTTATTGGGTGGGTGGGGGGGGGGGGGTAGGTGCACTTTAAATCTCTTGCAGAAAGCTCTATGGGGTTAGAAGCTCTGGCACTCTTTTTACCATATAAATCCCCTGTCCACACAGTGACAACTGCTGTGTGATTTCACTGCAGAAGGAACAGCGTTGTCACCAAGACCTTTTTTTTTTAAGAGAATAGATGCAGGTACCCCCTCGTTCCAAGTTACCCCTTGTCTCCGCCCCCTACCCACCTCCCAGCACCGCCCCTTTTAGAGAGTACAGAACCAATTGTGACATCAATAAAAGCAATAAAATAGACCCCCTGCAGCCAACAACAATAGACCCCCCCCCAGCAATAATAGACTCCCCCAACAACAATAGACCCATCTAGCAATTATAGATCTCTCCCCAGAAATATATGACAACAAATGCAACAAATTACTCCCCCAGCATCAATAAACGCTTCCATCAACAGCAGATCCCTCCCAACAACAAATGACCCCCACCAGCAACGATAGATCCCCCACCAGCAATAATAGAGTCTCCACAGCAATAATAGACCCCCGGCAACAAAATATTCCCCCCACATCAATAGACCCCCCCCTCAACAGTAGATACCTCACAACAGCAACTGACCCCTCCCCCATGCCAGCAATAATAGACCCCCTACAACAAAATACTTCCCCAGCTTTAACAGACTCCTCCCTTAACAATAGAACCCACCCAGCAACAATTACCCCCCCCACCGCAAAAATAGACCCCTTGCAGCAAAATACTCCCCCAGCATCAATAGACCCCCCTCAACAGTAGATACGTCACAAAACCAATTCATCAATTCCCCCCCCCAGCAATAATAGACCCCCTGCAAAAAATATTTCCCCAACAGACCTCTCCCTTAACTATAAAACCCTCCCAACAACAATTGCCCCTCCTCCAGCAAAAATAGACCCCCTGCAGGAAAATACTCCCCCAGCAACAATAGATCCCCCACCAGCAACAGCAGATCCCCCACCAGCAACAGCAGACCCACCACCTAACAAAAGATCTGCCCCTGCAATGATAGACCCCCTCTCCCCCATCACCCACTACTGACATTCAGTGCTGGATGTCCCCCCCCCCCCCCCCCTGCATTCCCAATGAAAAATATCCTTGGTTGTCACCTTATTACAGGAATCTGAATAAGAACATTTCCACTGCCAGCCCAACAAGTGGGGGGGGGGAGGGGCATAACAAAAACTTCTGCGTTATTATTGTTACCGACAATCTGCATCAGAGATCTCATTTTTATATCATGTGGAGGGGAAGTGAAGATAAATCTCTGGGAATGGCGCTTTGTATCGTTTTCCTCCAATTGATGAAGACAAGTCATTAATTATGCTGCTCGGGGGCGACTCCAATAATCAGACTGGCGCCCGGCGTGCGGAGAAGGTTCCGCGCCAGGCGTTATTCCGCCGTTTCAGCGCCGCGTCTCCCGGCTTCGATGGAGAATCTTCTCTCTGACACCTCCGAAGTTTGGAGGAATTAAATCCTCACTCCGGAGATTCGTTTAGAAGCAACTTTTCCGAAGCTTTGACAGGAGTCGCGACTTTTCCGTTTAATTAGCCATTTTTCCTATCAGGGCTTTAACTTTTTAATTAAACGGAGGAAGTGGATGTTTTTTCTCGGGAGAAGACCGGCAGTCCGTCATTTTAAAAGAAAATCAGCTGGAAAAAAAAAACACAATTTAAGGACAGATCCGGCGAATCCGCGAATCAGGAGACGACTGATAGCGCTCTGCCTGCTCGGGGAATTATTAACCGGGAACCGGATTTATGTTTCTAAAGAATAAAACATTTGCAATGATTAGATTGGGGAAGCAGCTTATAGGACCGGAGTCCTGGGTTCAAATCCCAGTCACAACACTATCTGCATGGAGTTTGCCTGCCCCCCCCCCCCCCCTATTTGCATCGGGTCCCTCCCAAGAAATAGGCTCCATTCCAAATGATGTGAGATCGGGATGTTAGATTGTAAGCTTCTTGAGCACAGGGACTAATGTGTAAATTGTTGGCAATTTATAAATACTGAATATATTATAGATCTGTAATAAAATGAATAAGGCGGGGCCAGTGCTACCACTAGGCAAACTAGGCAGCCGCCTAGGGTGCACTGCTGCCTAGGGGCGCCCGGCCGCTGGTTTCCCTGCTCTGCAGGCTGCAGCATGTAACTAACTCAGTCTCAGGCAGCGGCTCCGCCCGACTGGTGGTGTAATTAGAGGTGCAGCACTAGAGGCAGCAGAGCCGATGCTTCCTGTATAGCGCCACCTCCTGTCACATGGGCGGGGCAAAGGGGGTGGAGTCTGGGGTGAAACCAATGGGGGTAGCAAAATTAGTTTTCGCCTAGGGTGTCAAAAAACCTTTCACCAGCCCCGGAATAAGGTGAATTAAAATGACACAGCAGGGATCCTTATTGTTATCTGCAGCCTTGGGGTTGTCTCTTTCCAGCACCATGAGATGTTCTAAAGCTATAAAAGCCTCTTGCAGAAGAAGTGCAGATTCATCGCATGCGAGTGCAAGATAACATCAGGATCAGCGAGTTGTTTGTGAGGCTAAACTCTGGGGAAGAATGGAAAGGCCGGCGTGTTCCGCTGCCACCGGGAGGGAAGATCAGCTACTTCGGGTGATAACATGAAAACCTGCGAGCTCCAAGACCTGGCGCCTCTTTCAGGCCGGGTTCACATAGATGGGAATTGGATGCAGGTTTCCTCCGCATCCAATTCACATGGCAGGAGAGTGTGCGCAGCCCGCAATGAAGCCGGCTCACGGACCTCCGGGGGCAGCCGCAGTCCGCATTTGGAAACGGGTCCCATGCGTCGCTGCTTCCGATTCAGGTGTGAATTCAGGCTAAAGTTCCGACGCGATTCGCACCTGAATTGGTGAACAGGAGCGCACCGGACCGCCATGCTGCTGTGAGCCGCGGCCTTAAAGGGGAATATCCAAAGCAATGAATGTAGATAATGGACTCGCAGAAGGACAGATGGGCATCGCGAGCCACAGTGGGGTCACTAATCACACCCGAATAAAAGACTGAAGGGAAACAAAGGGTTCATCTTTATTGATTAGTATTTGTTTGATGTCTGATTACTCAGCTTAATCCCTCAGACAGGATATTATTGGGGATACCCCCCTCCCCCCTCGTTTGCTATTATTGCAGCGGTGGGGACCAGGAGATGAGATTTATGGGGGGTCACGGGATCGGATGTCTCGGCAGTTGGTGTTCTTTTCCCTTTTGGAGGGTGTCAGGCATCATGAATGATCTGCACCGCGGGATGTTGTGCATTACGATGGATTTACATTAAAGGGACATTTTTTGTACCCTTGTACTCATTACTCATTCCAGGGGGGGGGGGCAGGATCTGGGGACCCCTTATTTTTAAAGGGGGCTTCCATATTTTGATCTGAGCCAGGGTTGTAGGGGAGGGGCATGTGTTCTCATGACAAGTCCCCCCCATGTGATTGGGGGAGGGGACACACCCTTGTCTCCTCTTTTTCTTGCCACCCAGGCTGCATGAGGGTTTGGTATGGATTGTTGGGGACCCCCTGTTTTTTTTTTCTTGTTCTATTGCCAGAGGTTCCCCTCAAAATCCACACCAAATTCTGTATAGATTTGGGGGCGCCCCAAGCCTCTTTATTTTATTGATTTTTTTGTGAGGTCCCCTTTAAAATCTACACCAGTCCATCATTTTTTTAAATACACTATCCCTGCTGATTATATTCACCTGACAGTCGGGTGTCTCCAGGTGGGTTAAGTCGCCGGTCGGTGCCACCTTCCCTTACAACCAGAAGGAAGCTACAGGCTATGGAGGCAAAAAAAAAACACCAAACACACCAACTCATAGATAGAAAGAGATGTGGAATGGCCTCGGCTTGTAACTCCTTCTAAGCCACGCCACTGACGCGTTTCGTCCTGGCCACCGAGGCTTAATCATCAGGAGGAAGCCATCACATTTTGAATTGGTAACAATATCCCTGCTAAATGTTTCCCTTCACACCGCAGATGGAGGTCTGTTCAGCCCAACACTCATTCACACAGCAATCTCTATAGACTGTACACAAGGCTGAGGTCTCCTTCATATTATTTCCCCTGCTGGTCGAATGTTCTTAGCTTCTAGTGTTAAAATATTTTCTCCACCAGTGAATGTGAACTCTCGTGGTTAAATGTTCTTATGGCTACTTTTCTCTTGGGATCGAATATTATAGAATGTTACATTCACTCTGCGAAAGGCAACAAAGAAACCATTACACACAAATTACAAACATTACAAATATTAATTATTACACTTCCATTATTGTTGACATTTTTTTTTATAAAAAGACTCCTGAACCTGGAAAAGGTTGCTGACCCCTGATCTGGATAAATACCCCATCATTCCAATCCAGGGGGTTCCTCATCTCCTGAAGAAGTCCCCAGAGAACAACCATCTTCTGAAGCCCCTGATGAAGTCTTTTGCGGCGTGCACACGATCGTATTTTCCGACAACAAAACCGTGGATTTTTTTTCCGAAGGATGTCGGCTCAAACTTGTCTTCCATACACACAAATGTTGTCGGAAATTCCCAACGTGAGAACGCGGTGACGTACAAGACGTACGACGAGCCGAGAAAAAAGGAAGTTCAATAGCCAGTGTGGCTCTTCTGCTCGATTCCGAGCATGCGAGAGCTTTTGTGCGAAGGACTTGTGTACACACGATCGGACTTTCCGACAACAAGTGAAGTTGTCGCAAAATTTGAGAACCTGCTCTCAAACATTTGTGGTCGGAAATTCCGACAGCAAATGTGCGATGGAGCGTACACACGGTCAGACTTCCCGACAACAAGCTCACATCCAACATTTCCCGTCGGGAAGTCTGACCGTGTGTACGCGGCGTAAGTCTTCCACCCGGATATTATCCACTTGTAGATTGGGCCTTTTCTGGCACTTTTTATGTAGAAATCTGTACTTTTTGCTATAAAATTTACTTAGAACCCCCAAAACATTAGATATTTGTTTTAGCAGAGACCCTAGAGAACAAAATGGCAATCTTTGCAATTTAAGTCACACGGTATTTGTGCAGCGATTTTTAAAATGCAATTTTTGGGGGGAAAAAAATAATAATTTTAAAGCAATAAAAAACCACCATATATAACCCAATTATTTGGTAGAATATAAACGATGGTGTAACAGTCAGTAAATAAATACCTAACATGTCACGCTTTAAAATTGCGCACGCTCGTGGATTGGTGAAAAGCGATACTTAAAAATCTTCACAGGTGACACTTTAGAAATAAGACCCCAAATCTCTTCTCTACATTTAAAAGCAAAAGATCAATAAAAAAAATTTGCCTTAAAAATATAAAATAAAATTGTTTACTTTGTGCCCTAGACCGGAAGTGAGGTCATGAGGTCGCTCCAGTCCTCCTAGATCATAGAGGTGATTAGAGATGATCTGGTCTCTGGGAACCTCTATTGCCAGCCATGCAAACTGTCAGGTTTCTTGGGGTATACAGGTAAAAAGGGTAAGCCCAAGAAATACTGGTGGGGGGAGGGGGGGTGACCTCTTCTGCTGCTTCTGAAAGTGATCCAGCGGCTAATTAGCTGCTCGGAATGATTTCATGAGAGAGCCAATCGCCATCTGAAAAAAAAATATACCAGGGTTATGGCTGATAGCTTCATCCACAATCCCAGGAAAACGCTTGCAAGCCGCAATGTATATAGACGCATTATGGTCGGTAAGTGGATATATATACTGCATATATACTTCCTTATATTCCTTCCTATGAGATAATATATTGAGTTAAAACGAATACTAATCAATAACCGCTAATAACCTGTGATTGGTTCATCAACAAAGGTCGTTATTTTCAAGAAGGAGACAATGACCTGTCCGCTATTATTTGCAGGTTCAAAAATCAAATCTGTTCCCGGAATTGCGCGGATTTTGTCTTTGGAGAAATTGATGTTTTTTGCGATGTGATTATAAGATTGCGCTGCGTTCTCCGACAGAACGCTAATCTCTTGACACTCTCTGTAAGGTTGTCAGGTGCGATGAGGAATTTAACGAGAATTGTGATAAAGATGATTGATATCTCTGAGACTCCCATCCACCTCTCTACGCGAGGAAATCGCTCAAAATTCAAATCCTTTATTGGCTCATTTACTGTAATGTGGTGAAAGATTCCTCGCCAACCCCTCCCCCTCCTCCAACACGATGAAATGACGAGGCCTTTACCCCTCCTATGGAATCCGCATCACTAATTCCTCCCTGCTGGGTGAAGTCTGGATACCGAGATACCGTCTGTCATCCCCTTCGTGTGATTTCTGTGTGAAGCCCCTCTGGATCCCCAGAGCACTCGGGTCCAACCAAAGAAAAGGCTTCAGAAAATTCTGATTGTATGAAGCGGGAAGTGACTCGGAGAGTTCTCCTCTTCTCGGGATTTGCCATTGTCACCAAACATTTTGGCGTCAAGGGGGGGGGTGCAAGCTCTCTCTTGTTTCCTCCTCCCATGCTCCTCTCCAGGATTTCTCCAGAGCCTCTCCCATCCTCTGGAACTCGCTACCTCCACTAGTCTGGCTATCCCTCTACTCTTCTACCTTCAGGCGATCCCTGAAAACTCATCTCTTCAGGGAAGCCGATCACGTCTCCAACTGATCTCCTACCACTTCCATCAGCTCATCCCCCACAGCTACAACCATCTGTACCACCCGCCCCACCCTATTAGATTGTAAGCTCTTCTGAGCAGGGCCCTCTTAATCCTCTTGTATTTTATTGTATTGTAACTGTATTGTCTCCTTTTTATACTGTAAAGCGCTGCGTAAACTACTGGCGCAATATAAATCCTGAATAATAATAATAATAATAAAATAAAAGCGGACTTATGCCGCGTGCACACGCCCAGACTTTCCGTCAGAATAAACTCTGAAAAAATGTGTCAAATCCCAAAAGGGATACGCATCCCCGAAACCACACAGCGAGAAATCCGCCGCCGCCCAGCGGCGCTGCAACCCAATGAGACAGCCGCCCGATCCCCAAATAAATCGTATATTTTTTCAGGTAAAAAAATAACTTTTTTATCTGGCTTCACAGCAAATCTGACAATCCCTGCGGCCAGCAGATATATAATATATACATTCATACAATGTAACATTTCTGTCTCCTCTTATTGTGTTTATTTATTTCTTTTTTTCTTTTTGTTTCTATTGTGATTTTTTCACAGTAAATTAGATTCGGCGCACTCTGTAGTTACAGGTAAAAATACACCCGCCGCCATTCGCATATACTAAAATTAGAGGGCTCGGCTGCCACCGCGAACTGCGCGTAATTCATATCGCTTCCCTCAAAAAGGAAAAAAAAAAAAGTTGTGTTTGCCAAGGCTTTGCCGCGCGCGGCGGGGGGGCGGTAATTACCGGGGCTGGAGCACTTATACTGTAATATGTGCTGTGTACACAATCAGCATCATAACAAATTAGAACAAGCGCAAGTTCATCGCCCGCGTACTCCCCGTTCAGGAGCGCGGGGACTCGTAAATCTCCCCGGCGGCACCGCCTTGCAGGTGCTGGAGGGAGGAAGGGAATGCGGGGAAAGCGGATCTCTTTATTAAGGATAAATAAAACGCAAAACGGAGGGGGAAAAAAAAAAAGGCGAAATTGGCGTCCGATAATTCTTCCTGTAACAAAAGGCGCTTCCTTCCCGCCACATCTCCGCATTTCTCCGCAATCAAAGCTCATTAAACGCGGAGCCTGATAATTACTTGCCACATTCCCGTCCTCTAAGCGGCATTGATTGTAATCTTTGGGGACCGTGGCACTAATCAGCACCGGCGCAGCGCGGCTGCTTGTCTTTGTGACACTTGCGCGAGCCGCCATTAACCCGGCGACTTTATGTGTATCGCTTGCAGCCCGCGGTATTGGCTCGTCAGTTGTGCATGCGTTTGATTAGAGGCCGGCAACCGTTTATTACAAATACAGTATATTATCCGTCTGGTACACCCGCCATCAGAAAATGTCCCAAATCCGGGCAATGCCACCTGAAAAAAATCATTTCAAATGTTTCTGCTTTTTATTTGTTTGTTTATATGAAATTTGACCTGATCGGCACAGGGATGGTGAGAACCCCTCATAATGGGCACAGAACCTGGAACTCAGCACAGGGATGGTGAGAACCCCTCATAATGGGCACAGCGGGTGTACAGACCCGGGAACTCAGCACAGGGATGGTGGGAACCCCTCATAATGGGCACAGCGGGTGTACAGACCCAGGAACTCAGCACAGGGATGGTGGGAACCCCTCATAATGGGCACAGCGGGTGTACAGACCCGGGAACTCAGCACAGGGATGGTGGGAACCCCTCATAATGGGCACAGCGGGTGTACAGACCCAGGAACTCAGCACAGGGATGGTGGGAACCCCTCATAATGGGCACAGGGGGTGTGCAGACCCGGGAACTTGGCACAGGGATGGTGGGAGCCCCTCATAATGGGCACAGCGGGTGTACAGACCCGGGAACTCAGCACAGGGATGGTGGGAGCCCCTCATAATGGGCACAGCGGGTGTACAGACCCAGGAACTCGGCACAGGGATGGTGGGAGCCCCTCATAATGGGCACAGCGGGTGTACAGACCCGGGAACTCAGCACAGGGATGGTGGGAACCCCTCATAATGGGCACAGGGGGTGTGCAGACTAGGGAACTCAGCACAGGGATCTCACCAAGCTCTCAAGAGAGATAAAAGGCTGTCATGGGGTTTATATTTCCAGAATCAAACTTTGAATTATTAGATGTGAGTTTCCTTCACAATATTCTGATCCATTGGGGTGTTTATGATCGTTATTGTGAGTTGCATTATTGCAATGATTTTGGGGTGACCTTCTAAAGTCCGGCAATAGACAATAAAAGGTCCCCTCAGGATTCTGTTCATGCCGCTCACTATAACGCATGGCCAGTCCTGATGAAGTTGCGGCAGGCCTGCGTTGGGCTTCCTTTCTTTCCATGTGGAATAATTCTGAACAACCGCCGTGAAATATCTTCATCCATCGGTACAAGGTGATCCCAAATATTATAAAAAGCACCAATAGAAATCTTCCCAGTATATCCCATGAATTAAGCCATGGCCACATCTTTAATCTGCTGCACATTGGCGGTTTGCGGGAACTACGCACAGCAATCCCCCGAGATCCTTCACTCCATCCTGTAAACGCAAAATTTGGAACGCAGCAAAACACTTTCGCAGGAGAATTAAAAAAAAAAGCAAAACTTGTTCTGAACCCCCCAGGGTACCCCAACCCCATTTCCAAAACGCTGACACGCTCGGTGACATCACATTGTCTGAAATAAATAAATAAACAACTGAAGTTTTCACGATCAAAGGAGGAGAGGCAATTAAACCGTTAGATGTGGCGGGTAAACGGATGAGAGGAATATTTATTAGCTGCTTAAAAGGGAGATTTTCAAATCTTTAGGGACTGCTTTTATATTTTGGAAAAGAGGATCCCGGCAGCCCAATCAGCAGTCAGCGGTGGGCGGCATTAGACAGTTGCCAGGAGAGGTCACCGACTAACGAACCGCTTTGTGGCAATGAAGACGCAAAAAAAAATTAAAAATAGAATCAGAGGAAAAACATAAACTTTGGGTAAACCGGCACAAAGCAAACATCTCCCTTCATGTCGACATGAATTGGGATTAGTCACCCGTACTTGTCGGCCTCCTCACAAAAAAAAAAAAAAAACACAACACGTTTTTGATTCAGTATTTGAACGAGAGATCTTCATCAAAAAGAGAAGGAACAACCAAAACCTGCTGCCAAATCCGAAAGCGGCCTCCAAAATCTTGGAATGAACAACCCCGAGAGCTTCCATTTCCCATAAAATTTTGGTAAAATTTTGGCTAAATACATTGTATTCAAAAAGGAAGGGTAATAAAAGTAAGGTGCTTTTTAGCATTTTTTCAAGCAGTGGGCTTGAAATGGCTCATAAGGGCTAAAGAAGAGCCTTTGAACTACCCTGGACTTGTTCTTCTTCCCAAAAAAGCCCTTAAATAACCTCCTTATTTTACCATTTTTCATTGAAAGCGAAAAAAAAAAAGACAAAAGTGTAAAAGAGAAGTAAAATGTAAAAAAATGTCACATGGGCAAAGTTCTTGGCAGAATTCTTCTGTGTTCAGCCTCATACACACGATCGGACTTTGTACAAACTTTCCCATGGATTTTTGTACAAAGGGCGTCGGCCAAGAACTTGTATTGCATACACACTTCAGGACTTTTTCAGCCAACTTTCACCAAATCCTGTGGTTTTTCTGCTCTTTATCGCCACCTTTGGTCAACTTCTGTATTGTTGTCTGATCTTTTGCATCGGTTCTGAGCATGGCGTGTTTGTACTTTGTACAAAAGTCCGATGGGTTTTCTGTACACACGATCAGACTTTGCTCCATCGGACTTTTGTTGCCAGAAAGTTTGTCCGTTCGCAGAGCCAACAAAAGTCCAATGAAAACCAAAAAAAGTTTCTCGGATGGAGCGCACACACGGGTCGGCTGTTGCTCCAAAACAGCTAATTTACATGTTTGTTGTCAAAAAGTCTGATTGTGTGTATGGGCCTTAAAGCGGAGCTCCACCCTAAAGTGGACCTTCCGCTCATTGGAATCCTCCCCCCCTCCGGCGCCACAATTGGCACCTTTCAGGGGGGAGGGGGGTGCAGGTAGCTGTACACTACAGGTATCTGCACCCACTTCCGGCGTAGATTCTGCAGAAGGCACGCCCCTTTCCGTAGAATCTACACCCCTTTCCGAAAGTCCCCCGCTGCCTGCTGGGAAACACACGGATCCCAGAGACAGCGGGGACCATCCTTATTGCGCAGCGCGACTCGCGCATGTGCAGTAGGGAACCGGGAAATGAAGCCGCAAGGTTCCACTCCCTGATTCCCATACCCAAGATGGCGGCGGCAGCACCCGAGAGACGATCGAGAGATCAGCTTCGGGTGCCGACATCGCGGGCGCGCTGGACAGGTAAGTGTCATTATTTTAAAAGTCAGCAGCTGCAGTATATGTAGCTGCTGGCTTTAAAAAAAAAAAACGCAGACTCCAAGCGGACTCCCGCTTTAAGATTCAAAAGATCAGGATCTGGGACTTATACCTACTCAGTACCACCGGTGGGTTCCATCCCTAACGTTAAAGTAGACCTACCAAAAAATCCCCAACAGGGGTTAATGGGATTTTAAATGTACCTTCCCAGTGTTATACAGTAACAAAAAATAAAGAATTAAACAGAGGTGCGCTGCTCTAATGATTTAGAAACAATAATATATATAATGTGCATAAATAAAACCTTCAGTGGTTATATAAAACTATCGATCGGTCAGGGTTCCCTGTCAGGGTGGCCTCTTTGGAGGATCTCATGGGGCTTAATCACCTCTAAATACAATTTCGTCTTTATATGATTACCCATCCTGGACTAGAATATACTGTTTTTGTTTAAAAATCATCGATCAACAACTGGGTGTGGCTTGTTTGAAATAATCCTTACATATTCGCTATAATACGAGACATAATAGTGACATATATCTCCTATTTTTAGCCACAGAAGGCGAATTTGAGGCGATTGCCTGTTTTCGACTACCTTAGATCCTCTGTGAGTTTTTGAGCTGATCTCCACATTGGAACCTCTGAGAGCTACAACCTTCTAGACAATTATGTCCGTCTCAAACCCTTTTATGTCCCCTGAAGAAGACTATACCTCATAGTCAAAACGCGTTTGGGATCCTTGGCTGTTTTACAATAGATCGGGTGCTATGGGGTGATCATGTGGGGTTTTTTTCTGCTTGTGGCACAAAGATTATATTGTATAATAAACTAGGATTGGTCTCTATAGACCAGAATTAACATGTTTTATTTCTATTTTTTATTTTTTTTGTAGAAATAGACAATTTTTTAATTTTTATACAAAAAAATACAGTTTGTTTGAATTTTTGCTGCAACAAAATCCCATAGGAGATACTTCTTTTTGGTCATATAAAACTGTAAACATCAGAGACAATATCCTCAGATTTCCCATACAGTGTTAAATAATCCGCCACCAAAATAATACTGTGGAAAATGTTTTCTTTTTTCTAAAAGTACAAAAAATGAGCAGATCATAAATCCAACATCATAAAGTACTTAAAAAAAAAAACATTCCACATTTCCAAATGCTTGAATAAGTGACTATTAAGGTTGTTCACTACACGTCCCTTCATGTCCTTCTCCACATGAGGTTCCTCTGTTTAAGGGACATGACTCTTTTCCATAGATTTGAATTGCATTTCACAGTCCTTCTTTGTTACTTTGTTCTGCAGGGTGCTGTTGATCTAGTGATCCTGGACCTGGTCATCTTGTACATGGTCATCTTGAACCTGGTAATCCTGGACCTAGTCATCCTGGACCTGGTCATCTTAGACCTGGTGATCATGGACCTGATCATCCTGGACCTGGTCATCTTAGACCTGGTGATCATGGACCTGATCATCCTGGACCTGGTCATCTTAGACCTGGTGATCCTGGACCTGATCATCTTGGACCTGGTCATCTTGGACCTGGTCATCCTGGACCTGGTCATCTTGAACCTGGTAATCCTGGACCTAGTCATCCTGGACCTGGTCATCTTAGACCTGGTGATCATGGACCTGATCATCCTGGACCTGGTCATCTTAGACCTGGTGATCATGGACCTGATCATCCTGGACCTGGTCATCTTAGACCTGGTGATCCTGGACCTGATCATCTTGGACCTGGTCATCTTGGACCTGGTCATCCTGGACCTGGTCATCTTGGACCTGGTGATCCTGGACCTGGTCCTCTTGGACCTGGTGATCCTGGACCTGATCATCCTGGACCTGGTCATCTTAGACCTGGTGATCCTGGACCTGGTCATCTTGGACCTGGTGATCCTGGACCTAGTCCTCTTGGACCTGGTGATCCTGGACCTAGTCCTCTTGGACCTGGTGATCCTGGACCTGGTCCTCTTGGACCTGGTGATCCTGGACCTGGTCATCTTGGACCTGGTGATCCTGGACCTAGTCCTCTTGGACCTGGTGATCCTGGACCTAGTCCTCTTGGACCTGGTGATCCTGGACCTGGTCCTCTTGGACCTGGTGATCCTGGACCTGGTCCTCTTGGACCTGGTGATCCTGGACCTGGTCATCTTGGACATGGTCATCTTGAACCTGGTAATCCTGGACCTGGTCATCCTGGACCTGGTCATCTTAGACCTGGTGATCCTGGACCTGGTCACCCTGGACCTGGTCATCTTAGACCTGGTGATCTTGGACCTGGTGATCCTGGACCTGGTCCTCTTGGACCTGGTGATCCAGGACCTGGTCATCCTGAACCTGGTCATCTTGGACATGGTCATCTTGAACCTGGTCATCCTGGACCTGGTGATCCTGGACCTGGTGATCCAGGATCTGGGGATCCTGGAACTGTTGGAACCAACTGTGCCAAGCTGGGCTCTGATGAGAAGGAGGTCACCCAGCTGCTGTGGAAGGGGACTTACCTTCTTGTTGGCCACCAGGTCTATCACATTCCACAGCAGCTGGATGACCTCCTTCTCATCATTTTATGGATTGCTCATTTTTGTACTTTTAACATTATTATTATTATTTTAACATTATTTAACACTTGGTAGGAAATATGAGGACATTGTCTCTGATGTTTGCAGTTTTATATGACTAAAGTTTTTATTTATGAATGTTTATGTTTCATTATTATTGTAATTTTTTTTTTTTTTCAATATAAAGTGATAGAGTGCACTCGATTGGTGGTTGCAGCAGTTTGTCACTCATACCAAAAAAGCACTTGGCAGGTTTTCTCTAGCAGCACATGAGTATATATACAAATAGTATATACTGCAGGTTCTTACAACATAGAGTTTCACATAAAATAAATGTTATTTTATACAAAATATAAAATCTGATATAAAACAATGATCCATGCAAAATATATTAAAAGCTTATTCTAGACACATCAGCTACTGTCTGTGGGTTTCGTGGAATTTCTACTTCCTCAGGACATTCAAAATCCCATTTCTGAAAGGAGTCAATAGGCTTTAAATGGTTCAGAAGGTCTACAGAAGCTCCTTTGAACTGTCCTGGATTTGTTCCGGTGCTTAAAAAGCCCTTTGTTAACCTCAATATTTTACAATTTTCTGCATTGGTGGCCCATCCATTAGGGTGCTGCCCCCCCATCCGTCACCTTGTGTGTAGATTAGGGGGCTGGACACATGGATGAGGGGCGGGGCATGGATTCCAATGGGGTTTGTTTTTGAAGCACATGCTTAGAGCCAGAGGCTCTAATAGGCTTCAAAAAAGGGTGGGCTCAAGGCACAGAGGACCTAACCTGAGCCCACCCAGTTGTGTAACAATAGCGAATAAATATTGGGGGGGTGACCCAACCGACCACAGATGAGGGTGGCTGTGGGTGCAATGTTTACCCCCAAAAATTGGGTAATTTGGGGGGTATTTGTACTTTCCTGGGGTTTTATGGGCCTCAAGAAATGAGATCAGCTGTCAGTACATCAGACTTGATCAGTTTCCCATATACAGTATATACCATAGCTTGTAGACGCCTATACATTTCCTACAGACTAAAAATTATACACAGATTTGGGTTATTTTCCCTGAAGAAATGGAGCGGAATACATTTCAGGATAAATTTATGAAGAAAGATTATTTATTTGCAAAATGTTATAACAGAAACAAATAAAAATATATATATTTTCTAAATGTTCTGTCTTTTTTCATTTATTTAGCAAAAAAATAAAACCCCAGTAGGGATTAAATACTAGAGATGCACCAATACCACGAGTACCGATACTCTTTTTTTTTAGTGCTCGCCGATACCAAATACCGATCCCGACCGCAACCGTTTTGTTTTAACTTCAGCTGTCAGCGATGATACAAAGCATTGAAAAGTTATTTACAAATGCAAATTAAATAAATAGATTTTTTTTTTAATTGAGCGCTTTTTCAATATGAAGCGTGTAAAAATATTCACTAACAAAGCAAACAAACAAAAAAGTTTTAATTGTTTATCGTTTATAAAATAGATGTGAACAAAAGAAAGAAAAAAAAGCAGGCAAATAATAATTAAATGGAGGAGAATAGGGAGTTAATTAAGGCTGATTAGAGTACATGAAGGGTTATTAAAATGGTGGTAAACCCTTACCACCAACTTTGACCTACAGGTAAACCTAGATTAAGGCTTACCTGTAGATCCAAGAAATATCTCCTAAACCTATACGGTTTAGGAGATATTTGCCGAAAGACAGGCACCGCTGTGTACGGCGCATGCGCGGGAGTGACGTCATCGCGGCTTTGCCGAATGACAGCGGCGGAGCAGTGAGACCCACCGAGAAGATGGATGCTCCAGACTACAGGGGACAGCGGTGACTTCGCTGGCTCCTGTGTCAGGTAAGTGACACATAATGGACTACTATGTGATGTGATGCGATGCGATGCATAGTAGTTCATTATGCTTTACCTTTGCAGGGAATCAAAGAGGAAGCAACACTCATCAGGGTTTACTTCCTCTTTAAGGGGTTATAAACTGAGGAACATTTGTTCATCCCTTTGATCTGCAGATGAAGAAACAGAAATATACAAAAAAGAAACAATGTTTCTTTTTTAGTGTTTCAGGGCTGAGCAATGTTGTTAACATTGCCGGGTGCTTTTTTTTTTTTTTTTTACAGCTCCAATTATGGGACTTCTTTAACACCAAGGAGACCCGCTGACAGCTCAAAGAACCAAATCCTAACGTATCGGTTTCAGGTACTGGTACATTTGCATGAGTACCGATACTTGTATTAATACTCAGTATTGGCACCGATACCAATACTAGTATCAGTGCAACCCTATTAAATATCACCAAAAGAAAGGTATATTTGTGTGAAAAAAATGATATAAATTTAATTTGGGCAAAGTGTTGCATCACAGCGCAATTGTCAGTTAAAGTAGCGCAGTGCCCGGGTCATGAAGGGGTCATCTTCCGGGGGTCAGGTGCAGGGCCCGCCCCTCACACAGACATCAATCTATTCCCTCCGGCTTCAATAAACAGTCTTTGGGGTGTCTTTTAACCCCTTTGCGCCGGCGCCTCCCAACCCTATAAGGGGTTTCAGATGCTGGTAGGCGGGGTTTCAGATGCTGGTAGGCGGGGTTTATGATGACGGGACCGCCGTTATCGGCTGTCACATGATCGCAAGAAGCAATTGGGAGGTTTCCGTTAGCCGCCGGTAACTTTGCCGGGAGCGTGCAGGGCGCGTATTCTTGGCACAGCTGTGTCTGGAAATTGGTACAGAAATATGCGGCCTCTCGGCACCGAGGCCCACCCACCGGCAGGCTGCATATTTGCATAACATCGGCACCCAGGGGTCAAAGTGCATTGCTTGTAGAACCTGTAACAGGAGACGGGTGGGGTGGGACACTCCGGAAATGCTGCCCTGTAACCGGAGGATGCACTTCTCTTGGCAGTCCTTCACTTGATATCCAACCGAGGCAAACCAGATCCAAACCAGAACCGACACTCTACAGGGGGAGTCCCAGGAAAAAAAATGTCCGCCGGCCCCCAATGTAGAAGAGCGCGCAGTCTCTGGATTGCTGGGCTTGGATCGGTAATCACATTCCCATGGCAGCTGCACACCTCCCATCATCCTCCATCAACCTTTCATTGCTGCAACCCTCCATTACTGGTCACCCACCATTGCCCCATCACCCCGGGCTCATGTCGCTCCCCCTCCTCCATCATTATTTCCTTTCTTTGCTGTGGCTCCGTGTTTTCTGCTCTTCCTCGGTGTTCCGTAGACTCGGAATCGTGCCGCGGACTGTGACAAATGAATTTTACTTCCCGCTGACTTTCTTACATGAAATAAAAGGACACTTAAATGACAATCAAGATTTGATTAGTGTCGGGCTGTGCTTCATTTTCCAGCAAAGACAATTTCAACTTGCTGGACTTGCCATGCAAGCTGCTCCTTCTGGCACGGGAAGCCAAGAACAGCCCCCCCCCCCACTATGAAAGGTGAGGGAGGCCGCCATATTGGACTGGGTCAGCATTTAAAGGAAAACCCCACTTTTGCGGAGATAAAAAACACCCCCCTCTGGGTGATGAATGTACATTGCAGGGAATGGAACCAACTTTGTGGCAGATTCTGAGCTTTTGTTATTCTGAAGAAATCGCTGTTTGTTTCACCGTGTCCTGTGCAGACTGATTCTGAATGGGAGGGTCTGATTCCTTAATGGGAGGGGTCTGAGGTATGTGAATGGGAGGGGTCTGAGATTTGTGAATGAGAGGGTCTGATTCGCTTATGGGAATGTCTGAGGTTTGGCAATGGGATTGTCTGAGGTGTGTGAATGGGAGGGGTCTGAGGTTTGGGAGGGTCTGAGGTTTGTGAATGGGAGGGGTTGGAGGTCTGTGTATGGGAAGGTCTGAATTCTTACTGGGAAGATTTGAGGTTTGTGAATGGGAGGGTCTGATATTTGTGAATGGGAGGGGTCTGAGGTTTGTGTATGGGAGGGGTTGGAGGTCTTCGTATGGGAGGGTCAGATTTCTTAATGGGAGGGGTCGGAGGTTTGTGTATGGGAGGGTCTGAGCTTTGTGAATGGGAGGGGTCAGAGGTCTGTGTATGGGAGGGGTCTGAGGTTTGTGAATGGGAGGGGTCTGCATCCCTTTAGAAGTATTTAACCCTTGAGGAGTATCTTATCAAAACTGAAATTCCTATTGCAGAGGATGCCTAAAATCTGACTTGTATCTTAGTGCAGACTTCAGGGAAAATAGGTCAGCCAATCACACGAGCAGGAAATGACATTTCTGGGGTTGTTCCCTACACCAACTGCATACAGAACTCCTCCAGGTTGCCATATTGCATTATATTTTACAGAAAATGACAGCGGCTGCAGATTAGAAGGGAAAGGTCGGGTTTCATTTAAATACAATATGACTTGTGTGCAGTTGTATATGATATATTACTTGTATTCCACAAAAGTGGGGTTACCCTTTAAAGCAGCACCATCCATGAGTTGACCAGCTCAGGGGACATCACTGCAGCATTGGGGGAACACTTACCTCTGTCCACCTCTCTGAAACGGGTTCCTTGTTTTTCTAATTTCTTGGCTTCCAGGCCAAACCCTTCAAACCTTCCATCTTCCCACCCAATGAGATTGCTCGTATTACACCGAATTACCCATCCTGGGCCGGGTATGGAAGGGGACCCCAGATTAGTAACAAAATAAAACAAACTTGAGGTTGGCACATTGAAAGCGTTATGAAGAGAATCCTAAAATTCATGAAGATTAATTCTCTGGATTCCTGAATTGTGGATTCTTCTCACACCTGACGGGTCGTGTTCAAAATAAGGGAAATTACATTTTTTTTTTTATCTACAGATGAGAAAGTAATGGGAAATGGGAGTCCCCAGTTGGGGATCTGGATTATAATGGAGGGTTGTGATGCAAGACTCTCGGCTCCCTTTATGATGTCATTGACCCTATCAGGAAGTATACGTTCCTGGTGCCAACATGGCAGCACACATGTGGAAGACCAGGAGAAGATTTCAGGAAAGCAATAAGCCAAGGACGGGGTCCGTTCCAAAGTCCATAGTAAGCCTTCGCCTGTTCTGCATCTTGAAGCTTTGAGGGTCCGGGTTCAGGAATATATATATATACAGCATTTTCATTGCCTTCCTTCATCTGGAGAACCTTCTGGCTGTGGTGGGCATCAAAGATATTTAATGACCCCTTCTTATCAGCAGATCAGTAATTCCTGCATCTTGATATAGGGCCCATGCACAACCAACCTGGGGTCCTGCCCCTCCACCTCTCGCCAGCACCTCGGGGTATTAGTCAGGGTTCTGGACAAGGAAATAAGCTTATGGCTTTCCTGAAATATCCTGATGGTCTACCACACGTGTGCTGCCATGGATTGGTGCCAGGAAAATAAAATGATGGTAAGTATTTGATACAATTTTCTCATTGGGCCAAATACCCAACAACAGGGTGGGAGGTTTAAACTCATAGCCCCATGCAACATTAAGGATTCATGCACCCCCGTGCAAGACGCTCCCTTTTATAGGTGGAGGAGCCAAGTGCACCATACAGCCCGCTGCTGGCAGCCTACCAAACAATAAGAAAGGATGAGAGCTGCTGCAGTTGGACGGGTGCTGGTTGGCACACCTAGCAGTACTAACATTTAGGGCATTATGATAAATGCCCACAACACAAGTAGGCGGTGTCTTCTGCCCGTCCCTAATTGTCGGGGCCTCATACTCTAGGGGTAAACCCTCTGTGTGCATGGGGGCCTCAGTGGGATCTCTATTGGGTCCCACCAAGAGTCTGAGGTAGCAGAAAGACAGGAACCTTCTGAACCAAAAATGTCCTTCACTGAATGGCAGGGTGGGGGGTCCCGCTGCCACTCTGTACTAGAAACCGATATGTGATTCTTAGGACCACTTTACCAGTACAGAAGAATAACCAAAGTGATTTCAATGAAAATTTCTAATAGTTTTTTTTCCAAATTGTCATAGAAATGTAACCATGGGGACGGAGAGATTTTCATGAAAAATGATATTGTTGATAACTAAAGGCTTCGGGTTAGTGTTAGCCCCCCTACACACGGGTCGGACATTCCGACCACAAAATCTGCCGGATTTTTTCTGACTGATTTTGTCCGAAACTGGTGTTGCATACACACGGTCGGACAAAGTTGTCGGAAAATCCGATTGTTCGGAACGTGATGACGTTCGTTCGTTACGACGGGAGTACGCTCAGGCTAGTAGTCAATAGCTTTGGTCTCGTAATTTGATCTCAGCATGCGTGGCACTTTGTCCGATCGGAATTCTCTACAAACGATCGGATCGCGTTGTCGGAAATTTTTTTACACAGCTCTCAAACTTTGTTGGTCGGACATTCCGATGGAAAAAGTCCGATGGAGCCCACACACGGTCGGATTAGCCGACAACGCGGTCCGATCGGACAATTTCCACCGGAATGTCCAAATGTGTGTACAAAGGCTTCGGGTTAGTGTTAGGGTCACCATCCCAAATTGCTCCAATTTTGACCAAATTTTCTTGACAATATTTACTAAATTTGCCCCGTCATTTCCTAAGTCTATAGAAAGCTGGTCATTCATTTTGCCATGTAATCAATTCTGTATGATCAAAAAAAAAAAAAACCCTAAAAAAATCAGCCGGCGTGATGGAGCCGCTTTCCTCCATCTCTCTTCCGTGTCGCGCAGCACACATGTCAGGTGTGAAAATCAATGTCATGGATGACATTCAGGAAACCTTTACAATAATTTCACTTAACATTTCATTACCCGGTGCCCGAGATACAGCAGCAGCTGCAGGGCATGCTGGGAATTGTACTTCCACAATGGCTGCCTGGCGATGGTTCCTTATCCCCGATAGGAGGAAGGAATGGAGGATTGGTTGGGACTTCCATGTCATTTCTCTGTAAATATTTCAGTCGGATGCGGAGCGAGGAGAGAGTCACGGCCACCAAATCTATTAGGGACATGAAATGTTGTTAGGCACGCCGAATAATCCAATCCCACCACAGAATAAAATAGGTCAGCATGGTAATGAATGTAATAAAATGTACATTGTCTATGGGGACCCTTCAAAGTCCTTTCCTCCCGGCTCACACTGTCATAGGGAGCCGAGTTAATTGGTCGAGATAATCGTTAATTATTCCCTGGAAGTCAGAGTCCGAAACTGTTTTCTATTGTAGGAAAAAAATCTGAATGCTAATTGGATTTGGTGCTAATAATAATATAAGTGGATTGGGAAGTACAGTATAGAATAGGGATTGATTCACCCAGGGATCACCAACTACAAGATAAGGGATCAAATCATCCAGGGAGCACCGAGTACAAGATAAGGGATCAAATCATCCAGGGAGCACCGACTACAAGATAAGGGATCAAATCATCCAGGGAGCACCGAATACAAGATAAGGGATCATCTCATCCAGGGAGCACCGAGTACAAGATAAGGGATCAAATCATCCAGGGAGCACCGAGTACAAGATAAGGGATCAAATCATCCAGGGAGCACCGAGTACAAGATAAGGGATCAAATCATCCAGGGAGCACCGAGTACAAGATAAGGGATCAAATCATCCAGGGAGCACCGAGTACAAGATAAGGGATCCATTCACCCAGGGAGCACCGACTACAAGATAAGGGATCAAATCATCCAGGGAGCACCGACTACAAGATAAGGGATCAAATCATCCAGGGAGCACCGACTACAAGATAAGGGATCAAATCACCCAGGGAGCACCGACTACAAGATAAGGGATCAACTCACCCAGGGAGCACCGAGTACAAGATAAGGGATCAAATCATCCAGGGAGCACCGACTACAAGATAAGGGATCAACTCATCCAGGGAGCACCGACTACAAGATAAGGGATCAAATCATCCAGGGAGCACCGACTACAAGATAAGGGATCAACTCATCCAGGGAGCACCGAGTACAAGATAAGGGATCAACTCACCCAGGGAGCACCGAGTACAAGATAAGGGATCAACTCACCCAGGGAGCACCGACTACAAGATAAGGGATCAAATCATCCAGGGAGCACCGAGTACAAGATAAGGGATCAAATCATCCAGGGAGCACCGAGTACAAGATAAGGGATCAAATCATCCAGGGAGCACTGAGTACAAGATAAGGGATCAAATCATCCAGGGAGCACCGAGTACAAGATAAGGGATCAAATCATCCAGGGAGCACCGACTACAAGATAAGGGATCAACTCACCCAGGGAGCACCGACTACAAGATAAGGGATCAAATCATCCAGGGAGCACTGAGTACAAGATAAGGGATCAAATCATCCAGGGAGCACCGAGTACAAGATAAGGGATCAAATCATCCAGGGAGCACCGAGTACAAGATAAGGGATCAAATCATCCAGGGAGCACCGACTACAAGATAAGGGATCAAATCATCCAGGGAGCACCAACTACAAGATAAGGGATCAAATCATCCAGGGAGCACCGACTACAAGATAAGGGATCAACTCATCCAGGGAGCACCGAGTACAAGATAAGGGATCAACTCACCCAGGGAGCACCGAGTACAAGATAAGGGATCAACTCACCCAGGGAGCACCGACTACAAGATAAGGGATCAAATCATCCAGGGAGCACCGAGTACAAGATAAGGGATCAAATCATCCAGGGAGCACCGAGTACAAGATAAGGGATCAACTCACCCAGGGAGCACCGACTACAAGATAAGGGATCAAATCATCCAGGGAGCACCGAGTACAAGATAAGGGATCAAATCATCCAGGGAGCACCGAGTACAAGATAAGGGATCAAATCATCCAGGGAGCACCGACTACAAGATAAGGGATCAAATCATCCAGGGAGCACCGACTACAAGATAAGGGATCAAATCATCCAGGGAGCACCGAGTACAAGATAAGGGATCAAATCATCCAGGGAGCACCGAGTACAAGATAAGGGATCAAATCATCCAGGGAGCACCGACTACAAGATAAGGGATCAAATCATCCAGGGAGCACCGACTACAAGATAAGGGATCAAATCATCCAGGGAGCACTGAGTACAAGATAAGGGATCAACTCATCCAGGGAGCACCGAGTACAAGATTCTATGGAGCCAAAATCACGCTGCAACTGCACCAAAGTATCGGTTCCTTTCCAAAAACACGTCGCAGTGGCGCTGTATGTATGTGAATGGACTCCACTGAAAATAATAGGATTCCAATTATCATGCGATTCTGTGCAACATAAATCGCATCTGAAATCGCAGCAGTGTGTGATCCAGGCTTAAGGAAGCGTTCATGTTTGAGTGATCAGAGTTCCCGTTGTTCTTCAGTAGGGATGAGCTCAGGCGTGTTCGCATGAAACACGTGTAGAGCCCACCAGGAAGTTGGCGCAGCGCTTCACTAATGACGGGCACGAGACATTTCCCGATCTCTGGAGCCGCACATCGGGGCAATGTCTGACTGCCTGTGATTAGCGCAGCGCTGCCCCGACGTCCTGGCGGGCTCGGCACGTGGAGCATGCGAACACGCCGGAGCTCATCCCTACTCTTCAGACAGCATTTGTCGGGGGGGAGGAAGCGTTGTGACCCCGGGACCCCACACTGGAGCTTGCAGAGCGGCCTCAGCCACTTGAATGGGTCACCGAGCGGGGGAGGGGGGGTATATTTCTTGTTACAGCTCTAATGCAAAGCATCGTGTACACACCTGCCTCTGCCACTAAAAAGGGATTAGCAGTTGGGGGGGGGGGGGGGGCAGTAAAATGTTGGTTCACCCACAAGGTGAAGGAGTAGAGTTCCCGCCTCATCCCTTTAAATCTGAACACATATTAATAAAGCAGGTTCCGGGGCTGATTAAGGTGGTAATTAAGCGGACTCGGTGCCTGATGTGTGTGGAGTCAGCCTCAGAGCCCGACTGATTGATGTGTGTCGGGTGTGACGGGCGAGGTGCTCCCCCGATGAAGGAGCTCTTCTAATATTACATCGTTATTCCGGGCGGATGCTGAGAGTTCCTTTCTCTGCTCTAATAATTGATCTCTTTGGTGTTTTGTAGGTGGAGCCGCCCTGCTGGAATCAGAAGCCGGGTGACGTCTGAGCCGTCAGGAGCTTCTATGCAGACAAAGATACATTGTATACGAGGCTTCATCCACGCCCCATACACACAGGTGTATACAATCATACAATGTATCTTTCCCTCCTCTGTACACAACATACACTATATTACCAAAAGTATTGGGACACCTCCTTTACACACACATGAACTGTAATGACCCCCCAGTCTTAGTCCAGAGGGTTCAATATTGAGTCGGCCCTTTGCAGCTATAACAGCTTCAACTCTTCTGGGAAGGCCGTCCACAAGGTTTAGGAGGGTGTCTATGGAAATGTCTGACCATTCTTCCAGAAGAGCATCTGTGAGGTCAGGCACTGATGTTGGAGGAGAAGGCCTGGCTCGCAGTCTCCGCTCTAATTCATCCCAAAGGTGTTCTATGGGGGTTGAGGTCAGGACTCTGTGCAGGTCAGTCAAGTTCCTTCACCCCAAACTCGCTCATCCATGTCTTTATGGACCTTACTTTGTGCACTAGTGGGCAGTCATGTTGGAAAAGGAAGGGGCCGTCTCCAAACTGTTTCCACAAAGTTGGGAGCATGAACTTGTCCAAAATGTCTTGGTATGCTGACGCCTTAAGAGTTCCCTTCACTGGAACTAAGGGGCCAAACCCAACCCCTGAAAAACAACCCCACACCAAAATCCCCCCTCCCCCCACACACCATAATCCACCCTCCCCCACTCCATAATCCCCCCTCCCCCCACACACCATAATCCCCCCACACCATAATCCCCCCTCCCCTCCACCAAACGTTACACTTGGCACAATGCAGTCAGGTAAGTACTGTTCTCTTGATAACCACCAAACCCAGATCCATCAGATAGCCAGACAGAGAAGCGTGATTGGTCACTCCAGAGAAGGCGTCTCCTCTGCTCTAGGGTCCAGTACCGAAGTGCTTTCCACCAGGCCGTGTTTGCAGGTTTTCTTGCACAGGTGCTTGAAATCGGAGTCAATGGTTTGGAATTTTGGACAGCTATTTTATCTAAGCGAAATTCCCAAGATGTGTCCTGTTGGGGGTATTTGAGGACAGGGATGAGAACCTCTGGGGTACACCGCGGTATCGGACACTTGGTGATGGAAGGTTGGATGGAGCTGCTCGCCCGTGGACACCCTTCCCATGGAGCTCTCTACACTCTGCGGTGAGGATCTGAAGGCCACGTGAAGTCTGGAGGTCTGTGGACTGTGACCTGCACCGACCCCCCTCTGTCATTCTACGTGGCCGACCACTTCCTGGCTGAGTTGCTGCTCCCAGTGGCTTCCATTTTCTTATAATATCGGACAGGTAACAGGCGAGTGCGGAATATTTAGTAGCAACAAAAAACATCCTAAAAACACGCAGGGAACTCGCGGTGCCATTATTTAGTAATATCCCCACATCCCGTCTTCCCAAACGCAGGTAGCAGCTTCACGATTTGCCATGCATGTTCCGCGCAACAAAATGCGCAAAATACGTGCAAAAATGTGCAGTGCAAAACGCACTCGGCTCGGGGCCACAATTTGGTACATGATATACGAGGGGGAACAGTATAGAAATGAATAGTGATAGCGATGTGACGAAAGTGTGCGATTCCTTCATCATATGAAGTGCAAATATATTGTGCAATCGATGTGTAAAGTGTTCTCATGATAATCAATAAACGTGCATCCAAAATGCATCCATCTCTGCAAACGTTCCAAAGAGCAAAAATCTGCCAAAAATCCACTCAATTTCTAAGTTCATAAACACAAGTTGGGAGCTGCAGCAAAATGTATTTCCTGGTGCGGAATTCTATATCTTTCCTTAAAATGGGATACAAGTGTTTGTGGAGCAGAGGGAGTCCCATTCAAATGAATGGCGCAGCTTCAAAAACGCACCAAAAACGCGTCGCAGTGCAGCGCTCCAGTGTGACTAGTGAATTATCATTATAAGGAAGTTTATGTTTATTATTTCTAATATTCTTGTTGTATTATTATTATTATTCTCCTCCATTTCTCTGGCTGTGGGTGTGAGATCCACCTAATACTGTTCCATTTTATATAGTTACAGTGCCTGGAAAAAGTATTCATACCCCCCGACATTCCCCACATTTTGTTACAACTAAACCATAAATGTATTTTATTGGGATTTTATGTGATGGACCAACACAAAGTGTCACATAATTGTGAAGTGGAAGGAAAATGATAAATGATACAAATAAATATGTGAAAAGTGTGGGGGAGGGGCATTTGTATGGCGCCCCCCGGAGTCAATACTTTGTAGAACCCCTTTTCTCTACAAGTCTTTTTGGGGGTGTCTCTACCAGCTTTGCCCATCTAGAGAGGACATTTCTGCCCATTCTTCTTCTTTGTAGAATATCTCAAGCTCTGTCAGATTGGATGGAGAGCGTCTGTGATCAGCAATTTTCAAGTCTGGCCACAGATTCTCAATGGGATTTAGGTCTGGACTGTGACTGGGCCATTCTAACACATGAATATGCTTTGATGTAAACCATTCCATTGTAGCTCTGGCTGGATGTTTCAGGTAGGGATGAGCTCGGTGTTCAACTCGAACATGGGCCATTTGTTCGGCAAATTCAGAACTTTGTGGACCGTTGGCACCAAATTCACGTGGCGCTCACGGTGCACAATGCACTACGCCAGGGATATGCAATTAGCGGACCTCCAGCTGTTGCAGAACTACAATTCCCATGAGGCACAGCAAGACTCTGACAGCCACAAGCATGACACCCAGAGGCAGGGACATGATGGGATTTGTAGTTTTGCAACAGCTGGAGGTCCACTAATTGCAGATCCCTGCACTACGCCATCGCAGTGCATTGCTGGCTCATGCTTGGCCAATCACAGCGCCAGCAGCGAGGAGAGCCATAATTGGCCACAGGCAGGATGCCTGTGGCCAATTATAGCTCAGGGGGTTTAGTACACGCCCCACATTATATAAGGCCGCCAGTGCGTCAGCCTTGTGTAGTATGTTAGCGTGCAGGGAAAGAGCAAGATAGGCAGGGACAGTGTGTTCTTTTCTCAGCCATCTGCAGGAGTTAGTGGTTGTTGTGTGCCTCCAGCACAGTGTACACCTGAAGATACCCTTCATTGCTGGTGTTGTCTGTTGCATATCAGCCTTTAAAATTGGCACTTTTGATTTCAAACGTTCGAATCCCATAGACTTCAATAGGGTTCTAAAGTTTATACGAATTTTAGGTCCATTTGAAGGTTCTGGTACAAACCGAACTGGGGGGTGTTCGGCTCATCCCTAGTTTCGGGTCATTGTCCTGCTGGAAGGGGAACCTCCGCCCCGGTCTCAAGTCTTCTGCCGACTCTAACAGGTTTTCTTCTAAGATTGTCCTGTATTTGTCTCCATCCATCTTCCCATCAACTCTGACCAGCTTCCCTGTCCCTGCTGAAGAAAACCATCCCCACCACATGATGCTGCCACCACCATGTCTCACGGTGGGGATGGTGTATTCGGGGGATGGGCAGTGTTAGTTTTCCCCACACATAGCGTTTTTCTTTTAGGCCATAAAGTAGAATTTTGGTCTCCTCTGACCAGATCACCTTCTTCCACATGTTTGCTGCCCCCTCCCCCACATGGCTTCTCACAAACTACAAACAGGACTTCTTATGACTTTCTTTCTCCAATGTCTTTCTTCTTGTCACTCTTCCATAAAGGGCAGATTTGTGGAGAGACGACTAATAGTTGTCCTGAGGACAGATTCTCCCCCCTGAGCTGTGGATCTCTGCAGCTCCTCCAGAGTTACCATGGACCTCTTGGCTCTTCTCTGATGAATGCTCTCCTTGCCCGGCCCGGTCAGTTTAGGTGGACGGCCATGTCTTGGTAGGTTTGCGGTTGTGCCCATACTCTTTCCATTTTCCGATGATGGATTGAACAGAGCTCCGTGAGATGGTCAAAGCTTGGGAGATTTTATTATAACCCAACCCTGCTTTATACTTCTCCACAACTTCATCCCTGACCTGTCTGGTGTGTTCCTTGGCCTTCATGATGCTGTTTGTTCACTAAGGTTCTCTAACAAACCTCTGAGGGCTTCACAGAACAGCTGTATTTATACTGAGATTACATTACACACATGTGGACTCTATTTACTAATCAGGTGACTTCTGAAGGCAATTGGTTCCTCTAGACTTTAGTTCGGGGTATCAGAGTAAAGGGGGCGTCATACAAATGCCCCTCCCCCACACTTGTCACATTTATTTGTATCATTTATCATTTTCCTTCCACTTCACAATCATGTGACACTTTGTGTTGGTCCATCACATAAAATCCCAATAAAATACATTTATGGTTTTGGTTGTAACAAAATGTGGGGAATGTCAGGGGGTATGAATACTTTTTCCAGGCACTGTATATAGTTACTTAGTTAATCTGGTTGAAGTTCAACTAACATAAATCTGTATGAGGGGCAGAGAAGACATTCCTGACAAATAATGACTCTGTCGATCACTCCCTTCCACCGCGGCGCGCCTCCTCCCGGCGTTGTCACCGGGTTGTTTGTAAGCAGCGTCCCCCGGGCCCCCCAATGTGTGCGGAGAGGACGGGGAGCCAATAGATGGCCTCCCTCCCTCTCTGCAGGTTTTTAATTAGTTCCTATGTGTCAGTGCCGCTGTCGGTGTGGGTGGCAGGAGAAGAGCCCCGGGGAGCGGAGCCGCGCGCTGAGACGGGAGATTCGCCTTCAGGCGATGGAATGGCATCGTTATTTCATTTAATGATCTGCCCCCCCCTCCCCCCTCCTTAACTCTCTATCTCTGCCCCCCTCCCCCCCCCCTCCTTAACTATCTCTGCCCCCCCCTCCCCCCTCCTTAACTCTCTATCTCTGCCACCTTCCAAGGGTTAAAATGACTCCAATCAATTCTTTCCCAGCAGATTTAATGGCTGCTAATTACCTCCAAACCCCCCTCCCTTCTCCCAGAGCAGCGAGACTCCCATTCTCTAAGGATGCAATTATTAGTGGAACTAAACTGTATCTGAGCACCAGAAACTGCAAATGCGATTTAATTCATGTCTACTATTCAAAGTAATCTTCCCCCATCCATCCATCCATCCATCCATCCCTCAATGTCTCCATTCTCCATCCATCCATCCATCCTTCCACCCTTCCATATTTCCATCCATGTCTCCATCCACCCTTCCATATCTCCACCCTTCCATGTCTCATCCATCCATCCATCCATGTCTCCATCTATCCATGTCACCATCCATCCATCCATGTCTCCATCCATCCATGTCACCATCCATCCATCCCTCAATGTCTCCATTCTCCATCCATCCATGTCTCCATCCATCCATCCTTCCACCCTTCCATATTTCCATCCATGTCTCCATCCACCCTTCCATATCTCCACCCTTCCATGTCTCATCCATCCATCCATCCATGTCTCCATCTATCCATGTCTCCATCTATCCATGTCACCATCCATCCATCCATGTCTCCATCCATCCATGTCTCCATCTATCCATGTCACCATCCATCCATCCATGTCTCCATCCATCCACCCATGTCTCCATGCTTTCTTTTGTTGAGAAATCACTTGGGTTGCAGTAAAAAGATATATATATATATATATATATATATATATATATATATATACACATATACAATATACTGATGTGAATGTATAATATATATATGTAAATGATCAGTTCTATATAAGTGCGGGGAGGGGGAGGGTTCACATGAAATAATATATCTGAGGACAGAGTGCAGCGCATGTAAGGGGTGCGACTCCTCCATTCATGTGTCGGATATCAATCACCAGAAGTGTCTTCTCTGCCTGGTAATGATCCCGCCAGAAACCATTTCCCGGCTCCCCCCCAATACTAACCCTGTAATTGGATGAGATAATGCCGATCTCTTCCAGGAATCTGGCAGTGCAGAGGGCACCGACCCGTCACAGCCAATAAGATTTTACACTTCATTACAGAGATAAAGAGGAAAGATGTTGGTGATTGGTGATTGGTGATTGTTGGTGATTGAGCAGAACCCATAAAGATTTTATGACCTTATTCAATTATAAAGAACAATTTCAGACAACCTGTTAAATCTGTCTGTGAACTGCAATCCAGCAAACACTGCAGTCATGCTAATGTCATAAATTCAGCTCATGAGGATCATCATGGCAGGATCCTCATGGCAGGACCCTCATGGCAGGACCCTCATGGCAGGACCCTCATGGCAGGACCCTCATGGCAGGACCCCTATGGCAGGACCCCTATGGCAGGACCCCTATGGCAGGACCCTCATGGCAGGACCCTCATGGCAGGACCCTTATGGCATGACCATCATGGGAGGACCCTCATGGCAGGAACGCCAATGGCAGGACCCTCATGGCAGGACCCTTATGGCACAACCATCATGGCACGACCCTTATGGCAGGACCCTCATGGCAGGAACGCCAATGGCAGGACCCCTATGGCAGGACCCTCATGGCACGACCCTCATGGCACGACCCTCATGGCAGGAACGTCAATGGCAGGACCCCTATGGCAGGACCCTCATGGCAGGACCCTCATGGCAGGACCCTCATGGCAGGACCCCTATGGCAGGACCCCTATGGCAGGACCCTCATGGCAGGACCCCTATGGCAGGACCCTCATGGCAGGACCCCTATGGCAGGACCCTCATGGCAGGACCCTCATGGCAGGACCCTCATGGCAGGACCCTCATGGCAGGACCCTTATGGCAGGACCCTTATGGCAGGACCCTTATGGCTAGACCATCATGGCTCGACCCTCATGGCAGGACCCCTATGGCAGGACCCCTATGGCAGGACCCTCATGGCAGGACCCCTATGGCAGGACCCTCATGGCAGGACCCTCATGGCAGGACCCTCATGGCAGGACCCTTATGGCAGGACCCTTATGGCAGGACCCTTATGGCAGGACCCTTATGGCTAGACCATCATGGCTCGACCCTCATGGCAGGACCCTTATGGCTAGACCATCATGGCATGACCCTCATGGCAGGACCCTCATGGCAGGACCCTTATGGCAGGACCATCATGGCACGACCCTTATGACAGGACCCTCATGGCTGAACCACCATTGCAGAACCATCATGGCAGGACCCTCATTGCAAGATCCTCATGGCACGACCTTAATGGCAGAACCACCATGGCAAGATCCTCTTGACAGGGACTTCACGGCAGGACCTTAAGGTTACACATAGTTACATAGTTGGTAAGATTGAGTAAAGACAATAGTCCATCCAGTTCAACCTGTCACAGGACCTTCAAGACAGGCGTTCATGACAGGACCCTCAGGGCAAGACACTCATGGCAGTACATTCATGGCAAAAGCTTTGGGGTGGCACAGTGGTGTAGTGGGTGGCACTCTCACCTAGCAGTAAAAAGGGTCACTGGTTCAAATCTCAACCATGACACTACCTGTCATGTCCTCCCTGTGCCTGCGTGGGTTTCCTCCGGGTACTCCGGTTTCCTCCCACACTACAAAGACATGCTGGTAGGTTCGTTTGCTTCTGTCCAAAATTGGCCCCTAGTATATGAATGGGGACCTTGGATTGTGGGCTCCTTGAGGGTAGGGAGCGATGTGAGTGGGCAATGTACAGGGATAGGGACAATAGTAGACACTCAGGTTGAACTGGATGGACTGGTGTCTTCATTCAACCTTACTGACTATGTAACTATCTATGTAACCCTCATGGCGGAACCTATATGGTAAGACGCTCCATGGCAGGACCATCATGTCCAATGGAGGGACCTTCATGGCAGTCGGACCCCTTGGACAGGATCCTCATGGCATAACCTTCATGGTGGGACCTTCATGACAAGATTATCAAGGATTATTTTAATGAGTGCTGCAGATATGAGAAGATCATTGTAGACAATTTTTGAACGTGCATTAACCCATTGAACCCCGTAAGAGTTTGGATGAAGGCATTATATTCATCCACATACCAACATTGAATCAAAAAACATTGTATTCTTCCATATTTTACCTCCATTCAGGAAGTGTAATTACAGCCAATATACTATGTAACCAATGATTTGAATGTATTCATGATTCTACCTTCTCTTCAGCAAATTTGTCCAATCAGTGATGTTTATTAATTAGCCCTGAGGAAGGAGGGTGGATACCTGAAATGTGTTGAACGTCACAAATCTTAGATGAATATCTTAAATGTCCCCTACAAGCTCTACCATGTCCTGTCAGGTCACCTGAGACCAGGTGACAGATGCACTCCATAGGAGTCGGAAGTGCACCGCTAGGTAGTGCACCTTAGGACTGACTGCTGCGGATTGTACCCAGGGAGATTCAGGACACAGGTCTACTGGATCACTAACACAGATCTCAGTAGGAGCTAGAGCATAGATTCCCCAGGGCGCGGAGTCTAAAGCCTTGTACACACGGTTGGAGAATCTGTCGGAATGCGTCCTATCGCACCGTGTCGTCAGATAATCCGACTGTGTGTGGTCTGCATCGGACTAATTCCATCCGAATCTCCGTCCGACCCAATTTTCTAACATGTTGGAAATATTTCCCGACCAACTGGGCCGGTCGGACGTAATCCGATCATGTGTAGAGAATTTTGATCGGACCAAGTGCCACGCATGCTCAGATCAAATTCCTACATCAAAGCTATTGGCTACTAGCCTGAATGTAGTCCCATCATAACGAAATTACGTCATCACGTTCTGAAAGATCGGATTTTCCGACAACTTAGTCCGACCGTGTGTATGCAACAGTTTCGGACAAAATCCGACGGATTTGGTTGTGGAAATCTCCGACCCGTGTGTACAGGGGCTAAGAGCCAGCAGGTGTTCACCAGAGCCTCCAGTGGTGAGGATGGACTTCCCTGCAGTCTGGCTCCAGGTCGCGGCCCCTAGGGTCTCACAGCTCACACTCACAGTAGACTACAGGAGAAGGAAGCAGCAGGCTGGAACAACAAGAATAGTAAGGGGATAAGGCAGAGGCCATTGGCCATTGGCGTTCCTGCCAAAGGTTAAGGGTCACAGACAGACAGGGATGGTCAGGGACATGCCAAAAGGTCAAGGTCACAAGCAGACAGGAATCGTTCAGAACACGCCAAGGTCGGTAACAGAGACAAACTAAGAGCACACGGCAAGCAGGAACCAGGAAGCCAAACACACAAAGGAATACAGAATGGTTGATCAGCACTGTTGGCTTGCAGTGCACAGGTTAATATAGGGCTCCCTGATAGGGCCCGGCGTGGAGCCATGCTTAGAGGAGAGGTTATAAAAACCACCAGGTGGAAGTGGCTGGCCTCTGAGTCTGAACACATGAGGGGAGGTAAGCAACCAGAGGGAGATCACTGCATAACCATGACATGTCCAATTATAGCTCAGATCTCCATTAGGGAGATTTTCCTTAACTTCCTGTCCATAGCCAAAACAGGAAGTGAAAAGAAATCCCCCTAAAATTAGGGAAGTCCTGGTTGGCACAACCCAAAATTTGGGATTTTCTTTTCACTTTCAATGATAATGATAAACAGGACGAATAGAGAGGATGAATCTGCTTAACGGGGACACAGTAATAAAATCTGACAGGGGGTCTAACCCCCTCGCCACTCCATCCAACACTAAAATAAGTTTTGCTTTTAGTTCTACATGAAGCACAAAAAACTTGTCAGAGGATCTAACCCTGTCCCAGTCCTTTGTTATGACGGTTGGCGGCGGAGGGTTCACTCGCCCTCCTAATAGACACCATTCCTGCCATATAGACCCGCGCGGCCCGGTGTAGCGCCCGGCAGTAACGAGCGCCCGGAACATATCACGACCAGCAAACAAGTTCAGAACAAACTCTTGTCGGCGATCTGCGCTGGTAGAGACCAGAACCAATTAGCCGTAACCTTTTCCCCAGCAGAGATGTAAAAGTCAATGATGGTTGGAGGTGCAGAAGTCGTGGCGCCGCGCTCGGGGATGGCCGCGCCGCACCGTCACTTCGCAGGAGCATTGAGGGTCTGACATTTTATTCCAACATTCATCTTTTTTCCTTAATTGACATTAATTGGAGGGTTTTATAAGAGCGGCTCATTATACGCCCGTCTCCTCTCAGATTAGAGATCCTGGGTGAAAATTGCCAGTGAAGGTAGAGATCAGCGGGTGGGGCGCACTTACCTTCTCTTCTGTGATTGTAAAATTCCTCCAACTGAGAGATAAAAATTATATTTTAACAATGAAATCTCAGCTACGTGATAAGAAATCGCCGTTGAGAACTTTTTCTATTCCATAAAAAAACAATAAAGTCCTTGTGACCACCCCACAGTATAGACTCTCCTCCGGGCAGTGGCGGCTGCTGCTCAACATTTTTTGCGGGGGGCAAACTGAAAAATACTAAAAAAAACATCAAATGCAGCCTCACTGTGCCCATCAAATGCAGCCTCACTGTGCCCATCAAATGCAGCCTCACTGTGCCCATCAAATGCAGACTCATTGTGCCCATCAAACGCAGCCTCATTGTGCCCACCAAATGCAGCCTTATTGTGCCATCAATTGAAGCCACTGTGCCATCAAATGCAGCCATTGTGCCAATCAATTGCAGACACTTGCTCCCATCATATGCAGCCACTTGCGCCCACATTAATTGCAGCCACTGTGCCCATCAATTGCAGCCACTGTGCCCATCAATTGCAGCCACTGTGTCCATCAATTGCAGCCACTGTACCCATCAATTGCAGCCACTTGCGCCCATCATATGCAGCCTCTTGCGCCCATTCATTGCATCCACTGTGCCCCATCAGATGCATCCACTGTGCCCCATCAGATGCAGCCACTGTGCCCCATCAAATGCAGCCACTGTGCCCCATCAAATGCAGCCACTGTGCCCCATCAAATGCAGCCACTGTGCCCCATCAAATGCAGCCACTGTGCCCCATCAAATGCAGCCACTGTGCCCCATCATATACAGCCACTGTGCCCCATCATATACAGCCACTGTGCCCATCAATTGCAGCCACTTTTGCACATAAAATGCAGCCACTGTGCCCATCAGATGTGGCCACTGTGCCCCTCCCACCCTCCCGCTGTCTGCCCAGCACTTACCCCATCTTAGTGGCGGGTCAGGCAGAGGGTGACGGTGGCGAGCTGTGGGGCGGCTCCTGTGTCCTCCATGCATCTCTTCTCGTTCTGCTAGGCTTCCAATAGGTCAACCACACTCCCTGATTGGCGGAGAGGTGGTCCAGTGTTAGAAAAGCAAATATTAATTTCTGGGTGGCCTGCGAGTGCAATGCTCTGAGCTTACAGTCCACCTTTTTTGAAGCCTATTGGCTCTAATCAGGTGCTTTAAAAAAACACCCCTGCTGCTGGAATTCAGGCACCTGGTGTCCGAAAAGGAGCCGGACACCCAAATAGGGGGGGACAGCGGCACCCATGGATAGATTCATATGACCAATCATCTCTTTTCCTGATAGTGGGGGGCGGGGTTACAGGCCACTGTGCAGACACACCGTGTGCATGTATTCCATAGTCTGTTCAGCCTGAGGAGCAAGGGCGTGTTTAATAGGCAAGATGTGATTGGGAGGAGGCGTGTTGAAGAAGCAGGCTGTGATTGGGAGGGGGCATGTTGAAGAGGCAGGCTGTGATTGGGAGGGGGCATGTTGAAGAGGCAGGCTGTGATTGGGAGGGGGCGTGTTGAAGAGGCAGGCTGTGATTGGGAGGGGGTGTGTTGAAGAGGCAGGCTGTGATTGGGAGAGGGCGTGTTGAAGAGGCAGGCTGTGATTTGGAGGGGGCGGGTTGAAGAGGCAGGCTGTGATCGGGAGGGGGCGTGTATAAGAGGCAGGCTGTGATTGGGAGGGGGCGTGTTTAATAGGCAAGATGTGATTGGGAGGAGGCGTGTTGAAGAAGCAGGCTGTGATTGGGAGGGGGCATGTTGAAGAGGCAGGCTGTGATTGGGAGGGGGCGTGTTGAAGAGGCAGGCTGTGATTGGGAGGGGGCGTGTTGAAGAGGCAGGCTGTGATTGGGAGGGGGTGTGTTGAAGAGGCAGGCTGTGATTGGGAGAGGGCGTGTTGAAGAGGCAGGCTGTGATTGGGAGAGGGCGTGTTGAAGAGGCAGGCTGTGATTTGGAGGGGGCGGGTTGAAGAGGCAGGCTGTGATCGGGAGGGGGCGTGTATAAGAGGCAGGCTGTGATTGGGAGGGGGCGGGTTGAAGAGGCAGGCTGTGATTGGGAGGGGGCATGTTGAAGAGGCAGGCTGTGATTGGGAGGGGGCGGGTTGAAGAGGCAGGCTGTGATTGGGAGGAGGCGTGTTGAAGAAGCAGGCTGTGATCGGGAGGGGGCGGGTTGAAGAGACAGGCTGTGATTGGGAGGGGGCGTGTTGAAGAGGCAGGCTGTGATCCGGAGGGGGCGTGTTTAATAAGCAGGCTGTGATTGGGAGGGGGCATGTTGAAGAGGCAGGCTGTGATCCGGAGGGGGCGTGTTTAAGAAGCAGGCTGTGATTGGGAGGGGGGCATGTTAAGGCAGGCTGTGATCAGGAGGGGGCGGATTGAAGAGGCAGGCTGTGATTGGGAGGAGGCGTGTTGAAGAAGCAGGCTGTGATCGGGAGGGGGCGGGTTGAAGAGGCAGGCTGTGATTGGGAGGGGGCATGTTGAAGAGGCAGGCTGTGATCCGGAGGGGGCGTGTTTAATAAGCAGGCTGTGATTGGGAGGGGGCATGTTGAAGAGGCAGGCTGTGATCCGGAGGGGGCGTGTTTAAGAAGCAGGCTGTGATTGGGAGGGGGGCATGTTAAGGCAGGCTGTGATCGGGAGGGGGCGGGTTGAAGAGGCAGGCTGTGATTGGGAGGGGACATGTTGAAGAGGCAGGCTGTGATTGGAGGGGGCGTGTTGAAGAGGCAGGCTGTGATTGGGAGGGGGCGGGATGAAGAAGCAGGCTGTGATCGGGAGGGGGCGGGTTGAAGAGGCAGGCTGTGATCGGGAGGGGGCGGGTTGAAGAGGCAGGCTGTGATCGGGAGGGGGCGGGTTGAAGAGGCAGGCTGTGATCGGGAGGGGGGCGGGTTGAAGAGGCAGGCTGTGATTGGGAGGGGGCGTGTTCAAGTGACATGCACGTGCCATAAAACCCGGAAAAGGCCAGCATCATACCGGTATGTTGCTGTGCCTGTATGGACCACCCTTTGGCAGTACATTGTGGGTGGGCGGTCCGCAGGCGGTCCACAGGTGATTAGGACACACGGGGCTTTCATTGGGGGAAATGATAATGGATATCTCCTTATATCTTATTACAAAAAAAAATCTTCCCCAAAATACTTCTGCTACAGAGCAACGCGTTTCTGTGCATGTTGGGAACACATCCCATTCCGAACACGCATAGATGTCAGCCGAGCCTATCACTTCCCCTGCCCCCGCTGGAGGATCGACTTGACTGACCACCCATGTAGACTGAAATTCAGTTCAGTAAAATGTGATTGAAACCTCCCCCCCCCCCCGATGACTCCCCTGGCTGGCCGGGTTCTCTCTCGGCTGAATTACCGATATTTGGGGAGCTAAAACTGTTCACATTTAGCGGTAAGGCCTGACTGCGGCCGACGTTTGCCAATCTTACCGGCCAGGTGCTGAAGCCGCAGGATCGGCTTCATGTCTCCTCTCCGTCCTTCGTTGTTGTATTTTATTGTTTGTACGCGGCGCTCTGTTCATGGCTGACGCCGCTATCACAACAATAATTCAAAGGGCGTCCACAGAGTCCTCTTCGTGTTACCGCCGATGTTTCTGCATAAACTCTTCCTTCACACGCCATCGCCTTTCCCATTATCCCGCCATCCACACCTGACATTGACTGATTAGCCGCCGCTGTTTATGTAGCAGCTTGTTAACCCCAACTCTAAAGATCCGAGCGAGGACGCCTTCCAGGTCGGAGCGCCACTTCCAGGTCGTTAGGTAACGTGTTAACAAGAGCCAACCAGACGTCATTCAGGTGCTGGAGGAGCGAGGAGAGCAAAGAGGAGCCCCTCAATCCGCCCTCCGCCCTCCGGCCTCCCTATTCATATATAGAGTTCTCCTCATCCCGCTCACAGCGCCAATTGTAAGATCTAACCCCCCCTTCCGTTCAGTCTGGCACAGGTGTACCGGCTCCTCCCCCTCAGTCTTGCACAGGTGTACTGGCTCCTCCCCTTTGATCTTGCACAGGTGTACCGGCTCCTCCCCTTCGGTCTTTTACAGGTGTACTGGCTCCTCCCCTTCAGTCTTGCACAAGTGTACTGGCTCCTCCCCTTCAGTCTTGCACAAGTGTACTGGCTCCTCCCCTTCAGTCTTGCACAAGTGTACTGGCTCCTCCCCTTTGGTCTTGCACAGATGTTCCGCCTCCTTTCTAGGTCAGGTTCACACTGATGAGGGTTTTCCGCATCCAATTCGCAGTAGCGGGAGATTGTGGGCGGCTCCGGTGAGAATTTGCCTGGCTCGGGCATCATTTGGTCAGTTTCAGGTCCGAATTCAGCCAAAAATTCTATCTGAAACGGTGACCGAGGACAGACCAGACCCTACCGGGAGCCGCATCGGCATGCAGAGTGATCCGAGCCCGAACTGTACCTTGGATTTCAATCATGGGGGCTCAGCATCGCGTGTGGGCGTTACTTATGCAAATACAGCCTGTCTAGGAACGCCCACTTCTCCAGACTGACACCCACCCATCAAGGTATTTTCATATTTGCATAACTCCTCCCACTTCTTCCATCAGGACTGCGGGTGTTCTATCAGACACCCGCTACCCATCAGAAAGTCGATACCAGGCCTACTGCGCACGCGCGAGGCCCAGCCGAAGTGACCTTGCCTTGCGGCCATCTTTGTACACCCGCACTTGTCTGTAGTAAGCCGGGAGTTAGATGTTGGATAGCGGCCATCTTTATACACCCACCGGAGTCTTGCTTTTCAGCTTATATAGTGGAATGCAGCATTTAGAAATCTGTAACTCTGTTTTGATGTTTCATTTTAAAGCGGCGGCGAGCGCGCTGATCTCACAGGTTTGCTGATGTGACAGAACACCGCCGCTTTAAAATTAAACATCAAGACAGCGTTCCGGACTTCTAAATGCTGCATTTCACTATATTAGCTGAAAAGCAAGACTCTGGTGGGTGCATAAAGATGGCCGCGAGGCAAGGTCACTTCGGCTACACATTGTGCATGCGCAGTAGGCCGAGTATTGGCTTTCTTATAGAACAAACACTGGAGAGGAGTACTGAGGGCGGGGGCTGGGATGTTTTCTATGTACAGCCCCCTGTAGGCCCCTCCCACCAGCCACGATCAGCTTAAGGCTGCATTTACACCTGAGCGTCATAAAACGCCCGAAAAACGCCCAACAAGCAAAATCATATTCATTTCATTGGCGCCTGTTCACACCTGAGCGTTTTGTCACTCGAAGCAAAACGCTTGAAAAACGCCCGAAAAATGCCAGAAAAATGCCCTAAGCTCTAAAAAAGAGCACGAGCGTCTTTGGGGCGGATTGCATGACCTGAACAAAATGGCGGTAAAAACGCTGAGGTGTGAATGCGGCCATAGACACACGCAGAGCGAAAACATTTGTGTCATTTCATTGCATAAAATTATTTCATTCCAATCAAATTTATTTTATTAAAAATTAAAAATTTGGAAGATGGTTACATTCTATTCTATTATTTACTATTCTATTCATTTCTCTTCTCTTCAGATTTGGGGAAAGTTTTGATTCTTTTCTTTTTTTCTATTCAAATTTATTTAATTTGCGTCCAAATCTCTTCTTATGGAAACGCTTTGCCTGGATTGGTCTCGCGGCTCTATGAGGACGAACGTTCTGCTTCCTCATCTTCCGTCCTTCACTTGGTTTTGTCTTTTTGTATTTCTGTAATTAAAGTTACAAGGTTGCCAAACGCATCGCTTTGTCCCGCCGCTTCTCATTAGAAATCTCACAACAAAGGACATTGTGAGAACATACAACTCATCGATCGATCGCCGAGCCCAGAGAACATACAACTCATCGATCGATCGCAGAGCCCAGAGAACATACAACTCATCAATCGATCGCCGAGCCCAGAGAACATACAACTCATCGATCGCCGAGCCCAGAGAACATACAACTCATCGATCGATCGCCGAGCCCAGAGAACATACAACTCATCAATCGATCGCCGAGCCCAGAGAACATACAACTCATCGATCGCCGAGCCCAGAGAACATACAACTCATCAATCGATCGGCGAGCCCAGAGAACATACAACTCATCGATCGGCGAGCCCAGAGAACATACAACTCATCGATCGCCGAGCCCAGAGAACATACAACTCATCGATCGCCGAGCCCAGAGAACATACAACTCATCAATCGATCGCCGAGCCCAGAGAACATACAACTCATCGATCGCCGAGCCCAGAGAACATACAACTCATCGATCGCCGAGCCCAGAGAACATACAACTCATCAATCGATCGCCGAGCCCAGAGAACATACAAATCATCAATCGACCGCGGAGCCCAGAGAACATACAACTCATCAATCGATCGCCCAGCCAAGAGAACATACAACTCATCGATCGATCGCCGAGATCAGAGAACATACAACTCATTGATCGCCGAGCCCAGAGAACATACAACTCATCGATCGCCGAGCCCAGAGAACATACAAATCATCAATCGACCGCGGAGCCCAGAGAACATACAACTCATCAATCGATCGCCCAGCCAAGAGAACATACAACTCATCGATCGATCGCCGAGATCAGAGAACATACAACTCATCGATCGCCGAGCCCAGAGAACATACAACTCATCGATCGATCGCCGAGCCCAGAGAACATACAACTCATCGATCGATCGCCGAGCCCAGAGAACATACAAATCATCAATCGATCGCCCAGCTAAGAGAACATACAACTCATCAATCGATCGCCCAGCTAAGAGAACATACAACTCATCGATCGATCGCCGAGCCCAGAGAACATACAAATCATCAATCGACCGCGGAGCCCAGAGAACATACAACTCATCAATCGATCGCAGAGCCCAGAGAACATACAACTCATCGATCGCCGAGCCCAGAGAACATACAACTCATCAATCGATCGCAGAGCCCAGAGAACATACAACTCATCAATCGATCGCAGAGCCCAGAGAACATACAACTCATCGATCGCCGAGCCCAGAGAACATACAACTCATCGATCGCCGAGCCCAGAGAACATACAACTCATCGATCGCCGAGCCCAGAGAACATACAACTCATCGATCGCCGAGCCCAGAGAACATACAACTCATCGATCGCCGAGCCCAGAGAACATACAACTCATCAATCGCCGAGCCCAGAGAACATACAACTCATCGATCGCCGAGCCCAGAGAACATACAACTCATCGATCGATCGCCGAGCCCAGAGAACATACAACTCATCGATCGCCGAGCCCAGAGAACATACAACTCATCAATCGATCGCCGAGCCCAGAGAACATACAACTCATCAATCGATCGCCGAGCCCAGAGAACATACAACTCATCAATCGATCGCCGAGATCAGAGAACATACAACTCATCGATCGATCGCCGAGCCCAGAGAACATACAACTCATCGATCGATCGCCGAGCCCAGAGAACATACAACTCATCGATCGCCGAGCCCAGAGAACATACAACTCATCGATCGCCGAGCCCAGAGAACATACAACTCATCGATCGCCGAGATCAGAGAACATACAACTCATCAATCGATCGCCGAGCCCAGAGAACATACAACTCATCAATCGATCGCCGAGCCCAGAGAACATACAACTCATCAATCGATCGCCGAGATCAGAGAACATACAACTCATCGATCGATCGCCGAGCCCAGAGAACATACAACTCATCGATCGATCGCCGAGCCCAGAGAACATACAACTCATCGATCGATCGCCGAGCCCAGAGAACATACAACTCATCGATCGCCGAGCCCAGAGAACATACAACTCATCGATCGCCGAGCCCAGAGAACATACAACTCATCGATCGCCGAGATCAGAGAACATACAACTCATCGATCGCCGAGCCCAGAGAACATACAACTCATCGATCGCCGAGCCCAGAGAACATACAACTCATCGATCGCCGAGATCAGAGAACATACAACTCATCAATCGATCGCCGAGATCAGAGAACATACAACTCATCAATCGATCGCCGAGATCAGAGAACATACAACTCATCAATCGATCGCCGAGATCAGAGAACATACAACTCATCAATCGGTGAGAGGAGAGAGCAACATGAAAAACACTTTCATCAACCCCCGCAACTTCTCCCCCCAGAGTCCATGAATGCCAAGTCATGTGTCAGTGTCCCCCCTCCCCCTTCCTGGTATGTACTCCCCCTCCCCCCAGGTATGTACTCCCCCTCCCCCCAGGTATGTACTCCCTCCCAGAGATCACATGACTGACAATGTCTTCATCTGATCGCCTCTCCTGAAGGACGGAGCCATCCTTGTTCTGGCATCATCCAGGGTTACCGTCTACCAGGGCCAGGACAAGGGGTGGGCAGGAGGGACAGTTGCCCCGGGCACAATGGATCAATGGGGGAAAAAACAGACACAGGGTGGTACACCCATTCTACATCTACGTATATTAATAGTGGATTTAGGGGCCCAATTCTGGATCCTTGCCCTGGGCACTGGTCAACCCCGTCCTGGTACCGCCCTCCACTTCCTGGACTGAGATGGCGGCTCAGAGATGACACAATCATGCAAGTCCTGGTGCCTGTGCAGTTCCTGGGTGTTCACAAATGTCTGACACAGATCAGCTCCTGTTGCGGCCTCTCACCTTGTGACTTGCTACAATGTACAGTCTGATCACTGGGGGAGGGGGGGACTGAGGAAATGCTTCTTCCTGCTTGTAGCAGACCAATGACATCATCTTAGTCCAGGCAAAGTCACTGGGGGAGGGGAGACTAAGGAAATGTTTCCTCCTCCTTCCGGAATCTTCTCCCAGATCTTCGCAGGAATCCGGCGTGAGACTTCCTGTAATAAAGACCGCCCACTGCTGGTCTCTCTCCTTGTGCAGGGGGACTGGTCTTGTTTCCTCCCCCTCCTTTAGTGGGTGGAGCCTCCTGAACCCCTCCCCCAGCTCTGCTCAGGCTCTATACAGCCCAGAGATGATGTCACGGGCACTTTTACAAGGTAATATCTTGGTTTGAAAAAGGCGTTTGGAGCGCAGGAAGTGGATTTCCATCTTTTGTTGTTTTTGAGGAATAAACTGAAATGAAATTTCTTAGCTTTGAGCTGGCATTGCAGGGTGGGGGAGGGGGCCGGACCCCGTCACTGGTCTTGGGCTTTGTCGCGGACAGGCGGCGGGGAGCGATGAATCATTCCGGAAGGTTGGTGTCAGATCAGTAATTATTCTCTGACTCGGCGCGGCGGCGAGTCGCGGGAAATGTTAATGGCCTGCTAAGAGCAACATTTGTTTTAGGGGACGGTGTTCCCGGGCGCGGTGTCACCCTGTGAATTACGGGCGTTCACAATCATAATTGGATTATTAAAATATTGCGCCCGCCGACAAATCCATCACAGATCGCTCGCTCCGCGTTCCTGCCAGAGCGCCGCTCAGAGATGGGCGTTATCGGGGGATGGGCAGGAAAAATGAACAAGCTTAAAGGAGATGTCCGCCAAGTCCTGATTACCAACAAAACGCCCGCATAGCGCAGAGGCGATCAGAGCGACCCGTCAGAAGAAAACTAACGGGCGGAAATCATTCCCACTTGTAACATTGTTATGTTTTATATCTTTCTGTTTATTAATCTACAGATCAAAGATATGAACTTCCATCTGCAGATGAAGTCAGTTAAAGGGGAAGTAAACCCTGATGGCTGTTACTTTCTCTTTGTTTCCCTGCAAAGGTAAAGCATAATGCATCGCATCGCATCGCATCGCATCGCAGCCCATTATGTGACACTTACCTGCAGGAGAAGAAATTACCGTACGCTGATTTGCAAATATCTCCTAGATTGTGCAGGTCTGGGAGATATTTCAAGCACCTACAGGGGAGCTTTAGTCCCGGCTTTAGTCCAGGCTTGAGGCTGGGTTCACACTGAAGCGATGCGGGAACGCAACGAATCCGCAGCGTTTTCCCGCATCGCATGACTCCCGCCGGCAGTTCACACTGCCCTATGCGGACTGCTGGGAGTGTCAGTGAAACCTTAATGACACCCCCAGATCAGTTCGCATATCGCAGTGCGATCTGCAAACTCGGACAGGAATCGGATCGCATGGTGTAAACACCCATGCGATCCGATTCTGCTGCGGACCAAAAAAAGGGTCCTGTGCGAGTTTGCGGCGGGAGCGATGCGAATTCAGCCATACTATCTGTATACTATCTGTATACTATCTGTATACTATCTATATGGCTGAACTCGCATCGCACAGAGATCGCATGTGATTCGCACTGCAGTGCGGTGCGAATCACATCCGGTTCTCCTAGCCGCAGCGGTGTGAACCCAGCCTTAGGCTCGATTCACACTAGCGCGTTTTTTGATGCATTTTGTATTTTGCAGAAATGCAAGGAAATTTTTTAACATGGGTTACTATGAAACATGTTCACATCAATGCATTTTTGTGCCTCTGCGTTTTTGGAAGGGGACTTTTTTTCATGCAAAGTGCAGCGTTTTGCATGTAATAGAAGTCAATGGACCTGCATCAAAAACGCAAGTACTGCTTTTTTTACCGCGTTTTTGCCACGATTTGCGTTTTGCGTTTAAAAAAAAAATTTCACTGTATATATCTGGTTGCTAAGAAACCACAGTGTAAAAAAAAAAACGCAAAAACGCGTGTCCAAAAACGCGACAAGCAACGCAAAAAGCACTGCATTTTTTGCGCTTTTTGCATTTTGCAGATTTTCACTACAGTCCATTTAACCACTTGCCGCCCGCCCTATAGCAAATAGACGGCGGCAAAGTGGTTGCATAATCCTGACCGGACGTCATATGACGTGATCAGGATTATGAGCCGCTGCGCGCCCCCGGGGGCGCGCATCGCGGCGATCGTTGTTGCGGTATGTCAGTCTGACACCCGGCAACTACGATCTCGGTAAAGAGTCTCCGACGGAGACTCTTTACCACGTGATCAGCCGTGTCCAATCACGGCTGATCACAGTGTAAATAGGAAAAGCCGGTGATCGGCTTTTCCTCACTCGCGTCTGTCAGACGTGACTAGAGGAGAGCCGATCGGCTGCTCCTCTGACAGGGGGGGTCTGTGCTGATCTATTATCAGCACAGCCCCCCGAGGATGCCCACACTGTAGCACCAGGGATGCCACCAGACCACCAGGGATGCCAAGGACAAGGTATGCCACCCTAGACCACCAGGGATTCCAGTCAGTGCCACAATGGATGCCAATCAGTGCCCACAATGGGCATCACTGATTGGCATGCATTGATTGGCACTGATTGGCATCCATTAGTACAATATATTATAATACAATGCTGCCTATCAGTTCCCATCTGTGCCGCCTACCCATGCTCACCTGTGCCGCCTACCCATGCCCACCTGTGCCACCTATCCATGCCCATCCATGCCAATCTGTGCCAGCTATCAGTGCCAATTTGTGCCACCTATCAGTGCCCATCCGTGTCGCCCATCAGTGCCACCCATCAGTGCCGCCTATCAGTGCCACATATCGGTGTCCATCAATGCCACCTCATCAGTGCCACTTCATTGGTGCCACCTCATCGGTGCCCATCAGTGCCGCCTTATCATTGCCCATCAGTGTAACCCCATCAGTGCCCATCAGTGAAGGAGAAAACTTACTTATTTGCAAAGTTTTGAAACTGAAACAAAAAAAAAACATTTTTTTTTTCAAAATTTTCGGTATTTTTTTATTTGTTTAGCAAAAAATAAAAACCGTAGAGGTGATCAAATACCACCAAAAGAAATCTCTATTTGTGGGAAAAAAAATGCTAAAAATTTCATTTGGGTACAGTGTAGCATGACCGCGTAATTGTCATTCAAAGTGCGACAGCGCTGAAAGCTCAAAATTGATCTGGGCAGGCAGGTGTTTAAGTGCCCCCCCCCCCCCCCCCCCCCCGGGAATTGAAGTGGTTAAAATGGTTTCCTATGGTACGCGTTCTGTAGGGAAAATCTGCAAAATGCAAAAAGCACTAAAAATGTGTTAATAGGTGTGAATCCAGCCTTAGTCCCAGCTTTAGTCCCGGCTCACTGGTAGGTTAAAGTGGTTATAAACGGTTTACAACAACTTCTTTAACTAGTTGCCGACCGCCGCACGACGATGTAAGTCGACAGCATGGCACGGGCAGGCATATTGGCGTACATGTACGTCCCTGCCTTCCCGCGGGTCGGGGGCCCGATCGGGCCCCCGCCCGGTGCCTGCGGCGGTCGGTTTTCGTCCGGGAGCGATCCGGGACGAGGGGGCGGCCATTCATTCATGGCCACCCCCTCGCGATCGCTCCCAACGAATAGAAATCCCCCGTGACATCACTTCCTCTCCTGTAATGTAAACACAGGAGAGGAAGTGATGTATTCTCTCCTCCGTGTCGGTATTTTTCGTTCCGACACGGAGGAGAACGGATCGGTGAGTTGCACCAACACTCTACACACACAGTAGAACATGCCAGGCACACTCACACCCCCCCGATCACCCCCCCCCCCCAATTACCCCTGCCCCCCCAGTCACAGTGACACCAATGTCATTTTTTTTTTTTTTTTTTTTTTTGCATTGGTGTCATTTGTGACTGTAATAACTGTTAGGGCAGTTAGGGTTAGCCCCCTTTAGTTCTAATGTACCCCCCTAACCCCCCCAAGTAAGGTTTAACCCCGTGATCACCCCCCGTCGCCAGTGTCACTAAGGCTGGGTTCACATTGCAGCGGTTTATGAGAACGAATGTGATTCGCACCACACTGCAGTGCAAATCACATCCGATCTCTGTGCGATTCGAGTTCAGCTATACAGATAGTATACAGATAGTATACAGATAGTATGGCTGAATTCGTGTCGCACCCGCCGCAAACTCGCACGGGACCCTTTTTTTGGTCCGCAGCAGAATCGGATCGCATGGGTGTTCACACCATGCGATCCGAGTTTGCAGATCGCACTGCGATATGCGAACTGATCTGGGGGTGTCAGTAACATTTCACTGACACTCCCAGCAGTTCGCATAGGGCAGTGTGAACTGCCGCCGGGAGGCATGCGATGCGGGAACCCGCCGCGAATTCGTGGCGTTCCCGCATCGCTCCAGTGTGAACCCAGCCTAATAAGCGATCGTTTTTCTGATCGCTGTATTAGTGTCACAGGTGACGCTAGTTAGGCAGGTAGGTATTTAGGTTCGCCGCAGCTTTTTATAGCGCCAGGGACCCCCATATACTACCGCATAAAGCCCCCTGATTGCCCCCTAGTTAACCCTTTCACCAGTGATCACCATATAACTGTTACAGGTGACGCTGGTTGGTTAGTTATTTTTTTATAGTTTCAGGGCACCCGCCATTTATTACCTAGTCTCACTAGTGTACCCCTAAATTTAGGGGTGTCTACTTTCTAAAATGGGGTCATTTGGGGGGGGTTTGTGCCATCTTGGCATTTTATGGCCTTCAAAACTGTAACGCCCTTAGAAAGCCTGAAGGCGGTGCTTGGTTTTCGGGGCCCCGTACGCGGCTAGGCTCCCAAAAAGTCCCACATATGTGGTATCCCCGTACTCAGGAGAAGCAGCAGAATTTATTTTGGGGTGTCATTTCACATATGCCCATAGCATGTGTGAGCAATATATCATTTAGTGACAACTTTGTGTAAAAAAAAAAAAAATTTTTTTTTTTGTCATTATTCAATCGCTTGAGGCAAAAAAATAAAATATTCAATGGGCTCAACATGCCTCTTATCAATTTCCTTAGGGGGTCTACTTTCCAAAATGGGGTCATTTGGGGGGGTTTTGTACTGCCCTGTCATTTTAGCACCTCAAGAAATGAGATAGGCAATCGTAAACTAAAAGCTGCGTAAATTCCAGAAAACGTACCTTAGTTTGTAGATGTGACAACTTTTGCGCAAACCAATAAATATACAATTATTGACTTTTTTTTTACCAAAGACATGTGGCTGAATACATTTTGGCCTAAATGTATGACTAAAATTGAGTTTATTGGATTTTTCTAATAACAAAAAGTAGAAAATATCATTTTTTTTCAAAATTTGCGGTCTTTTTACGTTTATATCGCAAAAAATAAAAATCGCAGAGGCAATCAAATACCATCAAAAGAAAGCTCTATTTGTGGGAAGAAAAGGACGCAAATTTTGTTTGGGTACAACATTGCATGACCGCGCAATTACCAGTTAAAGCAGCGCAGTGCCAAAGTGTAAAAAGACCTCTGGTCATTTACCAGCAAAATGGTCCGGTCTGAAAGTGGTTAAAGCAGCCTGAGAAGTAAAAAAAGAAAAAAAGGGTTTTTTTTATTTTGTTATTAAAAGTTTCTTTGTTGAATCCTTTATTGGTTTATTCTAATCAGCCCTAATCAATATTCTCCTTCTCCCTTCAATTCATACTTTACTGCTGGTTTTGTTTTTTGTTTTTGTTTTCTTTTGTTTTTTTTTCATCTTATTTACTAATATTTAAACTTTTGTTTGCTTTGTTCATTAAATATTTTTACGCCTTTTACATATATTTACACGCATCGCGCTGGAAAAAAAGTGCAAAATTTAAAGAGCCCTGCTTTACTTCATTTGTAAATAACTTTGCAATACTTTCTACAAAAATCATCATTTTATTATTTGTATAAAGCAAGAGAAATTACAGAATAAAACGTTCGCTCCTTGTCACCGATCAACTAACAATTCTCCAATAAAGAAAAAGTGTCTTTTGTTTCGTTTTATAATGTGGGATTGTATAAGGATCGCAAAAATAGAAAACCTTGTCTGTCCTTAAAAAAAAAACAATCGATGTATCACATAATTATCATAAGTAAAGACAAAACGATCGCCGAATAAACCGACTCATCGGAGAAATGGGAAAATGACTCCATAAGGGGAAACGCGATCCGGTGCGACCGCCGGCGACACCGAGACTGAAAGAAAACCGGAAACGTCTTCCATCAATTCTCCTATCAATAGACAGCGGAGCGACGCCACTTCCTGTTTACTCAACTGCCAATATAAGAAAAAACGACAGAATTCAGAATCACCGTTTTGGCAATCATAATACTTGAAATGCAAAGGAGAGATTTGGGGTCTTTTAGAAGACCCCCCCCCCCCCGATCTCTCCATAAAGAGGACCCGTCACCCCCTATTACTGTCACATGGGACCCGTCACCTCCTATTACTGTCACAAGGGATGTTTACATTCATTATAGACCCCGGATCTCTCCATAAAGAGGACCCGTCACCCCCTATTACTGTCACATGGGATGTTTACATTCATTATAGACCCCGGATCTCTCCATAAAGGGGACCCGTCACCCCCTATTACTGTCACACGGGATGTTTACATTCATTATAGACCCCGGATCTCTCCATAAAGAGGACCCGTCACCTCCTATTACTGTCACATGGGATGTTTACATTCATTATAGACCCCGGATCTCTCCATAAAGAGGACCCGTCACCTCCTATTACTGTCACATGGGATGTTTACATTCATTATAGACCCCGAATCTCTCCATAAAGAGGACCCGTCACCTCCTATTACTGTCACATGGAATGTTTACATTCATTATAGACCCCGGATCTCTCCATAAAGAGGACCCGTCACCCCCTATTACTGTCACATGGGATGTTTACATTCATTATAGACCCCGGATCTCTCCATAAAGAGGACCCGTCACCTCCTATTACTGTCACATGGGATGTTTACATTCATTATAGACCCCGGATCTCTCCATAAAGAGGACCCGTCACCTCCTATTACTGTCACATGGGATGTTTACATTCATTATAGACCCCGGATCTCTCCATAAAGAGGACCCGTCACCCTCTATTACTGTCACACGGGATGTTTACATTCATTATAGACCCCAGATCTCTCCATAAAGAGGACCCGTCACCTCCTATTACTGTCACATGGGATGTTTACATTCATTATAGACCCCGGATCTCTCCATAAAGAGGACCCGTCACCTCCTATTACTGTCACATGGGATGTTTACATTCATTATAGACCCCGGATCTCTCCATAAAGAGGACTCGTCACCTCCTATTACTGTCACATGGGATGTTTACATTCATTATAGACCCCAGATCTCTCCATAAAGAGGACCCGTCACCCCCTATTACTGTCACATGGGATGTTTACATTCATTATAGACCCCAGATCTCTCCATAAAGAGGACCCGTCACCTCCTATTACTGTCACATGGGATGTTTATATTCATTATAGACCCCGGATCTCTCCATAAAGAGGACCCGTCACCCCCTATTACTGTCACATGGGATGTTTACATTCATTATATACCCCGGATCTCTCCATAAAGAGGACCCGTCACCTCCTATTACTGTCACATGGGATGTTTACATTCATTATAGACCCCGGATCTCTCCATAAAGAGGACCCGTCACCTCCTATTACTGTCACATGGGATGTTTACATTCATTATAGACCCCTGATCCCTCCATAAAGAGGACCCGTCACCTCCTATTACTGTCACACGGGATGTTTACATTTATTGTGACAGCAATAAAAGTGATCAGAATTTTTTTGTGACAATGTAAAAAAAATTAAGAAAAAAATAATAATAGTTTTTTTTTTTTAAAGCGCCCCGTCCCTGTGAATGCACAGTAAAGAAAGCGCATACGTAAGTTGTGCCCACATATGTAAACAGTGTTCAAATCGCACATGTGAGGTATCGCCGCGATCGTTAGAGCGAAAACAATAATTCTAGCACAAGACCTCCTCTGTAACTCTCACCTGGTAACTATAAGATTTTTTTTAAAGCATCTCCTATGGAGATTTGTAGGTGCCGTAGTTGGTCCCCAGTCTACGAGTGCGCGCATGTTTGGTATCTATTTATTCGGCTTAACATCCTCTTTCACATTATAGAAAAATAAAAAGTGCATTTTAAAGGAAAAATGTGCGATGTTACGAGGCGCCGATCTGATTGGGGCTTCAGCCGGATCCAGAATTATATTTGGTAATTTTTTTCCCTTTTCAATATTCATCTGTCAGGATTGCGGTTTTCACGGCCCGGCGTTATTTCTGAGGCGATTATCTACAGAGAGGAGCCAATAAGGCACAAAATGTACAACGCGAATCTCTGCTCGGGCAAAACAAGTCTATTTGTTCCTGACAAGCGGCGGAGGATCGCCGGATGATTATTCATCTTCCATTCAATAGATTTTCTCAACCAGCTTTTAAGAACTCGAAACACTAATTACCTTCCCAAAAATGAAAGTCTTTCACATCCAGTTCCTGTTAACGGCAAACGACGGCGGCGCTTTTCTTTCTTTTTTTTAAAATCTTTTTTGCATTTAGTGGTTAACCCGTTCACCTCCGGAGCGCGGGCGTTACTGTTAGAGGGATTAGTGGAGGAGGACGCGTTCTCTGACATCAAATACACGCTGGCGGCACCGCCGGTCAACAAAGGAGACCGGAAAAAATGGTTTAAAGGTCCCCAAAACTTTGTGGCCCCTCCCACCGCGTTTATTAGATATTTTGTGTTAATGTAGAAAATTGAGACCTCGAGTAGACAACACTATACAAGTTCCGTCCTCCCCTGACACCAACAATGATGGGGCACTATTCCCCACACTGACAACAACAATGGGGCACTATTCCCCCCCACTGACACCAATGATGGGGCACTATTCCTCCCACTGACACCAATGATGGGGCACTATTCCTCCCACTGACACCAATGATGGGGCACTATTCCTCCCACTGATACCAATGATGGGGCACTATTCCTCCCACTGACACCAATGATGGGGCACTATTCCTCCCACTGACACCAATGATGGGGCACTATTCCTCCCACTGACACCAATGATGGTGCACTATTCCTCCCACTAACACCAATGATGGGGCACTATTCCTCCCACTGACACCAATGATGGGGCACTATTCCTCCCACTGACACCAATGATGGGGCACTATTCCTCCCACTGACACCAATGATGGGGCACTATTCCTCCCACTAACACCAATGATGGGGCACTATTCCTCCCACTGACACCAATGATGGGGCACTATTCCTCCCACTAACACCAATGATGGGGCACTATTCCTCCCACTGACACCAATGATGGGGCACTATTCCTCCCACTTATACCAATGATGGGGCACTATTCCTCCCACTGATACCAATGATGGGGCACTATTCCTCCCACTGACACCAATGATGGGACACTATTCCTCCCACTGACACCAATGATGGGGCACTATTCCTCCCACTGACACCAATGATGGGGCACTATTCCTCCCACTGATACCAATGATGGGGCACTATTCCTCCCACTGATACCAATGATGGGGCACTATTCCTCCCACTGACACCAATGATGGGGCACTATTCCTCCCACTGACACCAATGATGGGGCACTATTCCTCCCACTGACACCAATGATGGGGCACTATTCCTCCCACTGATACCAATGATGGGGCACTATTCCTTCCACTGATACCAATGATGGGGCACTATTCCTCCCACTGATACCAATGATGGGGCACTATTCCTCCCACTGACACCAATGATGGGGCACTATTCCTCCCACTGACACCAATGATGGGGCACTATTCCTCCCACTGACACCAATGATGAGACACTATTCCTCCCACTGACACCAATGATGGGGCACTATTCCTCCCACTGATACCAATGATGGGGCACTATTCCTCCCACTGATACCAATGATGGGGCACTATTCCTCCCACTGACACCAATGATGGGGCACTATTCCTCCCACTGACACCAATGATGAGACACTATTCCTCCCACTGATACCAATGATGGGGCACTATCCCTCCCACTGACACCAATGATGGGACACTATTCCTCCCACTGACACCAATGATGGGGCACTATTCCTCCCACTGACACCAATGATGGGGCACTATTCCTTCCACCGACACCAATGATGGGGCACTATTCCTCCCACTGACACCAATGATGGGGCACTTTTCCTCCCACTGACACCAATGATGGGACACTATTCCTCCCACTGATACCAATGATGGGGCACTATTCCCCCCACTGATACCAATGATGGGGCACTATTCCTCCCACTGACACCAATGATGGGACACTATTCCTCCCACTGACACCAATGATGGGGCACTATTCCTCCCACTGATACCAATGATGGGGCACTATTCCTCCCACTGATACCAATGATGGGGCACTATTCCTCCCACTGACACCAATGATGGGGCACTTTTCCTCCCACTGACACCAATGATGGGGCACTATTCCTCCCACTGACACCAATGATGGGGCACTATTCCTCCCACTGACACCAATGATGGGGCACTATTCCTCCCACTGACACCAATGATGGGGCACTATTCCTCCCACTGATACCAATGATGGGGCACTATTCCTTCCACTGATACCAATGATGGGGCACTATTCCTCCCACTGATACCAATGATGGGACACTATTCCTCCCACTGACACCAATGATGGGGCACTATTCCTCCCACTGACACCAATGATGGGGCACTATTCCTCCCACTGATACCAATGATGGGGCACTATTCCTTCCACTGATACCAATGATGGGGCACTATTCCTCCCACTGATACCAATGATGGGGCACTATTCCTCCCACTGACACCAACAATGTGACCAAAAACTGGCAAAGAAAAGGTATCAAAAATATAATTTTTTTGGGGCGGGGCAGTTTGGAAATGTGGTCACCCTACTCAGATACGGCATTCCTTGTGAGGGGGTCTTCTGCCCACCCAAGTGTGCCCAAAGGACTGGGAAAGTCGGGTCGTCTATGCGGGTTTGGGAGACTGAGGCGGAGGCCAGGAAGCGAGGAGGTCCTTCAACTGAGGCTGAAGTGTGAGTAAAAGCCAGGTGGTTTGGTATTTTCCATTATCTTGCTGTAGAAGAACCTCTGTGTGTTTCTGTGAGGACTTTCCTCTATCCCCTTTGTTAGTAATAATGTGTGACGTGATCTCTGGAATTCATCTACCACAAGAGCCGCCCATCCCCCCACCACTATATATATTATATATACTGTATATGTACTCGGTGTTGGTGGTGACTTTCTCCACCTCCCAGAAGTGCTCCTCGTTCTCCTCGTTCTCCTCGTTCTCCTCGATCTTCATTGACCACATTTACCGGCTTTTATGCTTTTAAACAATCTGGTGTCTCGGCTTTGCTGCTCCTTTAAAGACTGTGATTGGAAGTCTTCGCCCCCCTCCCCCCCCCCCCCCCCCCCCCCCCGGTGGAGGAAGATCCGCCGTGTGAATTATTTAAGGTTGTCGGCCGTGACTTGTGTGAGAGCTTCTCTCCACAAAATGTACAAACAAGACATGAAATATTCATGTGAAACGCGTTGTGGTGAGGCCCCGGGCAGGAAACGGCACCCCCGAGGACTGAGCATTAGGAGGGGAGGCCGAGGATTCCTCCTCACACTTCAAATGATGGAGAAGAACCTTCTAGGTGCGGCGCCAGGACCAATCGCGTCACGCCGAGGACTCTGGGTAGTCCGGCCAGTCGGTAGACAAAGCATCTGTCGCCGCAGCAAGTCGCCGCAATGCACACGGGACGCGGGACTGGGATGTGGAGCGCCACGGAAAACTCTGCAGGTGAACATCGCAGGAGAGGGACCAAGTCTGCAGCGGAACCCCTTATCAGCGCCACTGTGTCCGCCCTACGCGTTTCCCTGTGTGACTCGACTGCAGCTAAACCCCCCTACCCTGCAATAAGCCAGACTCAGCTAGACCCCCCTACCCTGCAATAAGCCAGACTCAGCTAGACCCCCCTACCCTGCAATAAGCCAGACTCAGCTAGACCCCCCTACCCTGCAATAAGCCAGACTCAGCTAGACCCCCCTACCCTGCAATAAGCCAGACTCAGCTAGACCCCCCTACCCTGCAATAAGCCAGACTCAGCTAGACCCCCCTACCCTGCAATAAGCCAGACTCAGCTAGACCCCCCTACCCTGCAATAAGCCAGACTCAGCTAGACCCCCCTACCCTGCAATAAGCCAGACTCAGCTAGACCCCCCTACCCTGCAATAAGCCAGACTTGGCTAGACCCCCCTACCCTGCAATAAGCCAGACTTAGCTAGACCCCCCTACCCTGCAATAAGCCAGACTTAGCTAGACCCCCCTACCCTGCAATAAGCCAGACTTAGCTAGACCCCCCTACCCTGCAATAAGCCAGACTTAGCTAGACCCCCCTACCCTGCAATAAGCCAGACTTAGCTAGACCCCCCTACCCTGCAATAAGCCAGACTTAGCTAGACCCCCCTACCCTGCAATAAGCCAGACTTAGCTAGACCCCCCTACCCTGCAATAAGCCAGACTTAGCTAGACCCCCCTACCCTGCAATAAGCCAGACTCAGTGTCATCTGGAAGCTAACCCTCCTACCCTGCAATAAGCCAGACTCAGCTAGACCCCCCTACCCTGCAATAAGCCAGACTCAGTGTCATCTGGAAGCTAACCCTCCTACCCTGCAATAAGCCAGACTCAGCTAGACCCCCCTACCCTGCAATAAGCCAGACTCAGTGTAATCTGGAAGCTAACCCCCCCTACCCTGCAATAAGCCAAACTTAGCTAGACCCCCCTACCGTGCAATAAACCAGACTCAGTGTAATCTGGAAGCTAACTGATATATAAAATACACTTTTTATCTCTCAAAAAGTGTTTCCCAGAACTAAACCTGTCATCTGATTTCTAAATGGCTGCATTTGTAAAGTCCAAACGGCAATATAAAGGAAAAGCAGTGGTAAAAAAGCACTTGTGGGTTTACCCAATCTTGTTTTTTTTGTATAATTCTCCTTTAAAGGGGTGTGACAGGGGGCGTGTCCTATACCTGCATACTTTTGCTGATAGTTGCCCCTCATTCCCAGCTCAAAAAGTTGGGAGGTATGCTCCTACCCTGCAATAAGCCAGACTCAGTGTCATCCGGAAGCTAACCCTCCTACCCTGCAATAAGCCAGACTCAGTGTCATCCGGAAGCTAACCCTCCTACTCTGCAATAAACCAGACTCAGTGTCATCCAGAAGCTAACCCTCCTACTCTGCAATAAGCCAGACTCAGTGTCATCCGGAAGCTAACCCTCCTACTCTGCAATAAGCCAGACTCAGTGTCATCCGGAAGCTAACCCTCCTACTCTGCAATAAGCCAGACTCAGCCTCATCTTGAAGGTTTATTAACAAAACCAGGTGGTGAAACTATTAGGAAAAAACTGATAAATGTACATATAATCAGTATATGAAATATATAGAAGTTATACAAGGCCGTGGTTGTGGATTGACTTTGGAGTGTTCAATAGACAAGTGCAATTTGTTTCGTTAAAAATTAGTTTTTTGACAAAATTCGAGAAATTCATTAATCCGGAAATATTAGAATTAAGCAAAACCTCCTTTAGTGAATTTGTCCAAAAACGAAAACTCAAAAATTTGGAAATTAAGAACGAAAATCCGAAAATTCAAAACAACGAAAATCCAATAATAAGAGCGAAAATCTGGAAATTCGAAAACCCGAAATAATAATAATAACTATAAAATGATACGTTTTGGAATTTCCTTTCAAATTTGGCTGTTAGTGAACGTAACGAATACGAATTTATCCGAAGTTATAAATTATCTAAAATAATGAATGCTGCATCTAAACGAATGGAACGTAACAAATTAATAATAATAGATATTAAGAATAAAATCTTTTTTCGGATAAATTCATATTCGTTACATTCACTGACAGCCAAATTTGACAGGAAATTCAAATATCTATAATTTTATAGTTAGTTATTATTTTGGATTTTTAAAATTTTCAGATTTTCGGCATTTCAAATTTTCGGATTTTCAGGGTTTTCAAATTTTCAGATATACGTTCTTATTTTCGGATTTTTTAATTTTATAATTTCAGAATTTTCGAAATTATCGAAATAACGAACACCGCTTCTATACGAATGGAACATAAAGAATTTACATTTTTATGAAATTCCGAACTAATGATTTTCGATCACAACGAATAACTCCAAAAACGAAAAATAAAAAAAATGAATGAAACCAAAACAAACAAATTTTTGGGCTCTATTGGCCATTTCTGTCTTCAGCCACTAGGTGGGGCTGTACATTTCCTTTAGTGAGCTCTATGCAGTTGGAAGCTGTAATTGCCTGTTTGTTTTTTCTTTAGTTTTTTGTACTTCACAAACTAAAAAAAAGAAAACTAATGCGGCCGTCAAATATCTAAGAATTGGTAATCTGCAATATAATAAATGTTTGATTTTGTGTTGGGTCAGACTGGCCAATGGGACTGGTGGGAAGGAGCTTCATCTAAAGGACCATAAGGGGACATGAAGCCCATTGTAGACGAGGATTTCCCCCCCTCCAGGGAACTTTGAATTATTACTAAATCTCACCATATATGTGGATTAGACGACCCCCAAATACCGATATTCGCCAGTCCTACTGGACTCCACTGACATGGCCTCACATTTGTATTTCGCTCTCCTTCTCATTGACCGACCACCGACCACCGCCCAATCCCCCGCCCAATCCCCCGCCCAATCCCCCGCCCAACCCCCCGCCCGCGGAGCAATTGTCTTTGGGAAAACAGCTGGCGGAATCATCAGAACCAAAGACGCGGCGTGCGAGAAGCTCACGTACTTCTTACCTCGTTAATGATGTTCAAAAATACCTTAACCTGTCATTTCACTGCAGAATAATGACTCCCTGCTTCCCATAATTAGCCCAGCACTTCATTAAGTCCTGAAATGGCGCGTGCTGCGGTGACTGCTAAGGAGGAGCCGGAGACTGGCGTGCCGCTTAACCCGTTCACACGGTGACCGGAAATCTGACTTCGCACATCTCCTGCATTCTGGAGAACAGACCGGGATCGGGAGCGCCGCCGCTGGAAGCCAATCTGGCTCCACTGGGTTGTATAGAGCGGTCATCCTAACATGTTTCATCCCCTTCTAGGCTCCACCCCTCTCTGCCAAACCCATGACTGGTCTCCATTCCATGTCCTCCACCCCTCTCTACCAATCCCTCCACTGGCCTCCATTCAGTGTCCTCCACCCCTCTCTACCAATCCCTCCACTGACCTCCATTCAGTGTCCTCCACCCCTCTCTATCAATCCCTCCACTGACCTCCATTCAGTGTCCTCCACCCCTCTCTACCAATCCCTCCACTGACCTCCATTCAGTGTCCTCCACCCCTCTCTACCAATCCCTCCACTGACCTCCATTCATAGTCCTCCACCCCTCTCTACCAATCCCTCCACTGACCTCCATTCACTGTCCTCCACCCCTCTCCACCAATCCCCCCACTGACCTCCATTCAGTGTCCTCCACCCCTCTCTACCAATCCCTCCACTGACCTCCATTCAGTGTCCTCCACCCCTCTCTACCAATCCCCCCACTGACCTCCATTCAGTGTCCTCCACTCCTCTCTACCAATCCCTCCACTGACCTCCATTCAGTGTCCTCCACCCCTCTCTACCAATCCCTCCACTGACCTCCATTCAGTGTCCTCCACCCCTCTCTACCAATCCCTCCACTGACCTCCATTCAGTGTCCTCCACCCCTCTCTACCAATCCCCCCACTGACCTCCATTCAGTGTCCTCCACTCCTCTCTACCAATCCCTCCACTGACCTCCATTCAGTGTCCTCCACCCCTCTCTACCAATCCCTCCACTGACCTCCATTCAGTGTCCTCCACCCCTCTCTACCAATCCCTTCACTGGTCTCCATTCAGTGTCCTCCACCCCTCTCTACCAATCCCTCCACTGACCTCCATTCACTGTCCTCCACCCCTCTCCACCAATCCCCCCACTGACCTCCATTCAGTGTCCTCCACCCCTCTCTACCAATCCCTCCACTGACCTCCATTCAGTGTCCTCCACCCCTCTCTACCAATCCCTCCACTGACCTCCATTCAGTGTCCTCCACCCCTCTCTACCAATCCCCCCACTGACCTCCATTCAGTGTCCTCCACTCCTCTCTACCAATCCCTCCACTGACCTCCATTCAGTGTCCTCCACCCCTCTCTACCAATCCCTCCACTGACCTCCATTCAGTGTCCTCCACCCCTCTCTACCAATCCCTCCACTGACCTCCATTCAGTGTCCTCCACCCCTCTCTACCAATCCCTCCACTGGTCTCCATTCAGTGTCCTCCACCCCTCTCTACCAATCCCTCCACTGACCTCCATTGAGTGTCCTCCACCCCTCTCTACCAATCCCTCCACTGACCTCCATTGAGTGTCCTCCACCCCTCTCTACCAATCCCTCCACTGACCTCCATTGAGTGTCCTCCACCCCTCTCTACCAATCCCTCCACTGACCTCCATTCAATGTCTTCCACCGCTCTCTACCAATCCCTCCACTGACCTCCATTCAATGTCCTCCACCCCTCTCTACCAATCCCACCACTGACCTCCATTCCATGTCCTCCACCCCTCTCTACCAATCCCTCCACTGACCTCCATTCAGTGTCCTCCACCCCTCTCTACCAATCCCTCCACTAACCTCCATTCCATGTCCTCCACCCCTCTCTACCAATCCCTTCACTGGTCTCCATTCAGTGTCCTCCACCCCTCTCTACCAATCCCTTCACTGGCCTCCATTCAGTGTCCTCCACCCCTCTCCACCAATCCCTCCACTGACCTCCATTCAGTGTCCTCCACCCCTCTACCAATCCCTCCACTGATCTCCATTCAGTGTCCTCCACCCCTCTCCACCAATCCCTCCACTGACCTCCATTCAGTGTCCTCCACCCCTCTACCAATCCCTCCACTGATCTCCATTCAGTGTCCTCCACACCTCTCTGCCACCTAACACCAACATACAAAACCATCCACAGAGCTCCGTGCTACATGACCAATCTCATCGCAAATTATCAGCCCAACCATCCTTCCTGCTCCTCCCAAGTCCTCCTGCTCTCTAGCTCCCTCTCCTTCCTTGTCTCCGGGTCTTCTCCAGAGCCTCTCCCATCCTCTGGACTCCCCCACCCCTGAATCTGAGACTGAAACCAAAATGTAATCATCTGGATTGAGATTTTTTCTAAGCTGGACCAAAATAGTTCTGGAACTAGTTGCTGTGACTTTGAGATATGACCGGAACTCATTGGAAAACATGGGGAGCGACTTTTCATGTGACTCCGGGGTCCAAAGTCACATGACAAGTTTCAAAAGTGTGAATGGGGCCTAAGGTAAGAAAAACGTTATCACAAAAGAGGTCCATCAGGACTTGAAGTGAGAGGAGAGACATACCGGACCGAACGGCTGCTGACGGACCGCACGGCTGCTGACGGACCGCACGGCTGCTGACGGACCGCACGGCTGCTGACGGACCGCACGGCTGCTGACGGACCGCACGGCTGCTGACGGACCGAACGGCTGCTGACGGACCGAACGGCTGCTGACGGACCGAACGGCTGCTGACGGACCGAACGGCTGCTGACGGACCGCACGGCTGCTGACGGACCGCACGGCTGCTGACGGACCGCACGGCTGCTGACGGACCGCACGGCTGCTGACGGACCGCACGGCTGCTGACGGACCGAACGGCTGCTGACGGACTGCACGGCTGCTGACGGACCGAATGGCCGCTGACGGACCGCACGGCTGCTGACGGACCGCACGGCCGCTGACGGACCGCACGGCTGCTGACGGACCGCACGGCTGCTGACGGACCGAACGGCTGCTGACGGACCGAACGGCTGCTGACGGACCGAACGGCTGCTGACGGACCGCACGGCTGCTGACGGACCGGACGGCTGCTGACGGACCGCACGGCTGCTGACGGACCGCACGGCTGCTGACGGACCGCACGGCTGCTGACGGACCGCACGGCTGCTGACGGACCGCACGGCTGCTGACGGACCGAACGGCTGCTGACGGACTGCACGGCTGCTGACGGACCGAATGGCCGCTGACGGACCGCACGGCTGCTGACGGACCGCACGGCCGCTGACGGACCGCACGGCTGCTGACGGACCGAATGGCCGCTGACGGACCGCACGGCTGCTGACGGACCACACGGCTGCTGACGGACCGCAGACGTAAATCTTCACATTCCAGAAACATCTGATCCTGGCTGGTCTGACACCTCCTCATCTCCGGGACCTCAGGAAACCCTCTCTGGATAATAGCAGGACACATTGTAATTAGGGGTAATTGGCCAGAGACGGAGTAATTACAGCGCTGGGAGCTGCAGAATGTCGCAGAGTTTCTGTTGGGAGAGCCGCGGTCGGCATTTATCTAAATGGGAGGACAGACACAAGTCAACAAACAATTAACCCAAAACCAACAAACCGCCAATTTGAGGAGCAAGGAAATCATGACATGGAATATTAAATGGATGGGGCCGCGGGGGACGCGGGGGCTGCGGGGGACGCGGGGGCTGCGGGGGACGCGGGGGCTGCGGGGGACGCGGGGGCTGCGTGGGACGCGGGGGACGCGGGGGCTGCGGGGGACGCAGGGAACAGATGCAGCACGCGGTTTACTGCACAGAACCATAACCCACCAATCCGATTGGCCCTTTATTAAAGGATAACTCCACCTTCATAGAAAAAATGATATAAGCACATTTCACATCTGAGCAATTTTCTACTTGAGGCTTTAAACGCTCAACAAGCCGAATCCCATTCACTTCAATGGCCCCGTTCACACCTGAGCGTTCCCTCGTCTGTCGCTGACAAGCGCACAGGAGCTTCTTTTTGGCAGATGACAAACGTTTTGTGCCCCATAGACTTCAATAGAAACTCCTGACTTCAGCGTTTTACAAGCATTTTCTGCTCACATAGCAGCTCCCGCCCCTAATCCTCCCTCCTCCCCCTAGTGCTTTCTATTGGCTAAACAAAAACTCCTGAAGCTGAAAAAAGCTGGTAATACACGCCTAAAACACGAAACAAAAAGCTGCAAAAAATCTTTTAAAAACACCAAAAAAAACGCCAATAAATCGATATGCTTAGATGTGGATGGAGCCTTACAAATACGATTGTACACAAGTCACATTATAATGGAATGTTATTGTGATCTTTCCAATCCTCAGCCACTAAAATATAATATGGCCACCTGGAGGCGCTCTGTACACAGATGGTGTATAAAACACCATTTCCTGCTCGTGTGATTGGCTCACTCTGATTTTAGGGATCCCCTGCAATAGTAATTTCAGTTTTGGTGAGATTTTCCCCCAAGGGTTAAATACTTTGAAAGGGATTCAGACCCTGCAACTTTCCTCATCAGAACACTGAGAGTGCACCAGGTGATTATAATGAGCCAGACCCCTCCCATTCACTAACCTCAGACCACTCCCATTCATTAACCTCAGACCTCTCCCATTCATTAACCTCAGACCCCTCCCATTCATTAACCTCAGACACCTCCCATTCACTAACCTCAGATCCCTCCCATTCACTAACCTCAGATCCCTCCCATTCACTAACCTCAGACCCCTCCCATTCATTAACCTCAGACCCCTCCCATTAACTAACCTCAGACCCCTCCCATTCATTAACCTCAGACCCCTCCCATTCATTAACCTCAGACTCCTCCCATTCATTAACCTCAGACCCCTCCCATTCATTAACCTCAGACCCCTCCCATTCATTAACCTCAGACCCCCCCATTCATTAACCTCAGACCCCCCCCAATCACTAACCTCAGACCCCTCCCATTCACTAACCACAGACCCCTCCCATTCACTATCCTCAGACCCCTCCCATTCACTATCCTCAGACCCCTCCCATTCACTAACCACAGACCCCTCCCATTCACATACCTCAGACCCCTCCCATTCACTAACCACAGACCCCTTCCATTCACTATCCTCAGACCCCTCCCATTCACTATCCTCAGACCCCTCCCATTCACATACCTCAGACCCCTCCCATTCACATACCTCAGACCCCTCCCATTCACTAACCTCAGACCCCGCCCATTCACATACCTCAGACCCCTCCCATTCACATACCTCAGACCCCTCCCATTCACTAACCTCAGACCCCGCCCATTCACTAACCTCAGACCCCTCTCCCCCATTCACTAACCTCAGACCCCTCCCCCCCATTCACTAACCTCAAACCCCTCCCATTCAGAATCAGTCTGCACAGGACAATTTCTTCAGAATAACAAAAGTTGGGAATCTGCAATGTACATTCATCACCCAGAGGGGGGAGGGGTTATCTTGACAAAGGTGGAGTTACTCTTTAAGCTGATTACTATGAAGATTTTTAAAGGTGTATATAGAGCGGGTTGTTTCATTCACACCAGAGGGGTGAGACACAATACTCATCACCCCCAATAGAGCCCCATGTCCTGCATCCCACCAATGGGGAGCGATGTACAATGAATGGCACCATAACACATCACACACGGAGGAGGTGCCGCGCCATGCGTTGTGGCGAAACCCAGCAAGTGTGAATGGTCCCCGAATGAGAGAACTGAAAACACCCGAAATACCCCCCAAAACCACTCAGTGTGGCGCCTTATAATAATGTGCAAAAAAATGCATTGTGATCGGGGTCCCGCCCACTGTACAACATTGTAATCGGGGTCCCACCCACCGTACAGAATTGTGATCGGGGTCCCGCCCACCGTACAGAATTGTGATCGGGGTCCCCCCCACTGTACAACATTGTAATCGGGGTCCCACCCACCGTACAGAATTGTGATCGGGGTCCCGCCCACCGTACAGAATTGTGATCGGTGTCCCGCCCACTGTACAACATTGTAATCGGGGTCCCACCCACCGTACAGAATTGTGATCGGGGTCCCGCCCACTGTACAACATTGTAATCGGGGTCCCACCCACCGTACAGAATTGTGATCGGGGTCCCGCCCACTGTACAACATTGTAATCGGGGTCCCACCCACCGTACAGAATTGTGATCGGGGTCCCGCCCACCGTACAGAATTGTGATCGGGGTCCCGCCCACCGTACAGAATTGTGATCGGGGTCCCGCCCACCGTACAGAATTGTGATCGGGGTCCCACCCACCGTACAGAATTTCCCTCCCACCATACAGAATGGTGATCGGGGTCCCGCCCACCGTACAGAATTGTGATCGGGGTCCCGCCCACTGTACAGAATTGTGATCGGGGTCCCACCCACCATACAGAATTTCCCTCCCACCATACAGAATGGTGATCGGGGTCCCGCCCACCGTACAGAATTGTGATCGGGGTCCCGCCCACTGTACAACATTGTAATCGGGGTCCAACCCACCGTACAGAATTGTGATCGGGGTCCCGCCCACCGTACAGAATTGTGATCGGGGTCCCGCCCACTGTACAACATTGTAATCGGGGTCCCACCCACCATACAGAATTGTGATCGGGGTCCCGCCCACTGTACAACATTGTAATCGGGGTCCCACCCACCGTACAGAATTGTGATCGGGGTCCCGCCCACTGTACAACATTGTAATCGGGGTCCCACCCACCGTACAGAATTGTGATCGGGGTCCCGCCCACTGTACAACATTGTAATCGGGGTCCCACCCACCGTACAGAATTGTGATCGGGGTCCCACCCACCGTACAGAATTGTGATCGGGGTCCCGCCCACCGTACAGAATTGTGATCGGGGTCCCGCCCACCGTACAGAATTGTGATCGGGGTCCCACCCACCGTACAGAATTTCCCTCCCACCATACAGAATGGTGATCGGGGTCCCGCCCACCGTACAGAATTGTGATCGGGGTCCCGCCCACTGTACAGAATTGTGATCGGGGTCCCACCCACCATACAGAATTTCCCTCCCACCATACAGAATGGTGATCGGGGTCCCGCCCACCGTACAGAATTGTGATCGGGGTCCCGCCCACTGTACAACATTGTAATCGGGGTCCCACCCACCGTACAGAATTGTGATCGGGGTCCCGCCCACCGTACAGAATTGTGATCGGGGTCCCGCCCACTGTACAACATTGTAATCGGGGTCCCACCCACCGTACAGAATTGTGATCGGGGTCCCGCCCACCGTACAGAATTGTGATCGGGGTCCCGCCCACTGTACAGAATTGTGATCGGGGTCCCACCCACCGTACAGAATTTCCCTCCCACCATACAGAATGGTGATCGGGGTCCCGCCCACCGTACAGAATTGTGATCGGGGTCCCGCCCACCATACAGAATTGTGATCGGGGTCCCGCCCACCGTACAGAATTGTGATCGGGGTCCCGCCCACCGTACAGAATTGTGATCGGGGTCCCGCCCACCGTACAGAATTGTGATCGGGGTCCCGCCCACTGTACAACATTGTGATCGGGGTCCCGCCCACCGTACAGAATTGTGATCGGGGTCCCGCCCACTGTACAACATTGTGATCGGGGTCCCACCCACCATACAGAATTGTGATCGGGGTCCCACCCACTGTACAACATTGTGATCGGGGTCCCGCCCACCGTACAACATTGTGATCGGGGTCCCGCCCACTGTACAACATTGTGATCGGGGTCCCGCCCACTGTACAACATTGTGATCGGGGTCCCGCCCACTGTACAACATTGTGATCGGGGTCCCGCCCACCGTACAGAATTGTGATCGGGGTCCCCCCCACTGTACAACATTGTGATCGGGGTCCCGCCCACCGTACAGAATTGTGATCGGGGTCCCGCCCACCGTACAGAATTGTGATCGGGGTCCCGCCCACTGTACAACATTGTGATCGGGGTCCCGCCCACTGTACAACATTGTGATCGGGGTCCCGCCCACCGTACAGAATTGTGATCGGGGTCCCGCCCACTGTACAACATTGTGATCGGGGTCCCGCCCACTGTACAACATTGTGATCGGGGTCCCGCCCACTGTACAACATTGTGATCGGGGTCCCGCCCACCGTACAGAATTGTGATCGGGGTCCCGCCCACCGTACAGAATTGTGATCGGGGTCCCGCCCACCGTACAGAATTGTGATCGGGGTCCCGCCCACCGTACAGAATTGTGATCGGGGTCCCGCCCACCGTACAGAATTGTGATCGGGGTCCCGCCCACCGTACAGAATTGTGATCGGGGTCCCGCCCACCGTACAGAGTTGTGATCGGGGTCCCGCCCACCTTACAGAGTTGTGATCGGGGTCCCGCTCACCATACAGAGTTGTGATCAGGGTCCCGCCCACTGTACAACATTGTGATCGGGGTCCTGCCCACCGTACAGAGTTGTGATCAGGGTCCCGCCCACTGTACATCATTGTGATCGGGGTCCTGCCCACTGTACAGAGTTGTGATCAGGGTCCCGCCCACCGTACATCATTGTGATCGGGGTCCCGCCCACCGTAGAGAGTTGTGATCGGGGTCCCGCTCACCATACAGAGTTGTGATCAGGGTCCCGCCCACTGTACAACATTGTGATCGGGGTCCCGCCCACCGTACAGAGTTGTGATCAGGGTCCCGCCCACTGTACATCATTGTGATCGGGGTCCCGCCCACTGTACATCATTGTGATCGGGGTCCCGCCCACCGTACAGAGTTGTGATCAGGGTCCCGCCCACTGTACATCATTGTGATCGGGGTCCCGCCCACTGTACATCATTGTGATCGGGGTCCCGCCCACTGTACATCATTGTGATCGGGGTCCCGCCCACTGTACATCATTGTGATCAGGGTCCCGCCCACCGTACATCATTGTGATCGGGGTCCCGCCCACCGTAGAGAGTTGTGATCGGGGTCCCGCCCACTGTACAGAATTGTGATTGGGGTCCCGCCCACTGTACCACAGCCGCCATTGCATGAAGCACAGTTCGGCATGCGTTGTGGTTCAGGTTAAAGGAAAGGAAGGCGTCTGCGCGGCGTTGCAGTAATATAACGTCACTGAAGAGCGATCTCCAAGTTTCTGATTGGACAAAATTTTGTGGCAAACTTAATTTCACCCCCAATCCCAACCCCCGATACGTCCTCAGTGACAGCGAATCCACGGACCCCGCTGCATCAGGATGACGGGATGGCGACTATATTATACCTCGTGTACTTCCGACTTTAGCAGCGTCACGCAATCCGGTGGACCAGCACCAAGTATTTTGTCATTCTCTGCGGATTCTATATTTGTCATGCGGCGGCTGCGATCGCTGTACGGCGACGACGCGTTCCGACCTCCTATTAACCCCAATGGAGATGATTACAGAGGCTTCCCTTCCAATCTCCCCGACCTTTTCTTATGCTAATAGACCATCAATTTTAATTGTCGCTGTTCGGACGCCGCGGACCCGGAGCGGAGAGGCGCATGTTTACTTGTTGTGTTGAAATTGTTGTGTAAATAATGAATTCATAGTCAGTCATCGCAGCTGAGTGTCTCCGAGCGGCCAGGGTGTCACCGAGCAGCCGACGAGTGTCACCGAGCAGCCGAGTGTCACCGAGCGGCCGAGTGTCACCGAGCAGCTGAGTGTCACCGAGCAGCCGACGAGTGTCACCGAGCAGCCGAGTGTCACCGAGCAGCCGAGTGTCACCGAGCAGCTGAGTGTCACCGAGCAGCCGAGTGTCACCGAGCAGCCGGGTGTCACCGAGCAGCCAGGGTGTCACCGAGCAGCCGACGAGTGTCACCGAGCAGCCGAGTGTCACCGAGCAGCCGAGTGTCACCGAGCAGCCGGGTGTCACCGAGCAGCCGGGTGTCACCGAGCAGCCGACGAGTGTCACCGAGCAGCCGGGTGTCACCGAGCAGCCGACGAGTGTCACCGAGCAGCCGGGTGTCACCGAGCAGCCGACGAGTGTCACCGAGCAGCCGAGTGTCACCGAGCAGCCGAGTGTCACCGAGCAGCCAGGGTGTCACCAAGCAGCTGACGAGTGTCACCGAGCGGCCAGGGTGTCACCAAGCAGCCGATGAATGTCACCGAGCAGCTGATTGTCACCGAGCAACCGAGTGTCTCCAAGCGGCCGGGTGTCACCGAGCAGCCGAGTGTCACCGAGCGGATGGGATGTCACTTCATGTTCCATTTATAAAACGATTTATTTAATTTATCGTTTTATTGTTACAAATAATGAACTCCGGGGAACAGCGGAACCCGCAGATGGAATGATGGAGGATTTCTATTCATGTCCATCCATTCCTGAGATTTATACAGCTCTGCCACACAGCACAACCCTGTGTTCTTCTGCATACGAAGCACGGGTCCTTCTGGAGAGAGACTGCTGCTTCCACACACAGAGCACAGGTCCTTCTCTGCGGAGAGACCGCTGCTGCTTCCACACACAGAGCACAGGTCCTTCTCTGCGGAGAGACCGCTGCTTCCACACACAGAGCACAGGTCCTTCTCTGCGGAGAGACCGCTGCTGCTTCCACACACAGAGCACAGGTCCTTCTCTGCGGAGAGACCGCTGCTTCCACACACAGAGCACAGGTCCTTCTCTGTGGAGAGACCGCTGCTTCCACACACAGAGCACAGGTCCTTCTCTGCGGAGAGACCGCTGCTTCCACACACAGAGCACAGGTCCTTCTCTGCGGAGAGACCGCTGCTTCCACACACAGAGCACAGGTCCTTCTGGAGAGACCGCTGCTTCCACACACAGAGCACAGGTTCTTCTCTGCGGAGAGACCGCTGCTTCCACACACAGAGCACAGGTTCTTCTCTGCGGAGAGACCGCTGCTTCCACACACAGAGCACAGGTCCTTCTCTGCGGAGAGACCGCTGCTTCCACACACAGAGCACAGGTCCTTCTCTGTGGAGAGACCGCTGCTTCCACACACAGAGCACAGGTCCTTCTCTGCGGAGAGACCGCTGCTTCCACACACAGAGCACAGGTCCTTCTCTGCGGAGAGACCACTGCTTCCACACACAGAGCACAGGTCCTTCTCTGCGGAGAGACCGCTGCTTCCACACACAGAGCACAGGTCCTTCTCTGCGGAGAGACCGCTGCTGCTTCCACACACAGAGCACAGGTCCTTCTCTGCGGAGAGACCACTGCTTCCACACACAGAGCACAGGTCCTTCTCTGTGGAGAGACCGCTGCTTCCACACACAGAGCACAGGTCCTTCTGGAGAGAGACCGCTGCTTCCACACACAGAGCACAGGTCCTTCTCTGCGGAGAGACCGCTGCTGCTTCCACACACAGAGCACAGGTCCTTCTCTGCGGAGAGACCACTGCTTCCACACACAGAGCACAGGTTCTTCTCTGCGGAGAGACCGCTGCTTCCACACACAGAGCACAGGTCCTTCTCTGCGGAGAGACCGCTGCTTCCACACACAGAGCACAGGTCCTTCTCTGTGGAGAGACCGCTGCTTCCACACACAGAGCACAGGTTCTTCTCTACGGAGAGACCGCTGCTTCCACACACAGAGCACAGGTCCTTCTCTGCGGAGAGACCGCTGCTTCCACACACAGAGCACAGGTCCTTCTCTGTGGAGAGACCACTGCTTCCACACACAGAGCACAGGTCCTTCTCTGTGGAGAGACCGCTGCTTCCACACACAGAGCACAGGTTCTTCTCTACGGAGAGACCGCTGCTTCCACACACAGAGCACAGGTCCTTCTCTGTGGAGAGACCACTGCTTCCACACACAGAGCACAGGTCCTTCTCTGTGGAGAGACCGCTGCTTCCACACACAGAGCACAGGTTCTTCTCTGCGGAGAGACCGCTGCTTCCACACACAGAGCACAGGTCCTTCTCTGTGGAGAGACCGCTGCTTCCACACACAGAGCACAGGTCCTTCTCTGCGGAGAGACCACTGCTTCCACACACAGAGCACAGGTCCTTCTCTGTGGAGAGACCGCTGCTTCCACACACAGAGCACAGGTCCTTCTCTGCGGAGAGACCGCTGCTTCTACACACAGAGCACAGGTCCTTCTCTGGAGAGAGACCGCTGCTTCCACACACACAGCACAGGTCCTTCTCTGCGGAGAGACCGCTGCTTCTACACACAGAGCACAGGTCCTTCTCTGGAGAGAGACCGCTGCTTCCACACACACAGCACAGGTCCTTCTCTGCGGAGAGACCGCTGCTTCCACACACACAGCACAGGTCCTTCTCTGCGGAGAGACCGCTGCTTCCACACACACAGCACAGGTCCTTCTCTGCACCCTGCTGGCAGGTGACGGCTTTTACTGCTCGGGTTGTGGCTGCTTTCTAAAGGAATGAAGAAGAATCCTTCCCCATGGAGGTCATCCACGTAATCTGTACCCCCCGCCGCTCGGCGCACACTGCGGATCCTGCCGCGGCACTGGAATTGGCACCTCCGCAGGCGCTCATTGCGGATTCTCTGGAGCTCAGTGACAGCCGGAGGGATGTATGGACACGTCATCCCCCCTTGTACAGTATTCTAAAGACTGTACGGGGGAGGGGGGAGGGGCGATTTTGGCTGCCCGCCACGAAGCAGGTGATTGGCTGACAGCTCCGGCGCTGACAAATGCGCACGTCTTCCCTCGCTAATGTTTGCCGACATGGAGCCGCGCCGCAGAGCCGGGGAGATGAATTGTAAACAAGAATCGATTTGTTTCTCTTTTCCCTCCCAATGCACACGAGCCGCAATGAAACGTATGGATCCGCCGCTCTCCCCCACCGCCGCCCCGCCCACCTGTCAGCCGCCGAGCCGCGCAAATTAACAGGCGGCCTTAACGAGCTTACCGCGTGATGACGCCATCGATCCGCCGAGCCCCCCGATTGAGCCGCCATGGCTTTGCAGAGACTCTTCACCTAATGCCGCGTACACGCGTAGCGGACTCTCCGCCGGACTTTCCGAACCGGCTACTTGCCCACACACGGCACTTTTTCAGCGGACTTGTCCTCATCAACATGGGGACAGCATAGACCCGCGCACGGCCCGATCGTCCGCCGAAATGCGAGTCCGGCGGGAAGATTGGAGTGCAAAACTACTTTCTAAGTCCGCCGTACTTTTGGGTAAAAAAAGTCCGCCGGAGGCCACACACGGGGGGATCGTCCGACGGACTTGAGTTTGCCGGACTTTTCCACCCGATTGAGCGTGTGTACGCGGCATAAAATGTCCTTCCACCTTTCTCTGAAATGAGACTGTGACATCATCACTGTGTGACATCATCAACCTCCATCATCACCGTGTGACATCATCAACCTCCATCATCACCGTGTGACATCATCAACCTCCATCATCACCGTGTCACATCATCACCGTGTGACATCATCAACCTCCATCATCACCGTGTGACATCATCACCGTGTGACATCATCAACCTTCATTATCACCGTGTGACATCATCACCGTGTGACATCATCAACCTTCATCATCACCGTGTGACATCATCACCGTGTGACATCATCAACCTCCATCATCACCGTGTCACATCATCACCATGTCACATCATCAACCTCCATTATCACCGTGTGACATCATCACCATCATCACCATATGACATCATCACCATGTACAGTATGTGACAAAAGTAAGTACACCCCTCAGTGACATTTCTTCTCTCTTTTCATGTGACAACACTGAAGAAATGACACTTGTCTACAATGTAAAGTAGTGAGTGTACAGCTTGTATAACAGTGTAAATTTCCTGTCCCCTCAAAATAACTCAACACACAGCCATTAATGTCTAAACCGCTGGCAACAAAAGTCAGTACACCCCTAAGTGAAAATCTCCAAACTGGGCCCAAAGTGTCAATATTTTGTGTGGCCGCCATTATTTTCCAGCACTGCCTTCACCCTCTTGGGCATGGAGGTCAGCAGAGCTTCACAGGTCACCACTGGAGTCCTCTTCCCCTCCCCCATGATGACATCACAGAGCTGGTGGGTGTTGGAGACCTTCCCCTCCTCCACCTCCCATTAGAGGATGTCCCACAGACCTAAACCCTATTGATCATCTGTGGGACATCCTCAAGCGGAAGGTGGAGGAGGGGAAGGTCTCCAACATCCACCAGCTCTGTGATGTCATCATGGGGGAGGGGAAGAGGACATGCTTGGCCAGTCCATCACCTTTACCCTCAGCTTCTTTAGCAAGGCAGTGGTGGTGTTGGAGGTGTGTTTGGGGAGGTTATCATGTTGGAATACTGCCCTGCGGTCCAGTCTCTGAAGGGAGGGGGTCATGCTCTGCTTCAGTATGTCAAGTATGAGACCTTGTAACACTAACGAGTCACATGACACCGGGGAGGGAAAATGGCTAATTGGGCCCAATTGGGAGATTTTCACTTCGGGGTGTCCTGACTTTTGTCAGATATTGGATAAAGCCTCTCCATAGGAAATGTAAAGGTTGCTGAGATTTTCCTGATAATGATCATTTCCTTTTTTTCTTAAATAAATCCTTTTCATTATATATCTTATTTTCTACCAGTGATTAAAGAGGAGCTCCGCCCCCCTGGAAAACGGAAAGTCAGAAGCTGCGAATATTTTACCTGCTGACTTTTATAATTAGGAAACAGAGCCTGGAAAAAGTATTCATACCCCCCGACATTCCCCACATTTTGTTACATCCAGAACCATAAATGTATTTTATTGGGATTTTATGTGAGGGACCAACACAAAGTGTCACATAATTGAGAAGTGGAAGGAAAATGATACAAATAAATATATGAAAAGTGTGGGGGAGGGGCATTTGTATGGCGCCCCCCGGAGACAATACTTTGTAGAACCCCCTTTCTCTACAAGTCTTTTTGGGGGTGTCTCTACCAGCTTTGCCCATCTAGAGAGGACATTTCTGCCCATTCTTCTTCTTTGTAGAATATCTCGCGCTCTGTCAGATTGGATGGAGAGCGTCTGTGATCAGCAATTTTCAAGTCTTGCCACAGATTCTCAATGGGATTTAGGTCTGGACTGTGACTGGGCCATTCTAACACATGAATATGCTTTGATGTAAACCAGTGAGCTCCAAACTACGGCCCTCCAGCTGTTGAGGAACTACACGTCCCAGGAGGCCTTGTAAAACTCTGACATTCACAGACATGACTGGGCATGATGGGAATTGTAGTTTGTGAACAACTGGAGGGCCGCAGTTTGGAGACTCCGGAACCTCTCCATTGTAGCTCTGGCTGGATTTACCTTTTTGGTTGTAACATGACAAAATGTGGGAAATGTCAAGGGGTATGAATACTTTTTCAAGGCACCGTACCTGTGCAGGGATCCCTGTGTCTGTATGATGGGCAGCTTCCCGCTCACCTGCAGCAGTGCATCCACCTCTCCCTACGTCTGTACGATGGGAGGGAATTGGCGCAGTCACCACTCCCTGTGTCTGTATGACGGGAGATGAGAGGGAATTGGCGCAGTCACCACTCCCTGTGTCTGTATGACGGGAGATGAGAGGGAATTGCCGCAGTCACCACTCCCTGTGTCTGTATGACGGGAGATGAGAGGGAATTGGCGCAGTCACCTCTCCCTGCGTCTGTACGATGGGAGGGAATTGGCGCAGTCACCTCTCCCTGCATCTGTACGATGGGAGATGAGAGGGAATTGGCGCAGTCACCTCTCCCTGCATCTGTATGACGGGAGATGAGAGGGTATTGGCGCAGTCACCTCTCCCTGCGTCTGTATGACGGGAGATGAGAGGGAATTGGCGCAGTCACCTCTCCCTACGTCTGTACGATGGGAGGGAATTGCCGCAGTCACCACTCCCTGCATCTGTATGACGGGAGATGAGAGGGTATTGGCCCAGTCACCTCTCCCTGCGTCTGTATGACGGGAGATGAGAGGGAATTGGCGCAGTCACCTCTCCCTACGTCTGTACGATGGGAGGGAATTGCCGCAGTCACCACTCCCTGTGTCTGTACGATGGGAGATGAGAGGGAATTGGCGCAGTCACCTCTCCCTGTGTCTGTACGATGGGAGATGAGAGGGAATTGGCGCAGTCACCTCTCCCTGCATCTGTATGATGGGAGATGAGAGGGTATTGGCGCAGTCACCTCTCCCTGCGTCTGTATGACGGGAGATGAGAGGGAATTGGCGCAGTCACCTCTCCCTACGTCTGTACGATGGGAGGGAATTGCCGCAGTCACCACTCCCTGCATCTGTATGACGGGAGATGAGAGGGTATTGGCCCAGTCACCTCTCCCTGCGTCTGTATGATGGGAGATGAGAGGGAATTGGCGCAGTCACCTCTCCCTACGTCTGTACGATGGGAGGGAATTGCCGCAGTCACCACTCCCTGTGTCTGTACGATGGGAGATGAGAGGGAATTGGCGCAGTCACCACTCCCTACGTCTGTACGATGGGAGGGAATTGGCGCAGTCACCACTCCCTGTGTCTGTATGACGGGAGATGAGAGGGAATTGGCGCAGTCACCAGAGGACAGGACTCAGAGGTAATTTTATTAGCACTGCGCACACTTGCGAATCCACCAGCAAAAAATGAATTACCATCACGCCTTTCCCTCCCCAACCCCCGCATTATGCATTTCACGCGCTCCACCATCCCTACAGCGCCACAGCGCCACCCGCAGGCAGACGGAGAAACAACCACACCCAGCGCCCAGGAACTGAGCAGAAAAACAAGAGAGGAGCGAGAGATCAGTGACATCCATTCCCGGTGTCCTATCATATATGGTCCCCCATCAGATAGTGTCCTCTGTGTAGTGCGCATGCGCAGTACACCATCCAAGTGGACATAGAGTTGGAATATAAAAGAGCCGAGCGCAGCAAGGCGGAGCCCGAAGCGTGGCGAGCGCAGCGAGGGGCCCTCTAATTTTCCCAGCCCTATGTCTGCTTGGATGGTGGGGCCACCACCTCCACTCACCGCGCAGGCGCCGTTCATCTTCGGAGATTTTCCGAAGCTTCTTCTGCCCCGTACTGCGGCGCACACTATATGATGGCAGGACACTATCTGCCAGAACACCGGCCAACGCACGCTCCTCAACCCGCGCACGTGCTATTCTGATTGGGTTGCCAGCGCACCTCAACGCATGACGACGACCTGCGCCATTCTATTCCTGCAATGAATGCACAACACACTACAAGAGGGGGCGGGGACAAGACCAGTCCCCCTGCTCAATGAGAGAGAGCAGAGCTATGGGAGGGGCCAAGCAGGTCCCACCCACTACAGGAGGGGGTGGGGACAAGACCAGTCCCCCTGCAAAAGGAGAGAGGGCGGCAGTGGGCGGTCTTTATTACAGGAAGTCTCACACAGGATGACAGCACAGATCTGGGAGGAGATTCCGGAAGACGTCACATGTACAAATCACAGAAATAAATGAAATCCAAGCAGTGTAACTCCCTGAATGTGACCTGTTATCAGCCTCTTCCAGTCTCTGTACAGCAGAGCTCAGACTGGGAGAGAGGGAAGCAGCACAAGGACCTCAATCAGTTGTGCTGCAGTGCAGTGAAAGCCTGCCAATAGGAGGAGAGAGCAGGTCTTCTACCCCACCAGACAGGGCTGTGCTGTGCGGCTGAGCTGTGTAAATTTTAGGACTGGATGGACAGAAATATAAATCCTTTGGCAGGTAAATAATCCAGCAGGTATGTGTTCATCTCTGTCTGTATATACTGTATAATATACCTCTGTATACTATATATATAATATTATATACCTCTATATACTATATATAATATGATATACTTCTATATACTGTATATATACTATTATGTACCTCTGTATACTATGTATACTATATATATATACGGTATGATGTCACACTCTGTACGCTGTATCCTCTGTATACTGTGTATATATATATATACGGTATGATGTAACACTCTGTATCCTCTGTATACTGTGTATATATATATATATATATATATATACGGTATGATGTCACACTCTGTATCCTCTATACTGTGTATATATATATATATACGGTATGATGTCACACTCTGTACGCTGTATCCTCTGTATACTGTGTATATATATATATATATACGGTATGATGTCACACTCTGTATCCTCTGTATACTGTGTATATATATATATATATATATATATATATATACGGTATGATGTCACACTCTGTATCCTCTATACTGTGTATATATATATATATATATATATACGGTATGATGTCACACTCTGTACGCTGTATCCTCTGTATACTGTGTATATATATATACGGTATGATGTAACACTCTGTATCCTCTGTATACTGTGTATATATATATATACGGTATGATGTCACACTCTGTACGCTGTATCCTCTATACTGTGTATATATATATACGGTATGATGTCACACTCTGTATCCTCTATACTGTGTATATATATATACGGTATGATGTAACACTCTGTATCCTCTGTATACTGTGTATATATATATACGGTATGATGTAACACTCTGTATCCTCTGTATACTGTGTATATATATATACGGTATGATGTCACACTCTGTATCCTCTATACTGTGTATATATATATACGGTATGATGTAACACTCTGTATCCTCTGTATACTGTGTGTATATATATATATATATACGGTATGATGTCACACTCTGTACGCTGTATCCTCTGTATACTGTGTATATATATATATATATATATACGGTATGATGTCACACTCTGTATCCTCTATACTGTGTATATATATATACGGTATGATGTCACACTCTGTATCCTCTGTATACTGTGTATATATATATATACGGTATGATGTCACACTCTGTACGCTGTATCCTCTGTATACTGTGTGTATATATATATATATATATGGTGTGATGGGGTGCTCTGTACGCTGTATCCTCTGTATACTGTGTGTATATATATATATACGGTATGATGTCACACTCTGTATCCTCTGTATACTGTGTATATATATATATATACGGTATGATGTAACACTCTGTATCCTCTGTATACTGTGTATATATATATATATACGGTATGATGTCACACTCTGTATCCTCTGTATACTGTGTATATATATATATATATACGGTATGATGTCACACTCTGTATCCTCTATACTGTGTATATATATATATATATATATACGGTATGATGTCACACTCTGTACGCTGTATCCTCTGTATACTGTGTATATATATATACGGTATGATGTAACACTCTGTATCCTCTGTATACTGTGTATATATATATATACGGTATGATGTCACACTCTGTACGCTGTATCCTCTATACTGTGTATATATATATACGGTATGATGTCACACTCTGTATCCTCTATACTGTGTATATATATATACGGTATGATGTAACACTCTGTATCCTCTGTATACTGTGTATATATATATACGGTATGATGTCACACTCTGTATCCTCTATACTGTGTATATATATATACGGTATGATGTAACACTCTGTATCCTCTGTATACTGTGTATATATATATATATATATACGGTATGATGTCACACTCTGTACGCTGTATCCTCTGTATACTGTGTATATATATATACGGTATGATGTCACACTCTGTATCCTCTATACTGTGTATATATATATACGGTATGATGTCACACTCTGTATCCTCTGTATACTGTGTATATATATATATATATACGGTATGATGTCACACTCTGTATCCTCTGTATACTGTGTATATATATATATATATACGGTATGATGTCACACTCTGTACGCTGTATCCTCTGTATACTGTGTGTATATATATATATATACGGTATGATGTCACACTCTGTATCCTCTGTATACTGTGTATATATATATATATACGGTATGATGTCACACTCTGTACGCTGTATCCTCTGTATACTGTGTGTATATATATATATATACGGTATGATGTCACACTCTGTATCCTCTGTATACTGTGTATATATATATATACGGTATGATGTCACACTCTGTACGCTGTATCCTCTGTATACTGTGTGTATATATATATATACGGTATGATGTCACACTCTGTACGCTATATCCTCTGTATACTGTGGCGGTGCGATTCGTTTATAAACGTTCTTCTCACGGATTGTATTTTATGTTATTACAAATATCATCTTTAATAAAATGTAACAGAAGAAGATTCATTTCTTCTGTTTTTATCTCCTGTAGAAAACATATTTATGTCGGGTTTTTCTTCTCGCGGTTTTATGGCGGCGCCCGCTGATGCGATTCTCTGCGATGTTCTGATCCGTCTCACATCTAAATAAATAAATAAAAGATTCCGATTCCTCCTCCGATTCGCCGGCGGAATGTCGGCAGAAAACCTGAAGACATCATCAGAAGTCCATTTTGTGGCTTTTCTCTCCTCGCCGGCAGAACAGAAAACGCGTTTTACGGGCCGATTTCTCTTCTCGCCGTTTTATCGCCGCCGTAAACCACCTCGGGATGATTCCCGGCAAACGAGAGAAAAGGCCCCTTTTATTGGCCGCCGTTACTCGTCATTAGCGGAGGAGAGTCGGCTCTGTGAATAATTTATACAACCTACATGAGTGGATATGAGAACCTCGCCTTCCCCTCCCCCGGGACCTGCCGCTCCATCTACACATGTGGAATTTATATCGCCATCCCGGATCAAAAGACGCCGCCGGCGGGGAAATCCGACGGAGGAAATTGTAGGTGACGGCGAAGGACAAAAAGAGGCGCAGCCGTAGGGCGGTGTTGTTGCTGCTTCCACTGAGAACGTATAAGGTGTCGGAGTGTTCCTTTAAATCTGACCTCTGCCCTCCAGGTGTTCCGCCTCCTCTCCTGGACTGACGTCACCGCACACTGTGAAGTCAGATAGAGCTCCGCCCCATTTCCTGGCTGGAGGACACCCAGCATCATCTAGCCCTTTCCTCCCCAGCCTCACTGTCCCTGGCCCCGCCCCTTTCCTCTGTATCCTGACCCCACCCCTTTTCCTCCCCAGCCTGACTCTCCCTAGCTCCACCCCTTTCATTCATTGGATTTCAGTTCTTTCAATCATAGAGGTTCAGCATCATATGTGGGTGTCACCTATGCTAATACAGCCTGTCTAGGAACGCCCACTCCTTAGGGACTGACTCCGCCCACAAGGCATATTGATATTTGCATAACTCCTCCCACTGCTGGCATCAGATCTGAGGGCTCTGGAGAGAAGTACTGAGGGCGGGGCTGGGATGTTTTCTATGTACAGCCCCCTGCCGGCCCCTCCCACCAGCCATGATCTGCCCCCTGCCGGCCCCTCCCACCAGCCATAATCTGCCCCTTGCTGTCCCCTCCCACCAGCCATGATCTGCCCCTTGCCGTCCCCTCCCACCAGCCATGATCTCCCCCCTGCCGGCCCCTCCCACCAGCAATGATCTGCCCCCTGCCGGCCCCTCCCACCAGCCATGATCTGCCCCTTGCCGTCCCCTCCCACCAGCCATAATCTGCCCCCCGCCGGCCCCTCCCACCAGCCATGATCTGCCCCCTGCCGGCCCCTCCCACCAGCCATAATCTTCCCCCTGCCGGCCCCTCCCACCAGCCATAATCTGCCCCTTGCCGTCCCCTCCCACCAGCCATGATCTGCCCCCTGCCGGTCCCTCCCACCAGCCATGATCTGCCCCCCGCCGGCCCCTCCCATCAGCCATGATCTGCCCCCTGCCAGCCCCTCCCATCAGCCATGATCCGCCTGCAATACATAGAGAAGCGCAGAGGCCCAGTGATGACATCAAAAAGTAAGGAATGCAATGGAAACAGAAAAGTTTTATTTAAAAATCTCATTACCAATGCCACAAAAAAGCCCGGTGTGGCGTGTCAAGGTTTTGTCGGCCATATTGTAACCGGGCTTTTTTGTGGCATTGGCGCTGTAAAGGCGTCTTTCTGACAACTCCACCATGCAGCTCATTTCTGTTTCGGTATCGTCGTATTTTACTCCGTGACACACCCACACCGTCATTTCCCAGCAGCCTCACACCAGGCGGACTGACACACTTTCAGGGGGGGGGGATTTATAGCGTCTGACTGCTTGCGGTCCCCGTGTGTTGGGTTCTGTGTCCGGCCACGCCTGCGTGTGTCCTGCTGAGCTGAGTCCCGCTGGAAGATTCCATTAATATGCGCCTGATCTCTTCTACATGATGATCACTTGTTTGTGCACCGCTTTCTTCCTCCCTGAAGAAGGAAGATACAAAATATTTTCCGAAACGCGTTGGTTTTGGGTTCAGCTGTGAACACCGTGAAGCCCGTTGGGCCATTATTCCCTCCGGGCCGCCTCGGCGCTCCGCCTCACGACTTCTGCTATTCTTTTATGTATTTTATTGTCCCCTCTTGGGAAATACTTTTATATTATGTGAGGAATAAACTTTGTTATATTTTATACTTTGTATTACTTTTCACATTCCTCTAACCTGCCTATAAAGCCCACGCTGGGGCAATTTCTTTCTTCATTTTTTTTCCAGATCCACCAATATTTCTCTAATGGCAGTTGTGTGAAATCTTTCTTGGTCTACCTGACCTTGGCATCAAGATCCCCAAATTATCCCCTCCCCAAATTATCCCCTCCCCAAATTATCCCCTCTTTAATAAGTGATTGGACTAGTAGTAGTGACTGCCATAGTCAAGGCTTCCGATATATTTTCCATCTTTATAAAGTCCCATTACCTTGTTACGCAGGTCTTTGGACAGTTCTTTTCTGCTCCCCATGGCTCAGTATCAAGCCTGATCAGTGCATCATGTGAGAGACAAACTCACTGACTATTTATACACCACAGATGTGGGAAATGAACCTCCTGTGTCTGTACCAAGGCCAAACATTCCAGAGGGGGCTCTTCATCACAGCTGTACCCCTCCCCCATCATCACCCCCCCAATACATACCCCTCCCCCACCATCACCCCCCCACAATACATACCCCTCCCCCATCATCACCCCCCCAATACATACCCCTCCCCCATCATAACCCCCCAATACATACACCTCCCCCACCATCACCCCCCAATACATACACCTCCCCCACCATCACCCCCCCACAATACATACCCCTCCCCCATCATCACCCCTCCAATACCTACCCCTCCCCCATCATAACCCCCCAATACATACACCTCCCCCACCATCACCCCCCAATACATACCCGTCCCTCATCATCACCCCCCCAATACATACCCGTCCCTCATCATCACCCCCCCAATACATACCCCTCCCTCATCATCACCCCCCCAATACATACCCCTCCCTCATCATCACCCCCCCAATACATACACCTCCCTCATCATCACCCCCCCAATACATACTCCTCCCTCATCATCACCCCCCAATACATACCCCTCCCCCACCATCACCCCCCAATACATACCCCTTCCCCATCATGACCCCCCAATATATACCCTTCCCCCATCATCACCCCCAATACATACTCCTCCCTCATCATCACCCCCCAATACATACCCCTCCCCCACCATCACTCCCCAATACATACCCCTCCCCCACCATCACCCCCCAATACATACCCCTCCCTCATCATCACCCCCCAATACATACCCCTCCCTCATCATAACCCCACAATACATACCCCTCCCCCATCATCACCCCCCAATACATACCCCCCACCATCACCCCCAATACATACCCCTCCCCCACCATCACCCCCCAATACATACCCCTCCCCCATCATCACCCCCCAATACATAACCCTCCCCCACCATCACCCCCCCAATACATAACCCTCCCCCACCATCACCCCCCCAATACATACTCCTCCCTAATCATCACCTCCTATCCAAGGCCAAACATTTCGGGAGGGGGGGGAACCTTTCATCACAACTGTATCCCTCCCCCATCACCCCCCAATACATACCCCTCCCCCATAATCACCCCAATACATACCCCTCCCCCACCATCGCCCCCCCAATACATATCCCTCTCCCATCATCACCTCCTATCCGAGGCCAAAGATTTGGGGGGGGGCTCCTCATCAGAGACATTTGGGGTATTTCTGGTATCATTAGGATTTATAAAGGAGTCAAACATCTCAGTGATAATAAACAGCTTCAGATCATCCGAACACAAGACAGTTTGCAGAAAATAAAAAGAAAATAAAGAAAGAAATGATACATTTTGGCACATCATTCAGATTTTGAAGATCGATGCCACAATTGCCCCATTTCTTTGAGGGGGGGGAGGGGACAAAGGAAGTGATGGGGGTGCAGCACAGGAAGTTTTTCCCTCATTTTGGAGGATCTGGTAACCTCCGTCACCCGTCTCCCGCTGCCTGTGCCCCCCATTGGACAGAATTATCCTCACATCCTGCCTCTGTGACACCCACGGGGACAGAAATGAAGGGAAACTCAACAGGGACAGCAGTAAAAACCTGACAGAGGTTCTAACCCAGAAATGTCATCCAGACTGGCGCTCCTCTCTCAGCCCATCGGGGGGGGGGGGGGGTGAACTTGTAAATCGTTGTAAATGAAGCTGCGGCAGACTCGGCCCGGCGTGCGTGTTTATTCTGCGCGTCTTCCTTCCCCGCCGGTTATTAAAGGTTAATGTGTTTTCTGGGTAAATTATTCCACCGAGAGGCGCCGCTTATCTGCGCACCCTGGAGTGCCGGGCGAGCGTCAGGAGTTAAACGCCGGGGCTTCTCCGCGGAAAACACTTACCTGCGCGGTTATGCAATGAAGGAAGAACTCCGACCTGGGAATTTAATAGCTTGTGACTTCCATCCCCCGCCAGGGAATTCATCTCTCATCCCGTGTTCATCCAAATCCTGTCACATCCTTCCAACCGCTCAGCCAGGAGGAGGGAGTGTGACCCGTCACCCTCGGGGCCGCGGCCGGGAAGAGGACCTGTCATGGGGGCCCAGGTCCCAGAATCGGGTCAGGTGGAGGGAGTGTGACCCGTCACCCTCGGGGCCCGCGGCCGGAAAGAGGACCCGTCATGGGGGCCCAGGTCCCAGAATCGGGTCAGGAGGAGGGAGTGTGACCTGTCACCCTCGGGGCCCGCGGCCGGAAAGAGGACCCGTCATGGGGGCCCAGGTCCCAGAATCGGGTCAGGTGGAGGGAGTGTGACCCGTCACCCTCGGGGCCGCGGCCGGAAAGAGGACCTGTCATGGGGGCCCAGGTCCCAGAATCGGGTCAGGTGGAGGGAGTGTGACCCATCTGGGGCCCACTGCTGGAAAGAGGACCTGTCATGGAGGCACAGGTCTCTCATCCCAGAATCGGGTCAGGAGGAGGGAGTGTGACCGTCACCCTCGGGGCCGCGGCTGGAAAGAGGACCTGTCATGGGGGCCCAGGTCCCAGAATCGGGTCAGGTGGAGGGAGTGTGACCCGTCACCCTCGGGGCCCGCGGCCGGAAAGAGGACCCGTCATGGGGGCCCAGGTCCCAGAATCGGGTCAGGTGGAGGGAGTGTGACCCGTCTGGGGCCCACTGCTGGAAAGAGGACCCGTCATGGGGGCCCAGGTCTCTCATCCCAGAATCGGGTCAGGAGGAGGGAGTGTGACCCGTCACCCTCGGGCCGCGGCTGGAAAGAGGAACTGTCATGGTGGTCCAAGTCCCAGAATCGGGTCAGGAGGAGGGAGCGTGAACCATCAAATTTGGGGCCTGTGGCTGGAAAGAGGACCCATCATGGGGGCCCAGGTCTCTCATCCCAGAATCGGGTCAGGAGGAGGGAGTGTGACCCGTCACCCTCGGGGCCCGCGGCCGGAAAGAGGACCCGTCATGGGGGCCCAGGTCCCAGAATCGGGTCAGGAGGAGGGAGTGTGACCCGTCACCCTCGGGGCCCGCGGCCGGAAAGAGGACCCGTCATGGGGGCCCAGGTCCCAGAATCGGGTCAGGAGGAGGGAGTGTGACCCGTCACCCTCGGGGCCGCGGCCGGAAAGAGGACCTGTCATGGGGGCCCAGGTCCCAGAATCGGGTCAGGTGGAGGGAGTGTGACCCATCTGGGGCCCACTGCTGGAAAGAGGACCTGTCATGGAGGCCCAGGTCTCTCATCCCAGAATCGGGTCAGGAGGAGGGAGTGTGACCCGTCACCCTCGGGGCCGCGGCCGGAAAGAGGACCTGTCATGGGGGCCCAGGTCCCAGAATCGGGTCAGGTGGAGGGAGTGTGACCCGTCACCCTCGGGGCCCGCGGCCGGAAAGAGGACCCGTCATGGGGGCCCAGGTCCCAGAATCGGGTCAGGTGGAGGGAGTGTGACCCGTCTGGGGCCCACTGCTGGAAAGAGGACCCGTCATGGGGGCCCAGGTCTCTCATCCCAGAATCGGGTCAGGAGGAGGGAGTGTGACCCGTCACCCTCGGGGCCGCGGCCGGAAAGAGGACCCGTCATGGGGTCCCAGGTCCCAGAATCGGGTCAGGAGGAGGGAGTGTGACCCGTCACCCTCGGGGCCCGCGGCCGGAAAGAGGACCCGTCATGGGGGCCCAGGTCCCAGAATCGGGTCAGGAGGAGGGAGTGTGACCTGTCACCCTCGGGGCCCGCGGCCGGAAAGAGGACCCGTCATGGGGGCCCAGGTCCCAGAATCGGGTCAGGTGGAGGGAGTGTGACCCGTCACCCTCGGGGCCGCGGCCGGAAAGAGGACCTGTCATGGGGGCCCAGGTCCCAGAATCGGGTCAGGTGGAGGGAGTGTGACCCATCTGGGGCCCACTGCTGGAAAGAGGACCTGTCATGGAGGCCCAGGTCTCTCATCCCAGAATCGGGTCAGGAGGAGGGAGTGTGACCCGTCACCCTCAGGGCCGCGGCTGGAAAGAGGACCTGTCATGGGGGCCCAGGTCCCAGAATCGGGTCAGGTGGAGGGAGTGTGACCCGTCACCCTCGGGGCCCGCGACCGGAAAGAGGACCCGTCATGGGGGCCCAGGTCCCAGAATCGGGTCAGGTGGAGGGAGTGTGACCCGTCTGGGGCCCACTGCTGGAAAGAGGACCCGTCATGGGGGCCCAGGTCTCTCATCCCAGAATCGGGTCAGGAGGAGGGAGTGTGACCCGTCACCCTCGGGCCGCGGCTGGAAAGAGGAACTGTCATGGTGGTCCAAGTCCCAGAATCGGGTCAGGAGGAGGGAGCGTGAACCATCAAATTTGGGGCCTGTGGCTGGAAAGAGGACCCGTCATGGGGGCCCAGGTCTCTCATCCCAGAATCGGGTCAGGAGGAGGGAGTGTGACCCGTCACCCTCGGGGCCCGCGGCCGGAAAGAGGACCCGTCATGGGGGCCCAGGTCCCAGAATCGGGTCAGGAGGAGGGAGTGTGACCCGTCACCCTCGGGGCCCGCGGCCGGAAAGAGGACCCGTCATGGGGGCCCAGGTCCCAGAATCGGGTCAGGAGGAGGGAGTGTGACCCGTCACCCTCGGGGCCGCGGCCGGAAAGAGGACCTGTCATGGGGGCCCAGGTCCCAGAATCGGGTCAGGTGGAGGGAGTGTGACCCATCTGGGGCCCACTGCTGGAAAGAGGACCTGTCATGGAGGCCCAGGTCTCTCATCCCAGAATCGGGTCAGGAGGAGGGAGTGTGACCCGTCACCCTCGGGGCCGCGGCCGGAAAGAGGACCTGTCATGGGGGCCCAGGTCCCAGAATCGGGTCAGGTGGAGGGAGTGTGACCCGTCACCCTCGGGGCCCGCGGCCGGAAAGAGGACCCGTCATGGGGGCCCAGGTCCCAGAATCGGGTCAGGTGGAGGGAGTGTGACCCGTCTGGGGCCCACTGCTGGAAAGAGGACCCGTCATGGGGGCCCAGGTCTCTCATCCCAGAATCGGGTCAGGAGGAGGGAGTGTGACCCGTCACCCTCGGGCCGCGGCTGGAAAGAGGAACTGTCATGGTGGTCCAAGTCCCAGAATCGGGTCAGGAGGAGGGAGCGTGAACCATCAAATTTGGGGCCTGTGGCTGGAAAGAGGACCCGTCATGGGGGCCCAGGTCTCTCATCCCAGAATCGGGTCAGGAGGAGGGAGTGTGACCCGTCACCCTCGGGGCCCGCGGCCGGAAAGAGGACCCGTCATGGGGGCCCAGGTCCCAGAATCGGGTCAGGAGGAGGGAGTGTGACCTGTCACCCTCGGGGCCCGCGGCCGGAAAGAGGACCCGTCATGGGGGCCCAGGTCCCAGAATCGGGTCAGGTGGAGGGAGTGTGACCCGTCACCCTCGGGCCGCGGCCGGAAAGAGGACCTGTCATGGGGGCCCAGGTCCCAGAATCGGGTCAGGTGGAGGGAGTGTGACCTGTCACCCTCGGGGCCCGCGGCCGGAAAGAGGACCCGTCATGGGGGCCCAGGTCCCAGAATCGGGTCAGGTGGAGGGAGTGTGACCCATCTGGGGCCCACTGCTGGAAAGAGGACCTGTCATGGAGGCCCAGGTCTCTCATCCCAGAATCGGGTCAGGAGGAGGGAGTGTGACCCGTCACCCTCGGGGCCGCGGCCGGAAAGAGGACCTGTCATGGGGGCCCAGGTCCCAGAATCGGGTCAGGTGGAGGGAGTGTGACCCATCTGGGGCCCACTGCTGGAAAGAGGACCTGTTATGGAGGCCCAGGTCTCTCATCCCAGAATCGGGTCAGGAGGAGGGAGTGTGACCCGTCACCCTCGGGGCCGCGGCCGGAAAGAGGACCTGTCATGGGGGCCCAGGTCCCAGAATCGGGTCAGGTGGAGGGAGTGTGACCCGTCACCCTCGGGGCCCGCGGCCGGAAAGAGGACCCGTCATGGGGGCCCAGGTCCCAGAATCGGGTCAGGTGGAGGGAGTGTGACCCGTCTGGGGCCCACTGCTGGAAAGAGGACCCGTCATGGGGGCCCAGGTCTCTCATCCCAGAATCGGGTCAGGAGGAGGGAGTGTGACCCGTCACCCTCGGGGCCGCGGCTGGAAAGAGGAACTGTCATGGTGGTCCAAGTCCCAGAATCGGGTCAGGAGGAGGGAGCGTGAACCATCAAATTTGGGGCCTGTGGCTGGAAAGAGGACCCGTCATGGGGGCCCAGGTCTCTCATCCCAGAATCGGGTCAGGAGGAGGGAGTGTGACCCGTCACCCTCGGGGCCGCGGCCGGAAAGAGGACCTGTCATGGGGGCCCAGGTCCCAGAATCAGGTCAGGTGGAGGGAGTGTGACCCATCTGGGGCCCACTGCTGGAAAGAGGACCTGTCATGGAGGCCCAGGTCTCTCATCCCAGAATCGGGTCAGGAGGAGGGAGTGTGACCCGTCACCCTCGGGGCCGCGGCCGGAAAGAGGACCTGTCATGGGGGCCCAGGTCCCAGAATCGGGTCAGGTGGAGGGAGTGTGACCCGTCACCCTCGGGGCCCGCGGCCGGAAAGAGGACCCGTCATGGGGGCCCAGGTCCCAGAATCGGGTCAGGTGGAGGGAGTGTGACCCGTCTGGGGCCCACTGCTGGAAAGAGGACCCGTCATGGGGGCCCAGGTCTCTCATCCCAGAATCGGGTCAGGAGGAGGGAGTGTGACCCGTCACCCTCGGGGCCGCGGCTGGAAAGAGGAACTGTCATGGTGGTCCAAGTCCCAGAATCGGGTCAGGAGGAGGGAGCGTGAACCATCAAATTTGGGGCCTGTGGCTGGAAAGAGGACCCGTCATGGGGGCCCAGGTCTCTCATCCCAGAATCGGGTCAGGAGGAGGGAGTGTGACCCGTCACCCTCGGGGCGGCTGGAAAGAGGACCTGTCATGGTACAGGGAAGGTTGCCCGGTGATCACCGAATCGGGTCAGAGGGTGGGAGTGTGACCCCCTCCACTTCCATCAGTAGAGGGGGCTTCAACCCAGATGGGGCCCTGAGCTCCGGATATCTCAGGATTCTCATCGTTTTCTCTTATTATTAAAAGAACTTCATCTGGAAAATGTCATTGGGAGCGGGACGGGGGGTGACCTTGTAGGTGGCAGCCGACTGAATCAGCAAAACGATGGATATTCTGTATTCCCAGACATCAGACGTGTCCCCACAGAGCCTCACACTACACATGTTATTAGTGGAGGGATTTGTGACACGGAACCGGAGCTCCGCCTTAAGGAGGCAAAATAGCAGCTACACTTTAATGTGGCCCTCTATCATATGTAGATCTGTAGCTGCAGGAACATCGGATCAATGAATCCTCAAAATTCTCAAAAGAAGTACCAAAGTTGTCCAAGTAATTTTCTAAGCAGCTCAACTTACTCTGCTCCCCCTCTCAGCCGTGACTCAGCAGCTCAGCTGACCCTTTACCCCCTCCTCCACCCTCTCCCCCACCATCCCTTCTCCACCAGTGACCCAAACTCAGTTTATCTTGCTGACCTCCCCCAGCAGTAACACATTAGCTCCCCCCCCCCATTATAGAAGTGACTTAGCAGCTCACCTTATGCTGCATTACCCCTCCCCCCCCCATTCTTCCCAGCAGTGATTTATCAGCTCGGCTCCCCCTCCCCCTTCTAATTCTAATATGTAAGCAGAGGGCAGGCGGAGGAGGGGCAGCCGGGAGATTTTGATGATGAATTGATCCGCAGTGCCTGTAGCTACAGAGATCATTGAGGTCTCATTGTTTTGGGCCGGGGGGTTCACTGTATAGGAAGTCAACTGTCACTTCTCTCCCTGCGCTCACCAGACAACCCAATCTGTAACTGGGAATGGGGGGGCACGCTGTCTGCCCCTCCCCCGCCTCAGAGAGATTCTACAGGAGGAATAAATAAAATAGAAGAATATGGAACAGCAAATAACGACTCTGAGAATACATTGAGGGGGAGGGGGGACTGCACATTATAGATCTGTGATTGGCGGGGGCAGGGTGTATATGGGGGTTGTGCTGTATTTGCACTGCAATGAAGTGGGGGGGAAGGGGTGAAATGTGGGGTGAGGGGTGAAGTGGAGACTGTGTGGTGAAGTGGGGGGTGAAGTGTGGGGGGGAGGGGGGACTGTGCGGTGAAGTTGGGGGGGTGAAGTGTGGGGGGGGGGGACTGCGTGGTGACGTTGGGGGGTGAAGTGTGGGGAGAGGGGGTGAAGTGGGGACTGTGCGGTGAAGTGGGGGGGGACAGCGTGGTGAAGTGTGGGGGAGGGGGTGAAGTGTGGGGGGGACTTCGCGGTGAAGTGTGGGGGGAGGGGTTGAAGTGGGGGGGAGGGGGTGAAGTGTGGGGGGGGGGACTGCGCGGTGAAGTGTGGGGAGGAGGGGGGGACAGCGTGGTGAAGTGGGGGGTGAAGTGTGGGGTGGGGGACTGCACTGTGAAGTGGGGGGAGGGGTGAAGTGTGGGGGGGGTTGAAGTGGGGACTGCGCGGTGAAGTGGGGGGTGTGAAGTGGGGGGGGACAGCGCGGTGAAGTGTGGGGGAGGGGTGAAGTGCGGGGGAGGGGGTGAAGTGTGGGGGGGGGACTGCGCGGTGAAGTGTGGGGAGGAGGGGGGACAGCGCGGTGAAGTGGGGGGTGAAGTGTGGGGTGGGGGACTGCACTGTGAAGTGGGGGGGAGGGGTGAAGTGTGGGGGAGGAGTGAAGTGCGGGGGAGGGGGTGAAGTGTGGGGGGGACTGCGCGGTGAAGTGTGGGGAGGAGGGGGGGACAGCGCGGTGAAGTGGGGGGTGAAGTGTGGGGTGGGGGACTGCACTGTGAAGTGGGGGGAGGGGTGAAGTGTGGGGGGGGTTGAAGTGGGGACTGCGCGGTGAAGTGGGGGGGACAGCGCGGTGAAGTGTGGGGGAAGGGTGAAGTGCGGGGGAGGGGGTGAAGTGTGGGGGGGACTGCACGGTGAAGTGTGGGGGGGAGGGTGTAAAGTGTAGGGGGGGGGGTGAAGTGGGGACTGCCCGGTGAAGTGGGGGGTTGAAGTGTGGGGGAGGGTGTAAAGTGTAGGGGGGGTGAAGTGTGGGGGAGGGGGTGAAGTGTGGGGGGGACAGCGCGGTGAAGTGGGGGGTGAAGTGTGGGGGGAGGGGTGAAGTGTGGGGAGGGGGGGGACAGCGCGGTGAAGTGAGGGGTGAAGTGTGGGGGGGGACTGCACGGTGAAGTGGGGGGTGAAGTGTGGGGAGGGGGGGACAGCGCGGTGAAGTGGGGGGTGAAGTGTGGGGGGGGGACTGCACGGTGAAGTGGGGGGTGAAGTGTGGGGAGGGGGGGACAGCGCGGTGAAGTGGGGGGTGAAGTGTGGGGAGGGGGGGACAGCGCGGTGAAGTGGGGGGTGAAGTGTGGGGGGGGACTGCACGGTGAAGTGGGGGGTGAAGTGTGGGGAGGGGGGGACAGCGCGGTGAAGTGGGGGGTGAAGTGTGGGGGGGGGACTGCACGGTGAAGTGGGGGGTGAAGTGTGGGGGGGGGACTGCACGGTGAAGTGGGGGGTGAAGTGTGGGGAGGGGGGGACAGCGCGGTGAAGTGGGGGGTGAAGTGTGGGGGGGGACTGCACGGTGAAGTGGGGGGTGAAGTGTGGGGAGGGGGGGACAGCGCGGTGAAGTGGGGGGTGAAGTGTGGGGGGGGGACTGCACGGTGAAGTGGGGGGTGAAGTGTGGGGAGGGGGGGACTGCACGGTGAAGTGGGGGGTGAAGTGTGGGGGGGGGGACAGCGCGGTGAAGTGGGGGGTGAAGTGTGGGGAGGGGGGGACAGCGCGGTGAAGTGGGGGGTGAAGTGTGGGGAGGGGGGGACTGCACGGTGAAGTGGGGGGTGAAGTGTGGGGAGGGGGGGACAGCGCGGTGAAGTGGGGGGTGAAGTGTGGGGAGGGGGGGACAGCGCGGTGAAGTGGGGGGTGAAGTGTGGGGTGGGGGACTGCACTGTGAAGTGTGGGGGAGGGGGGACAGCGCGGTGAAGTGTGGGGGGAGGATGTAAAGTGTAGGGGGGAGAAGTGTGGGGGAGGGGGTGAAGTGTGGGGGGGAGGATGTAAAGTGTAGGGGGGTGAAGTGTGGGGGGGGGGTGAAGTGTGGGGGGGGGGACTGCACGGTGCAGCGCGGCGGCGGCGATGCAGCTGGTGATGTTTTTGGTGGACAGATGTAGCAGAGGGGGGGAGGGGGGGCTCATCAGGGAAAACTGCCCGTGTTCGGAGGTATTAATAGATAAGCAGCTGGGGGCTCAGAGTTCTTACATGTAATCTGTCTTCACCCAACACGCCACACAAATTACACGCACACGCCGTCCCACGGGCAACCCAAATACTACACGAGCCTGCGCAGCCACGAATATCAACTTCATTATTATTAATATTCTTCTTCATACTATTTATATCTCCACTAAACAGCGGATTGGATACAATGTAAGGGGGCGGAGCTCCGAGGTCAGCGCTGCAGTGCCAAGAAATGCAGATGGAGGTCCTGGGGGGGGGGGGGCGCATACGTGATGCGGTAATTGTGTCACGCTTTACCCACTCGCCCTGCGGAAGTTTTACCCCCCTCCTTCCTGACCAGGCCATATTGTGTGATACGGCACTGCGTTCCACTGAAAATTGCGCGGTCGTGTGACGTTGTATTTATTTTTTGCGCTATAAACAAAAAAAAGACAATTTTGAAAAAAAACAATATTTTTTACTTTCTGATAAAAAAACATCCAATAAAAAGATGGAAATCGAATTTCTTCATCAATTTATTGCAATGTATTTTCTGCCAGATATATTTGGGAACAAATCACAATAATCGTTTATTGATTGGTTTGCGCAAAAGTTTTATCGTCTACAAACTATGGGATAGATTTATAGACTTTTTTTTAATTTACTCGAAATGATGGCGATCAGCGACATTGCGGCGGACAAATCGCACCCCTTTCACACTGAGGCAATTTTCAGGCATTTTAGCGCTAGAAATAGCGCCTGAAAACCGCCTCCCATTCATTTGAGTGTGACTTTTCACACCGGGGGGCAGGGCACTTGCGGGACGTAAGGAAAAGTCCTGCAAGAAACATCTTTGGCGTGGTGAGGGAGCGCTATATACACCCCTCCTCCACCGCCCTGCCCATCGAAATGAATGGGCAGCGCCTGAAAAGCGATTCGGAAGCGCTGCATCACGGGCGCTTTTAACCCTTTCTTTCATCGCTAGCAAAAAGCGCTGCTTAAACAGCAGTAAAGTGCCGCTAACACAAACGACACTACACCAATAAGTCACGTACCTGCACACGATTGTGCGCAGAGAAGCCGCCGCCCCAAAGTAAATGTACGTGATTATGCGCAAAGGAGCCGCCGCCCCACAGTAAATGTACGTGATTATGCGCAGAGGAGCCGCCGCCCCAAAGTAAATGTACGTGATTATGCGCAGAGGAGCCGCCGCCCCGCAGCAAATGTACGTGATTATGCGCAGAGGAGCCGCCGCCCCGCAGTAAATGTACGTGATTATGCGCAGAGGAGCCGCCGCCCCGAAGTAAATGTACGTGATTATACACAGAGTAGCCGCCGTCCCAAATGAAATGTACGTGATTATGCGCAGAGGAGCCGCCGCCCCGAAGTAAATGTACGTGATTATGCGCAGAGGAGCCGCCGCCCCACAGTAAATGTACGTGATTATGCGCAGAGGAGCCGCCGCCCCACAGTAAATGTACGTGATTATGCGCAGAGGAGCCGCCGCCCCACAGTAAATGTACGTGATTATGCGCAGAGGAGCCGCCGCCCCAAAGTAAATGTATGTGATTATGCGCAGAGAAGCCGCCGCCCCAAAGTAAATGTACGTGATTATGCGCAGAGAAGCCGCCGCCCCAAAGTAAATGTACGTGATTATGCGCAGAGAAGCCGCCGTCCTGCAGTAAATGTACGTGATTATGCGCAGAGGAGCCGCCGCCCCGCAGTAAATGTACGTGATTATGTGCAGAGGAGCCGTCGCCCCAAAGTAAATGTACGTGATTATGCGCAGAGGAGCCGCCGTCCTGCAGTAAATGTACGTGATTATGCGCAGAGAAGCCACCGCCCCGCAGTAAATGTACGTGATTATGCGCAGAGGAGCCGCCGCCCCGCAGTAAATGTACGTGATTATACGCAGAGGAGCCGCCCCAAAATAAATGTACGTGATTATGCGCAGAGAAGCCGCCGCCCCAAAGTAAATGTACGTGATTATGCGCAGAGAAGCCGCCGCCCCAAAGTAAATGTACGTGATTATGCGCAGAGAAGCCGCCGCCCCAAAGTAAATGTGCGTGATTATGCGCAGAGAAGCCGCCGCCCCAAAGTAAATGTACGTGATTATGCGCAGAGAAGCCGCCGCCCCAAAGTAAATGTACGTGATTATGCGCAGAGAAGCCGCCGCCCCAAAGTAAATGTACGTGATTATGCGCAGAGAAGCCGCCGTCCTGCAGTAAATGTACGTGATTATGCGCAGAGGAGCCGCCGCCCCGCAGTAAATGTACGTGATTATGTGCAGAGGAGCCGCCGCCCCGAAGTAAATGTACGTGATTATGCGCAGAGGAGCCGCCGTCCCGCAGTAAATGTACGTGATTATGTGCAGAGAAGCCGCCGCCCCAAAGTAAATGTACGTGATTATGCGCAGAGAAGCCGCCGTCCTGCAGTAAATGTACGTGATTATGCGCAGAGGAGCCGCCGTCCCGCAGTAAATGTACGTGATTATGTGCAGAGAAGCCGCCCCAAAATAAATGTACGTGATTATGTGCAGAGGAGCCACCGCCCCAAAATAAATGTACGTGATTATGCGCAGAGAAGCCGCCGCCCCGCAGTAAATGTACGTGATTATGTGCAGAGGAGCCGCCGCCCCGAAGTAAATGTACGTGATTATGCGCAGAGGAGCCGCCGTCCCGCAGTAAATGTACGTGATTATGTGCAGAGAAGCCGCCGCCCCAAAGTAAATGTACGTGATTATGCGCAGAGAAGCCGCCGTCCTGCAGTAAATGTACGTGATTATGCGCAGAGGAGCCGCCGTCCCGCAGTAAATGTACGTGATTATGTGCAGAGAAGCCGCCCCAAAATAAATGTACGTGATTATGTGCAGAGGAGCCACCGCCCCAAAATAAATGTACGTGATTATGCGCAGAGGAGCCGCCGCCCCGCAGTAAATGTACGTGATTATGTGCAGAGAAGCCGCCCCAAAATAAATGTACGTGATTATGCGCAGAGGAGCCGCCGTCCCGCAGTAAATGTACGTGATTATGTGCAGAGAAGCCGCCGCCCCAAAGTAAATGTTCGTGATTATGCGCAGAGAAGCCGCCGCCCCAAAGTAAATGTACGTGATTATGCGCAGAGAAGCCGCTGTCCTGCAGTAAATGTACGTGATTATGCGCAGAGGAGCCGCCGCCCCGCAGTAAATGTACGTGATTATGTGCAGAGGAGCCGCCGCCCCGAAGTAAATGTACGTGATTATGCACAGAGAAGCCGCCGCCCCAAAGTAAATGTACGTGATTATACACAGAGTAGCCGCCGTCCCAAATGAAATGTACGTGATTATGCACAGAGAAGCCGCCGCCCCAAAGTAAATGTACGTGATTATGCACAGAGAAGCCGCCGCCCCAAAGTAAATGTACGTGATTATACACAGAGTAGCCGCCGTCCCAAATGAAATGTACGTGATTATGCACAGAGAAGCCGCCGCCCCAAAGTAAATGTACGTGATTATGCGCAGAGAAGCCGCCGCCCCAAAGTAAATGTACGTGATTATACACAGAGAAGCCGCCGCCCCAAAGTAAATGTACGTGATTATGCGCAGAGAAGCCGCCACCCCAAAGTAAATGTACGTGATTATGTGCAGAGAAGCCGCCGCCCCGAAGTAAATGTACGTGATTATGCGCAGAGAAGCCGCCGCCCCAAAGTAAATGTACATGATTATGCGCAGAGAAGCCGCCGTCCTGCAGTAAATGTACGTGATTATGTGCAGAGAAGCCGCCCCTAAATAAATGTACGTGATTATGCGCAGAGAAGCCACCGCCCCAAAATAAATGTACGTGATTATGTGCAGAGAAGCCACCGCCCCAAAATAAATGTACGTGATTATGCGCAGAGGAGCCACCGCCCCAAAATAAATGTACGTGATTATGCGCAGAGAAGCCACCGCCCCAAAATAAATGTACGTGATTATGCGCAGAGGAGCCACCGCCCCGCAGTAAATGTACGTGATTATGTGCAGAGAAGCCGCCGCCCCAAAATAAATGTACGTGATTATGCGCAGAGGAGCCGCCGCCCCAAAATAAATGTACGTGATTATGCGCAGAGGAGCCACCGCCCGCAGTAAATGTACGTGATTATGTGCAGAGAAGCCGCCGCCCCAAAATAAATGTACGTGATTATGTGCAGAGGAGCCACCGCCCCAAAATAAATGTACGTGATTATGCGCAGAGGAGCCGCCGTCCCGCAGTAAATGTACGTGATTATGTGCAGAGAAGCCGCCGCCCCAAAATAAATGTACGTGATTATGCGCAGAGGAGCCACCGCCCCGCAGTAAATGTACGTGATTATGTGCAGAGGAGCCGCCGCCCCAAAATAAATGTACGTGATTATGCGCAGAGGAGCCACCGCCCCGCAGTAAATGTACGTGATTATGTGCAGAGAAGCCGCCCCAAAATAAATGTACGTGATTATGCGCAGAGAAGCCGCCGCCCCGAAGTAAATGTACGTGATTATGCGCAGAGGAGCCGCCGCCCCAAAGTAAATGTACGTGATTATGCGCAGAGAAGCCGCCGCCCCAAAGTAAATGTACGTGATTATGCGCAGAGGAGCCGCCGCCCCAAAGTAAATGTACGTGATTATGCGCAGAGGAGCCGCCGCCCCAAAGTAAATGTACGTGATTATGCGCAGAGGAGCCGCCGCCCCGAAGTAAATGTACGTGATTATACGCAGAGGAGCCGCCGCCCCAAAGTAAATGTACGTGATTATACGCAGAGGAGCCGCCGCCCCAAAGTAAATGTACGTGATTATGCGCAGAGGAGCCGCCGCCCCAAAGTAAATGTACGTGATTATACGCAGAGGAGCCGCCGCCCCAAAGTAAATGTACGTGATTATGCGCAGAGGAGCCGCCGCCCCAAAGTAAATGTACGTGTTTATACGCAAAGGAGCCGCCGCCCCGCAGTAAATGTACGTGATTATGCGCAGAGAAGCCGCCGCCCCGCAGTATATGTACGTGATTATACGCAGAGGAGCCGCCGCCCCGCAGTAAATGTACGTGATTATACGCAGAGGAGCCGCCGCCCCGCAGTAAATGTACGTGATTATGCGCAGAGAAGCCGCCGCCCCGCAGTAAATGTACGTGATTATGCGCAGAGAAGCCGCCGTCCTGCAGTAAATGTACGTGATTATGTGCAGAGAAGCCGCCCCAAAATAAATGTACGTGATTATGCGCAGAGAAGCCACCGCCCCAAAATAAATGTACGTGATTATGTGCAGAGAAGCCACCGCCCCAAAATAAATGTACGTGATTATGCGCAGAGGAGCCACCGCCCCAAAATAAATGTACGTGATTATGCGCAGAGAAGCCACCGCCCCAAAATAAATGTACGTGATTATGCGCAGAGGAGCCACCGCCCCGCAGTAAATGTACGTGATTATGTGCAGAGAAGCCGCCGCCCCAAAATAAATGTACGTGATTATGCGCAGAGGAGCCACCGCCCCAAAATAAATGTACGTGATTATGCGCAGAGAAGCCACCGCCCCAAAATAAATGTACGTGATTATGTGCAGAGAAGCCGCCGCCCCGCAGTAAATGTACGTGATTATGTGCAGAGAAGCCGCCGCCCCAAAATAAATGTACGTGATTATGCGCAGAGAAGCCGCCGCCCCGAAGTAAATGTACGTGATTATGCGCAGAGGAGCCGCCGCCCCAAAGTAAATGTACGTGATTATGTGCAGAGAAGCCGCCGCCCCAAAATAAATGTACGTGATTATGTGCAGAGGAGCCACCGCCCCAAAATAAATGTACGTGATTATGCGCAGAGGAGCCGCCGTCCCGCAGTAAATGTACGTGATTATGTGCAGAGAAGCCGCCGCCCCAAAATAAATGTACGTGATTATGCGCAGAGGAGCCACCGCCCCGCAGTAAATGTACGTGATTATGTGCAGAGAAGCCGCCCCAAAATAAATGTACGTGATTATGCGCAGAGAAGCCGCCGCCCCGAAGTAAATGTACGTGATTATGCGCAGAGGAGCCGCCGCCCCAAAGTAAATGTACGTGATTATGTGCAGAGAAGCCGCCGCCCCAAAATAAATGTACGTGATTATGCGCAGAGGAGCCGCCGCCCCAAAATAAATGTACGTGATTATGCGCAGAGGAGCCACCGCCCCGCAGTAAATGTACGTGATTATGTGCAGAGAAGCCGCCGCCCCAAAATAAATGTACGTGATTATGTGCAGAGGAGCCACCGCCCCAAAATAAATGTACGTGATTATGCGCAGAGGAGCCGCCGTCCCGCAGTAAATGTACGTGATTATGTGCAGAGAAGCCGCCGCCCCAAAATAAATGTACGTGATTATGCGCAGAGGAGCCACCGCCCCGCAGTAAATGTACGTGATTATGTGCAGAGAAGCCGCCCCAAAATAAATGTACGTGATTATGCGCAGAGAAGCCGCCGCCCCGAAGTAAATGTACGTGATTATGCGCAGAGGAGCCGCCGCCCCAAAGTAAATGTACGTGATTATGCGCAGAGAAGCCGCCGCCCCAAAGTAAATGTACGTGATTATGCGCAGAGGAGCCGCCGCCCCAAAGTAAATGTACGTGATTATGCGCAGAGGAGCCGCCGCCCCAAAGTAAATGTACGTGATTATACGCAGAGGAGCCGCCGCCCCAAAGTAAATGTACGTGATTATGCGCAGAGGAGCCGCCGCCCCAAAGTAAATGTACGTGTTTATACGCAAAGGAGCCGCCGCCCCGCAGTAAATGTACGTGATTATGCGCAGAGAAGCCGCCGCCCCGCAGTATATGTACGTGATTATACGCAGAGGAGCCGCCGCCCCGCAGTAAATGTACGTGATTATACGCAGAGGAGCCGCCGCCCCGCAGTAAATGTACGTGATTATGCGCAGAGAAGCCGCCGCCCCGCAGTAAATGTACGTGATTATGTGCAGAGAAGCCGCCGCCCCGCAGTAAATGTACGTGATTATACGCAGAGGAGCCGCCGCCCCGCAGTAAATGTACGTGATTATGTGCAGAGAAGCCGCCGCCCCGCAGTAAATGTACGTGATTATGCGCAGAGGAGCCGCCGCCCCGCAGTAAATGTACGTGATTATGTGCAGAGAAGCCGCCGCCCCGCAGTAAATGTACGTGATTATACGCAGAGGAGCCGCCGCCCCGCAGTAAATGTACGTGATTATGCGCAGAGAAGCCGCCGCCCGCAGTAAATGTACGTGATTATGCGCAGAGGAGCCGCCGCCCAAAAGTAAATGTACGTGATTATACGCAGAGGAGCCGCCGCCCCAAAGTAAATGTACGTGATTATACGCAGAGGAGCCGCCGCCCCAAAGTAAATGTACGTGATTATGCGCAGAGGAGCCGCCGCCCCGCAGTAAATGTACGTGATTATACGCAAAGGAGCCGCCGCCCCGCAGTAAATGTACGTGATTATACGCAAAGGAGCCGCCGCCCCGCAGTAAATGTACGTGATTATGCGCAGAGAAGCCGCCGCCCCGCAGTAAATGTACGTGATTATGCGCAGAGAAGCCGCCGTCCCGCAGTAAATGTACGTGATTATGCGGAGAGGAGCCGCCGCCCCGCAGTAAATGTACGTGATTATGCGCAGAGGAGCCGCCGCCCCAAAGTAAATGTACGTGATTATACGCAGAGGAGCCGCCGCCCCAAAGTAAATGTACGTGATTATGCGCAGAGGAGCCGCCGCCCCGCAGTAAATGTACGTGATTATGCGCAGAGGAGCCGCCGCCCCAAAGTAAATGTACGTGATTATACACAGAGAAGCCGCCGCCCCAAAGTAAATGTACGTGATTATGCGCAGAGAAGCCGCCACCCCAAAGTAAATGTACGTGATTATGTGCAGAGAAGCCGCCGCCCCGAAGTAAATGTACGTGATTATGCGCAGAGAAGCCGCCGCCCCAAAGTAAATGTACATGATTATGCGCAGAGAAGCCGCCGTCCTGCAGTAAATGTACGTGATTATGTGCAGAGAAGCCGCCCCAAAATAAATGTACGTGATTATGCGCAGAGAAGCCACCGCCCCAAAATAAATGTACGTGATTATGTGCAGAGAAGCCACCGCCCCAAAATAAATGTACGTGATTATGCGCAGAGGAGCCGCCGCCCCGCAGCAAATGTACGTGATTATGCGCAGAGGAGCCGCCGCCCCGCAGTAAATGTACGTGATTATGCGCAGAGGAGCCGCCGCCCCAAAGTAAATGTACGTGATTATGTGCAGAGGAGCCGCCGCCCCGAAGTAAATGTACGTGATTATGCACAGAGAAGCCGCCGCCCCAAAGTAAATGTACGTGATTATGCGCAGAGGAGCCGCCGCCCCGCAGCAAATGTACGTGATTATGCGCAGAGGAGCCGCCGCCCCGCAGTAAATGTACGTGATTATGCGCAGAGGAGCCGCCGCCCCGAAGTAAATGTACGTGATTATACACAGAGTAGCCGCCGTCCCAAATGAAATGTACGTGATTATGCACAGAGAAGCCGCCGCCCCAAAGTAAATGTACGTGATTATGCGCAGAGAAGCCGCCGCCCCAAAGTAAATGTACGTGATTATACACAGAGAAGCCGCCGCCCCAAAGTAAATGTACGTGATTATGCGCAGAGAAGCCGCCACCCCAAAGTAAATGTACGTGATTATGTACAGAGAAGCCGCCGCCCCGAAGTAAATGTACGTGATTATGCGCAGAGAAGCCGCCGCCCCAAAGTAAATGTACATGATTATGCGCAGAGAAGCCGCCGTCCTGCAGTAAATGTACGTGATTATGTGCAGAGAAGCCGCCCCAAAATAAATGTACGTGATTATGCGCAGAGAAGCCACCGCCCCAAAATAAATGTACGTGATTATGTGCAGAGAAGCCACCGCCCCAAAATAAATGTACGTGATTATGCGCAGAGGAGCCACCGCCCCAAAATAAATGTACGTGATTATGCGCAGAGAAGCCACCGCCCCAAAATAAATGTACGTGATTATGCGCAGAGGAGCCACCGCCCCGCAGTAAATGTACGTGATTATGTGCAGAGAAGCCGCCGCCCCAAAATAAATGTACGTGATTATGCGCAGAGGAGCCGCCGCCCCAAAATAAATGTACGTGATTATGCGCAGAGGAGCCACCGCCCCGCAGTAAATGTACGTGATTATGTGCAGAGAAGCCGCCGCCCCAAAATAAATGTACGTGATTATGTGCAGAGGAGCCACCGCCCCAAAATAAATGTACGTGATTATGCGCAGAGGAGCCGCCGTCCCGCAGTAAATGTACGTGATTATGTGCAGAGAAGCCGCCGCCCCAAAATAAATGTACGTGATTATGCGCAGAGGAGCCACCGCCCCGCAGTAAATGTACGTGATTATGTGCAGAGAAGCCGCCCCAAAATAAATGTACGTGATTATGCGCAGAGAAGCCGCCGCCCCGAAGTAAATGTACGTGATTATGCGCAGAGGAGCCGCCGCCCCAAAGTAAATGTACGTGATTATGCGCAGAGAAGCCGCCGCCCCAAAGTAAATGTACGTGATTATGCGCAGAGGAGCCGCCGCCCCAAAGTAAATGTACGTGATTATGCGCAGAGGAGCCGCCGCCCCAAAGTAAATGTACGTGATTATGCGCAGAGGAGCCGCCGCCCCAAAGTAAATGTACGTGTTTATACGCAAAGGAGCCGCCGCCCCGCAGTAAATGTACGTGATTATGCGCAGAGAAGCCGCCGCCCCGCAGTATATGTACGTGATTATACGCAGAGGAGCCGCCGCCCCGCAGTAAATGTACGTGATTATACGCAGAGGAGCCGCCGCCCCGCAGTAAATGTACGTGATTATGCTCAGAGAAGCCGCCGCCCCGCAGTAAATGTACGTGATTATGTGCAGAGAAGCCGCCGCCCCGCAGTAAATGTACGTGATTATACGCAGAGGAGCCGCCGCCCCGCAGTAAATGTACGTGATTATGTGCAGAGAAGCCGCCGCCCCGCAGTAAATGTACGTGATTATGCGCAGAGGAGCCGCCGCCCCGCAGTAAATGTACGTGATTATGTGCAGAGAAGCCGCCCCAAAATAAATGTACGTGATTATGCGCAGAGAAGCCACCGCCCCAAAATAAATGTACGTGATTATGTGCAGAGAAGCCACCGCCCCAAAATAAATGTACGTGATTATGCGCAGAGGAGCCACTGCCCCAAAATAAATGTACGTGATTATGCGCAGAGGAGCCACCGCCCCGCAGTAAATGTACGTGATTATGTGCAGAGAAGCCGCCGCCCCAAAATAAATGTACGTGATTATGCGCAGAGGAGCCGCTGCCCCAAAATAAATGTACGTGATTATGCGCAGAGGAGCCACCGCCCCGCAGTAAATGTACGTGATTATGTGCAGAGAAGCCGCCGCCCCAAAATAAATGTACGTGATTATGTGCAGAGGAGCCACCGCCCCAAAATAAATGTACGTGATTATGCGCAGAGGAGCCGCCGTCCCGCAGTAAATGTACGTGATTATGTGCAGAGAAGCCGCCGCCCCAAAATAAATGTACGTGATTATGCGCAGAGGAGCCACCGCCCCGCAGTAAATGTACGTGATTATGTGCAGAGAAGCCGCCCCAAAGTAAATGTACGTGATTATGCGCAGAGAAGCCGCCGCCCCAAAGTAAATGTACGTGATTATGCGCAGAGGAGCCGCCGCCCCGCAGTAAATGTACGTGATTATGCGCAGAGGAGCCGCCGCCCCAAAGTAAATGTACGTGATTATACGCAGAGGAGCTGCCGCCCCAAAGTAAATGTACGTGATTATGCGCAGAGGAGCCGCCGCCCCAAAGTAAATGTACGTGTTTATACGCAAAGGAGCCGCCGCCCCGCAGTAAATGTACGTGATTATGCGCAGAGAAGCCGCCGCCCCGCAGTATATGTACGTGATTATACGCAGAGGAGCCGCCGCCCCGCAGTAAATGTACGTGATTATACGCAGAGGAGCCGCCGCCCCGCAGTAAATGTACATGATTATGTGCAGAGAAGCCGCCGCCCCGCAGTAAATGTACGTGATTATGCGCAGAGAAGCCGCCGCCCCGCAGTAAATGTACGTGATTATGCGCAGAGAAGCCGCCGCCCCGCAGTAAATGTACGTGATTATGTGCAGAGAAGCCGCCGCCCCGCAGTAAATGTACGTGATTATACGCAGAGGAGCCGCCGCCCCGCAGTAAATGTACGTGATTATGCGCAGAGGAGCCGCCGCCCCGCAGTAAATGTACGTGATTATGTGCAGAGAAGCCGCCGCCCCGCAGTAAATGTACGTGATTATACGCAGAGGAGCCGCCGCCCCGCAGTAAATGTACGTGATTATGCGCAGAGAAGCCGCCGCCCCGCAGTAAATGTACGTGATTATGCGCAGAGGAGCCGCCGCCCAAAAGTAAATGTACGTGATTATACGCAGAGGAGCCGCCGCCCCAAAGTAAATGTACGTGATTATACGCAGAGGAGCCGCCGCCCCAAAGTAAATGTACGTGATTATGCGCAGAGGAGCCGCCGCCCCGCAGTAAATGTACGTGATTATACGCAAAGGAGCCGCCGCCCCGCAGTAAATGTACGTGATTATACGCAAAGGAGCCGCCGCCCCGCAGTAAATGTACGTGATTATGCGCAGAGAAGCCGCCGCCCCGCAGTAAATGTACGTGATTATGCGCAGAGAAGCCGCCGTCCCGCAGTAAATGTACGTGATTATGCGCAGAGGAGCCGCCGCCCCGCAGTAAATGTACGTGATTATGCGCAGAGGAGCCGCCGCCCCAAAGTAAATGTACGTGATTATGCGCAGAGAAGCCGCCGCCCCAAAGTAAATGTTCGTGATTATGCGCAGAGAAGCCACCGCCCTGCCGGGGCGGAACGCTGACCCTCACCCCGGGCCGAACGCTGATCCTCGTCCCAGGCTGAATGCTGATCCTCACCCCGGGCCAAATGCTGAACCTCGCACCGGTCCGAATGATGATCCTCGCCCCAGGCCGAACGCTGATCCTCGCCCCAGGCCGAACGCTGATCCTCGCCCCAGGCCGAACGCTGATCCTCGCCCCAGGCCGAACGCTGATCCTCGCCCCAGGCCGAACGATGATCCTCGCCCCAGGCCGAACGCTGATCCTCGCCCCAGGCGGAACGCTGATCCTCGCCCCAGGCCGAATGCTGATCCTCGCCCCAGGCCGAATGCTGATTCTCGCCCAAGGCCGAACGATGATCCTCGCCCCAGGCCGAACGCTGATCCTCGCCCCAGGCCGAACGCTGATCCTCGCCCCAGGCCGAACGCTGATCCTCGCCCCAGGCCGAATGCTGATTCTCGCCCCAGGCCGAATGCTGATTCTCGCCCCAGGTCGAACGCTGATCCTCGCCCCAGGCCGAACGCTGATCTTCGCCCCAGGCCGAACGCTGATCCTCGCCCCAGGCCGAACGATGATCCTCGCCCCAGGCCGAACGATGATCCTCGCCCCAGGCCGAACGATGATCCTCGCCCCAGGTCGAACGATGATCCTCGGCCCTGGACAAACGCTGATCCTCGGCCGGGCTCTCCATTAGCGCCCCTAATATGCGGAGACGTTCTTTCCCCCCCCTATTTCAGCACACATCAGTGCAGTGTAAGTGGCTTTTTAAGCGAATACATTCCTCTGATAATCCCTTTACTGCTGGAGAGGCCAATAATCCTGACTGTCAGTTTTGCTGCATTGCTGGTTGGTGGAGGAGGCTTAGTCACCGGCGAGGGAGAGATTCAATCGGTGCAGAAGAGGAGTAATCCTCCCAACAGGACACCCCGGGAATGACAGCAAGGGGGGGTCAGTGTGACATGACAGGTCCTCCTCCTCCTCTGTCCTCCAAAACTCTTCCAGGCCGGATCTGTACATCTGTGTCTCTATAGAACATCCAAATCTGCCCTCCTCTCCTTCCTCTGATATCACCGCACACTGTGAGCTTTTCACAATGTACATCAGAAACTGTAGCAATCAGATAGAGCCCCGCCCCATTTCCTGGCTGGGATTTCCAGCATCAGCTTGCTAACAGAACCTCATATATGGATTTAAAGGTCCCCCCCCCCATGTGGCTATCTGTATGTCATATAGTACAGGCAATTCACGTGTATCTATTCTTTTCACATTGGACTGAGTAGGGAATAGGGAATGTTAGATCCCCATTTGTGTACAAGGGGGAGATGTCCCTTCACTTCCTGCCTTGGGGTCATAACAGGAAATTAGGGTTAGGAGGTAAGGCTTAGGGGGTAAGGGCTTTAGGTTAGGGTTAGAGGGTTAAGGGATAAGGTTAGAGGGTTGGGGGTAAGGGGGATATGGTTAGAGGGGTGGGGGTTATGGGGTTAGGGTTAGGGGGGCTTAGGGGGATAGGGTTGGAGGGTTGGGGGGTTTAGGGGGATAGGGTTGGGGGTTGGGGGGCTTAGGGGGATAGGGTTGGAGGGTTGGGGGGTTTAGGGGGATAGGGTTGGGGGTTGGGGGGCTTAGGGGGATAGGGTTGGAGGGTTGGGGTCAGAGCTTTGGGTTAGGGTTTTCCCTTGTAGGTCAAGGTCAGGACTTAGGGACAGGGTCAGGGACCTCCCTCAAGGGTCAAAGGTCAGGAGGTATGCCCTCAAAGGTCAGGAGGTGTGGTTTCCCTCTATCCAAGTGTGCTTGCCAACTGCACTAAGACAGCTTGCGTGCCACGTTAGGGTTAACCCCAATGCCTAACCCTAACCTCCTGACCCCCTGACCCCTAACTCTACAATGTGAAGTGAAATTTGCTGTAATGTGTCCCCATTAGAAGATTTTCCCTCACCTCCTGTTCCAATGACAACAAGGAAAGTCTGAGTTAGTAATCTGCATAGCGGGTTCAGAGAACATAATGAAGCCATTGGATTGACAGCTGAACATCCGCCATGGTATAAGGCCTCCACACGTCTGATGATGCTGTTCCTGTTGGATGCTGAGTCTGGCCTTTGATGCAGCGGCGGGTCTCCTGTGTCCGTCCCCAGACACCAAACATTACAAAGACGAGTCGGGAGGCTTTGAAGACAAGACAGAAAAATCATTTATAAATATGGAAAGTGAAAAGTTTGATGGATCTGGAAGCCGCTTCTGGTGCAAATAACTACAAAGCCGATCTCACACAGCGAACGTCTCGCGGTCCTCTATTCCTGAACCTCAACGGAAAACCGCAAACCAACATCCTCCTTATCCGAATATTCCACAAAATCACCAACATCCGTTATTGTGGATCGTCACCAAACTACCACACATCTACATCATCCAACAATGTACCCGGAACCCTACAACTTCCAACAACCAACATTGTTTATAAACATTGATCAGACAGACGATAGAGAGATACAAAGTAACATTGTTTATAAACATTATTCAGAAGGGAGATAGAGAGATACAAAGTAACATTGTTTATAAACATTATTCAGAAGGGAGATAGAGAGATACAAAGTAACATTGTTTATAAACATTGATCAGAAGGGAGATAGAGAGATACAAAGTAACATTGTTTATAAACATTGATCAGACAGGAGATGTTATTATGTCTGTGAATTTCATAAGAAATGAAATAGATATTTGCAGGACAATATCACCAATAGAAAGCCGTGTTATATGTTACATTTGTAGCGCTGGCTCCTGACGGGCCGGCAAGTGTAGGAACACAGTCCAGCTGGGTGTATCGAATGTGTTTTCTTGCTGTGCATTCTGGCGGGTGGTATTTAAGGTACCGACACCATGGGGGTCAGGGTTCCATCTTTGATTTTTTTTTGTCTGTTCAGTTCTGGTGGTTCTCCTGACCCAGCCCATGGCCCTCCTGGCCTGGGGTGCGGAGCCATGCATTTCGAGTCTCGGGGGCCCAAGGCAATGCAACTGCAGGAACAGGCCCAAGTGGATTTCAAAGCCTATTGATCCAAAGGTGGTCCGGTGCCGTCTCATCTGAAGGGAGAGGCTCAGGAACTGAAGAACCCCAGGGGAGGACTCTTCAGGAGAAGGCCGTCTTCTATGAAGGAGCCTGGAGGTTCAGTTGAAGGACACTTCATGGATCTACACTCATACGGTATCACCGGACCGGCTGGGAGAACCTGGTACCGTATGATGGCTCTTTAAATGTATCTCCGTCCCTCAGTGACGCTCAAATGTACCTCACAGGTCTGTGGCAGAGACTTTGTAGAGCGGCCCACCGGCTGCTGAGCCCAGTCAGAGGAGGTCTATCCGGGGGGTAAAATCCGGCTGTGAATCGCTCTTCATTCTCTGGATTTCTGGACTTCCTTTAATATTTGCAGTCTCAGAACCTGAACTCACTCCTGACCCTCCATTGGAAGACTCAGATTCTGCTACAAATAAATAACACAAAAGAAGATTCAGTGTCGGTTTCCACATTCTTTGGGCCGTCGGCCACGGGAACCCCAAGACGCAGAAGCAGACGAGGAGGTAACGGTAAACCCAACAAAACCAGCAGCTCCTTCGGGGTCAGCGCTACACATTGTTATCTAAAGACAACGTTATTGCTGAATAAACAGGCCGATGACACAACCCCCGACGCGTTGCGGTGTGCTGGTTGGGGGGATTTATCATTGGCCTCGCTCTGTACTCACCTTTGTGAATTATGCGATAGTCTGAAGAAGAGACGTAATCATTGGAGGAAGATGTACTTCAGGAGCCGGTACATTGTAGACATCTTTATCTGTGCAGTTCTCCATTCATTGGCAGATATGAGGGGACCGACTTTGCTACAAATGTTCCACATTTACCGGCCATTTGAGGACAACGTCGCGTCACTTACATAACGAAGGACACAACGTAACGATGAGCTTCTCAGCACTTCCCTGTGATTATATTATCGGTTCCAGAGACTCCTAGGCAACCGACCAGAGGAGAAACTTTCCACAATACTCCGCGGAGAAACTTTCCACAATACTCCGCGGAGAAACTTTCCTCAATACCCCGCATTTTCTGTCGGGCAAAACGTTTCCCTAAAAACCTTCAAAGAGCGAAAGCAGCAAGAGAACGCAATCCGCTGCCGAGGAAACTCTGCGACTGCGCAGGAGTCCGAAAGTTCACAGCTGACTTTTCTGTACAATCTACTGCAGCCAGAATCCAGAGAGTCCCTCACAGGGTCACTGGGGGGGTAACACCCGGAAGTCTGTGCTCAGAACTTCTCTATGAGTTCCAGAGGCTTCCAAGAAGTGGGCGTGTTTAGGAATACCTTCCCGCATCACAAGATGGGGGTCCGAGATCACCAGATTACCGATAAAGGGGTGTAGATGGGTCAGTCCCCTATAGCAAAATCTGGATGGGAAATAGTGAAGGGTCCCGGCAATCCTCCCCCATACAAAGACATTGGAGACAATTGTCATCCTCCAACCTTATGGTAACAGTTTGGTGAAGACCCTTTTCTGTCCCAACATGACTGTCCCCCCTCCCCCTCCCCCCCGTACAAAGCCATCTCCATAGAGACATGACTGTGCCCCCCCCATACAAAGCCAGTGCCCCCCTTTTACAAAGCCATCTCCATTGACACATGACTGTGCCCCCCGTGTACAAAGCCAGTACCCCCCTTTACAAGGCCAGCTCCATAGAGACATGACTGTGCCCCCCCCTTTAAAAAGCCATCTCCATAGAGACATGACTGTGCCCCCCCCGTGTACAAAGCCAGTGCCCCCCCTTTACAAGGCCATCTCCATAGAGACATGACTGTGCCCCCCTGTACAAAGCCTGTGCCCCCCCTGTACAAAGCCTGTGCCCCCCCCCTGTACAAAGCCATCTCCATAGAGACATGACTGTGCCCCCCGGTGTACAAAGCCAGTGCCCCCCCTTTACAAGGCCAGCTCCATAAACAAATAGTGCAACCCAGTGGTGGCTGGTACTCAAAATTTTTGGGGGGGCACAAACAAACTGAAAAATTCTGAAAAAAAAAACATCAATTGCCACCACTGTGCCCATGAAATGCGTTGGTTGCATTGATGGGAGCATTTTATGGGCACAGTGACAGGCGTCCAATCACAGCCCCTGATGTTCCAGCCAATCAGGTGACAGGTAACAGACCCGAGCACCTGATTTGCGGATAGTGTTAGGAAATATTCATTCACTTTTCTAACACCTCTGTGTGTGTCAGAAAACATTTCCCATAGACACCCTCCTAAACCTTGTGCACGGCCTTCCCAGAAGAGGTGAAGCTGTTATATCTGTAAAGGGCCAACTCAATATTGACCCCTCCGGACTAAGACTGGGGGGTCATTACAGGTCATGTGTGTGTAAAGGCAGGTGTCCCAATACTTTTGGGAATATAGAGGTTGATGTACTAAAACTGGAGAGAGCAAAATCTGGTGCAGCTCTGCATAGAAACCAATCAGCTTCCAGGTTTTATTTTCAAAGCCTAACTAAATAAACTGAAGGTAGAAGCTGATTGGCTGCGCCAGATTTTGCTCTCTCCAGTTTTAGTAAATCTCCCCCCAATGTGTATACGGTGCTCCTCCCTGACCCCCAAAATCTCAACTCCACCAATCACCTTTGTGATAAATCGGAACACCGATGGTGAGCCAAGTGTCTTCTTTGGTGCCCAACATGTGAGCCGGGTCTTCTCATCCAACATCATCACAACGGCACAAGGTGCCGCCTCCGAAGTCTTGTGGAAAGCCTTCCCAGAAGAACGTCGGCCAATATACACAAGGGAGGGGGAGGGGATGGCCAATGAATGGCCACAGTTGTGGATTGGATGTCCATCCTATTGGTGGAATGGTCAGGAGGATCCACAAACTTCTATCCATACAATGAGGGTCAGAGGTCAATCCTCAGCACCCCCCCCCCCCCCGCTATGAGGAAACTACAAATCCCCTCCTTCATATTCCTCCGGGACTCATGGGACTTGTAGATCCACAAGGGATGGAGGTGACCCGGGGGGGAGGGGGGGTTGTCTGTGTGGTTGGTGTATTGTAGATCCACAAGGGATGGAGGTGACCCGGGGGGGGGGGGGTTGTCTGTGTGGTTGGTGTATTGTAGATCCACAAGGGATGGAGGTGACGTGGGGGAGGGGGTTGTTGTCTGTGTGGTTGGTGTATTGTAGATCCACAAGGGATGAAGGTGACGTGGGGGAGGGAGGGTTGTCTGTGTGGTTGGTGTCTTGTAGATCCACAAGGGATGGAGGTGACATGGGGGAGGGGGGGTTGTCTGTGTGGTTGGTGTATTGTAGATCCACAAGGGATGGAGGTGACCCGGGGGGGGGGGGGGTTGTCTGTGTGGTTGGTGTATTGTAGATCCACAAGGGATGGAGGTGACCCGGGGGAGGGGGTTGTTGTCTGTGTGGTTGGTGTATTGTAGATCCACAAGGGATGGAGGTGACCCGGGGGAGGGGGTTGTTGTCTGTGTGGTTGGTGTATTGTAGATCCACAAGGGATGAAGGTGATGCGGGGGAGGGGGGTTGTCTGTGTGGTTGGTGTATTGTAGATCCACAAGGGATGGAGGTGACCCGGGGGGGGGGGGGGGTTGTCTGTGTGGTTGGTGTATTGTAGATCCACAAGGGATGGAGGTGGCCCGGGGCAGGGGGTTGTTGTCTGTGTGGTTGGTGTATTGTAGATCCACAAGGGATGGAGGTGGCCCGGGGCAGGGGGTTGTTGTCTGTGTGGTTGGTGTATTGTAGATCCACAAGGGATGGAGGTGACGTGGGGGGGGGGTTGTCTGTGTGGTTGGTGTATTGTAGATCCACAAGGGATGGAGGTGACGCGGGAGGGGGGGTTGTCTGTGTGGTTGGTGTATTGTAGATCCACAAGGGATGGAGGTGACCCGGGGGGGGGGGGGGGGTTGTCTGTGTGGTTGGTGTATTGTAGATCCACAAGGGATGGAGGTGACGTGGGGGAGGGGGTTGTTGTCTGTGTGGTTGGTGTATTATAGATCCACAAGGGATGGAGGTGACTTGGGGGAGGGGGTTGTTGTCTGTGTGGTTGGTGTATTGTAGATCCACAAGGGATGAAGGTGACGTGGGGGAGGGAGGGTTGTCTGTGTGGTTGGTGTATTGTAGATCCACAAGGGATGGAGGTGACCCGGGGGGGGGGGGGGGGGTTGTCTGTGTGGTTGGTGTATTGTAGATCCACAAGGGATGGAGGTGACCCGGGGGAGGGGGTTGTTGTCTGTGTGGTTGGTGTATTGTAGATCCACAAGGGATGAAGGTGATGCGGGGGAGGGGGGTTGTCTGTGTGGTTGGTGTATTGTAGATCCACAAGGGATGGAGGTGACCCGGGGGGGGGGGGTTGTCTGTGTGGTTGGTGTATTGTAGATCCACAAGGGATGGAGGTGACGCGGGAGGGGGGGTTGTCTGTGTGGTTGGTGTATTGTAGATCCACAAGGGATGGAGGTGACCCGGGGGGGGGGGGGTTGTCTGTGTGGTTGGTGTATTATAGATCCACAAGGGATGGAGGTGACTTGGGGGAGGGGGTTGTTGTCTGTGTGGTTGGTGTATTGTAGATCCACAAGGGATGAAGGTGACGTGGGGGAGGGAGGGTTGTCTGTGTGGTTGGTGTATTGTAGATCCACAAGGGATGGAGGTGACGTGGGGGAGGGGGTTGTTGTCTGTGTGGTTGGTGTATTGTAGATCCACAAGGGATGAAGGTGACGTGGGGGAGGGGGTTGTTGTCTGTGTGGTTGGTGTCTTGTAGATCCACAAGGGATGGAGGTGACGTGGGGGAGGGAGGGTTGTCTGTGTGGTTGGTGTATTGTAGATCCACAAGGGATGGAGGTGACCCGGGGGGGGGGGGGGTTGTCTGTGTGGTTGGTGTATTGTAGATCCACAAGGGATGGAGGTGACCCGGGGGAGGGGGTTGTTGTCTGTGTGGTTGGTGTATTGTAGATCCACAAGGGATGAAGGTGATGCGGGGGAGGGGGGTTGTCTGTGTGGTTGGTGTATTGTAGATCCACAAGGGATGGAGGTGACCCGGGGGGGGGGGGGTTGTCTGTGTGGTTGGTGTATTGTAGATCCACAAGGGATGGAGGTGACGCGGGAGGGGGGGTTGTCTGTGTGGTTGGTGTATTGTAGATCCACAAGGGATGGAGGTGACCCGGGGGGGGGGGGGGTTGTCTGTGTGGTTGGTGTATTATAGATCCACAAGGGATGGAGGTGACTTGGGGGAGGGGGTTGTTGTCTGTGTGGTTGGTGTATTGTAGATCCACAAGGGATGAAGGTGACGTGGGGGAGGGAGGGTTGTCTGTGTGGTTGGTGTCTTGTAGATCCACAAGGGATGGAGGTGACGCGGGAGGGGGGGTTGTCTGTGTGGTTGGTGTATTGTAGATCCACAAGGGATGGAGGTGACGTGGGGGAGGGGGTTGTTGTCTGTGTGGTTGGTGTATTGTAGATCCACAAGGGATGAAGGTGACGTGGGGGAGGGGGTTGTTGTCTGTGTGGTTGGTGTCTTGTAGATCCACAAGGGATGGAGGTGACGTGGGGGAGGGAGGGTTGTCTGTGTGGTTGGTGTATTGTAGATCCACAAGGGATGGAGGTGACGTGGGGGGGGTTGTCTGTGTGGTTGGTGTATTGTAGATCCACAAGGGATGGAGGTGACCCGGGGGAGGGGGTTGTTGTCTGTGTGGTTGGTGTATTGTAGATCCACAAGGGATGGAGGTGACCCGGGGGAGGGGGTTGTTGTCTGTGTGGTTGGTGTATTGTAGATCCACAAGGGATGGAGGTGACCCGGGGGAGGGGGTTGTTGTCTGTGTGGTTGGTGTATTGTAGATCCACAAGGGATGGAGGTGACGTGGGGGAGGGGGTTGTCTGTGTGGTTGGTGTATTGTAGATCCACAAGGGATGGAGGTGACGCGGGGGAGGGGGTTGTTGTCTGTGTGGTTGGTGTATTGTAGATCCACAAGGGATGAAGGTGACGTGGGGGAGGGAGGGTTGTCTGTGTGGTTGGTGTATTGTAGATCCACAAGGGATGGAGGTGACGTGGGGGAGGGGGGTTGTCTGTGTGGTTGGTGTCTTGTAGATCCACAAGGGATGGAGGTGACCCGGGGGGGAGGGGGGTTGTCTGTGTGGTTGGTGTATTGTAGATCCACAAGGGATGGAGGTGACGTGGGGGGGGTTGTCTGTGTGGTTGGTGTATTGTAGATCCACAAGGGATGGAGGTGACGCGGGGGAGGGGGGGTTGTCTGTGTGGTTGGTGTCTTGTAGATCCACAAGGGATGGAGGTGACCCGGGGGGGAGGGGGGTTGTCTGTGTGGTTGGTGTATTGTAGATCCACAAGGGATGGAGGTGATGTGGGGGAGGGGGGGTTGTCTGTGTGGTTGGTGTATTGTAGATTCACAAGGGATGAAGGTGATGCGGGGGAGGGGGGGTTGTCTGTGTGGTTGGTGTATTGGTGTATTGTAGATCCACAAGGGATGGAGGTGACATGGGGGAGGGGGGGTTGTCTGTGTGGTTGGTGTCTTGTAGATCCACAAGGGATGGAGGTGACCCGGGGGGAGGGGGGTTGTCTGTGTGGTTGGTGTATTGTAGATCCACAAGGGATGGAGGTGATGTGGGGGAGGGGAGGTTGTCTGTGTGGTTGGTGTCTTGTAGATCCACAAGGGATGGAGGTGATGTGGGGGAGGGGAGGTTGTCTGTGTGGTTGGTGTATTGTAGATCCACAAGGGATGGAGGTGATGTGGGGGAGGGGAGGTTGTCTGTGTGGTTGGTGTCTTGTAGATCCACAAGGGATGGAGGTGATGTGGGGGAGGGGGGGTTGTCTGTGTGGGTGGTGTCTTGTAGATCCACAAGGGATGGGGGAGGGGGGGTTGTCTGTGTGGGTGGTGTCTTGTAGATCTGGCACATTCGCTAAGCTCACATAATTACGCGTTTTGTACTTTCAGAGATCAGAAATTGGCGGATAAATACAAATCACGGCGCATTAAAGTTTAGCGGATTACGAGGAAACGTTCGTTTGCTGAGCCCAATGTGACATTCACTACAAAGCGGGGAGGGGGAGGGGAATTATAGACGGCGTTCTCTCATCACATGAATTGCCCCTCAGATCTTCATTCTCCGGATTACCGCGGAAATGCAACCAACGCAAAAACGTTTTCTGATGGCGCATCCGAATCCCCGCGAACCTCTGAAGGAAACGTTCGATGACTTTCCATCAACTGCTAAGATCTGTTTTCCACCCGGAGAAGGGTGAAGGCGGAGGGCGGACCGGGGGTCCCGGGGAGGGGTGAAGGCGGAGGGCGGACCGGGGGGTCCGGGGAGGAGTGAAGGCGGAGGATGGGTCGGGGGGTCCGGGGAGGGGTGAAGGCGGAGGATGGGTCGGGGGGTCCCGGGGAGGGGTGAAGGTGGAGGATGGGTCGGGGGTCCCGGGGAGGGGTGAAGGCGGAGGATGGGTCGGGGGTCCCGGGGAGGGGTGAAGGCGGAGGATGGGCCGGGGGGTCCCGGGGATGGGTGAAGGCGGAGGATGGGTCGGGGGTCCCGGGGATGGGTGAAGGCGGAGGATGGGTCGGGGGTCCCGGGGATGGGTGAAGGCGGAGGATGGGCCGGGGGGGCCCGGGGAGGGGTGAAGGTGGAGGATGGGCCGGGGAGGGGTGAAGGCGGAGGATGGGCCGGGGGGTCCCGGGGATGGGTGAAGGCGGAGGATGGGTCGGGGGTCCCGGGGATGGGTGAAGGCGGAGGATGGGCCGGGGGGTCCTGGTTTTGGGGTGAAGGTGGAGGATGGGCCGGGGGGTCCTGGTTTTGGGGTGAAGGTGGAGGATGGGCCGGGGGGTCCTGGTTTTGGGGTGAAGGCGGAGGGCGGACCGGGGGTTCCGGGGAGGGGTGAAGGCGGAGGATGGGCCAGGGGGGTCCCGGTTTTGGGGTGAAGGCGGAGGGCGGACCGGAGGCGGCTGACATGTTCAGTTTAGAAGGAAGGACTGACGCACCGGAGGAGAAAATGACTTTATTAGCGGTAATGAGAGTCACAAATCCAGACGAGATCCGGCCCGGCTGCTGCGGCAGCGTCTGAAACGCGTAATGATAACAAGCTTTATATATACTTAGAGAGCTAATGGATGTGTTTAATTATTCAGCCCGTTCCCCAGACACTGCGACACATCGCCGCGTTCTCATCACCTCGCTCCTCTCCAACCTCATCAAAGGCACTGATACCGCCAACTCTGCACCTCCACCGCTGTACCGACTCCTCTGCTGCACTGACATCACTTACTCTGATTTCACTGCACACTGCGAGCTCCTCACCATACCACTTCCTCCAACACTGCAGAGTATTTCAAGAGAGGAGAGTTTTAGAGGAAGGAGCAGAGTCCTCCAGCAGAGTATTTCAGGAGAGGAGAGTTATAGAGTTAGGAGCAGAGTCCTCCAGCAGTGCAGAGTATTTCAGGAGAGGAGAGTTAGGAGCAGAGTCCCCCAGCAGAGCAGTGTATTTCAGGAGAGGAGAGTTAGGAGCAGAGTCCCCCAGCAGTGCAGAGTATTTCAGGAGAGGAGAGTTAGGAGCAGAGTCCCCCAGCAGAGCAGAGTATTTCAGGAGAGGAGAGTTAGGAGCAGAGTCCCCCAGCAGAGCAGAGTATTTCAGGAGAGGAGAGTTAGGAGCAGAGTCCCCCAGCAGTGCAGAGTATTTCAGGAGAGGAGAGTTAGGAGCAGAGTCCTCCAGCAGTGCAGAGTATTTCAGGAGAGGAGAGTTAGGAGCAGAGTCCCCCAGCAGAGCAGAGTATTTCAGGAGAGGAGAGTTAGGAGCAGAGTCCCCCAGCAGTGCAGAGTATTTCAGGAGAGGAGAGTTAGGAGCAGAGTCCCCCAGCAGTGCAGAGTATTTCAGGAGAGGAGAGTTAGGAGCAGAGTCCCCCAGCAGAGCAGAGTATTTCAGGAGAGGAGAGTTAGGAGCAGAGTCCCCCAGCAGTGCAGAGTATTTCAGGAGAGGAGAGTTAGGAGCAGAGTCCCCCAGCAGTGCAGAGTATTTCAGGAGAGGAGAGTTATAGATGAAGGAGCAGAGTCCTCCAGCAGTGCAGAGTATTTCAGGAGAGGAGAGTTATAGATGAAGGAGCAGACTCCTCCAGCAGTGCAGAGTATTTCAGGAGAGGAGAGTTATAGATGAAGGAGCAGAGTCCTCCAGCAGTGCAGAGTATTTCAGGAGAGGAGAGTTATAGATGAAGGAGCAGAGTCCTCCAGCGGTGCAGAGTATTTCAGGAGAGGAGAGTTATAGATGAAGGAGCAGAGTCCTCCAGCAGAGCAGAGTGATGGGATTATGGGGATCGATGACCTGTGATCGTCATGTTGCGGTATGACGTCGGTGGCGGCGGTGCGTTTCGGCTCTGGGTAATGCTCAGTAATGGATTTATCGGTGGCATTATTGGATGATACATCCCCGGGCCTCGTGCTGTTACCTTGTCTGGCGGTGATGTAGAGAGCGCCGGCTGTGCTGTGATTATCTCATCATCTTCTGATAGATTAGCATTGAAGCCATTAGAGATTCTGCACATAAAACGCGTCAGGCTCAGGGTTATGGAAACGCTATTATCCCGCCGATGTGATTTGGTTAAAGAAGGAAGTTCAGGCAACAAGTTAACAACTCATGATAATGGAATCCTTCCCTGTCTGCAATTTCCATGTGCCGGAATCTCGTCTGTCTGATCATCTGCACCCTCCTCCCGTGACCATCCTCCTCACTGCGGTATGTATACAAATCGCCCCAAAGACAGAGCCCTCCCGTGGAAGCACAACCAGGCCAGACCCCCACATTTATGGGGGAACAGGGCCTGGGCAATCCCTTAAGGCCAGTGGGTCATGAAAGACTTCGCTCAAGACTCGACTCATAAGGACTTTCCTCGGAACCGATCTGAGCTCTTCAGCGGACAATCGCCACTGCCGCAGTAACTTCAGGCACGGAGCAACATAGGCTGGCAGCTGACCACGATGACCCCTGAGATTCTTCACTTGGCCACCTTCTTCCCAAAGTCATAGAAAAGGCCTAAACCAAGATCTAAATATGCCTGCCCATCCAGGAGGTTCCACTGCAAGCATATTACCAATGTTACATTGGAGAAATAGCAGTGAAAAGAAAAGAACTGGGTTGACCATACCTAAGCCACCCTCCCTCCTGGATAGATAGGTGACATTCCTCTTGATGGGGTTCAGTCTGTTCCCCCACAGCATCTGGAAGAACACACTACTGACCCTAGCATAGAGAGACACTGGCAAGATGCAGACAAAGATGACATACAAGAAGATCGGAATCAGGTAAGTCTTAATCAGATCAATCCTTTCCCTCAGAGATAATTTCCATCTCCTCCAGCTGACCACCTTCGTATTGGCAATTTCCAGTCTGCCTTCCCAGTTTTTGAGGCCATAATCGCCGGGTCCAAATTCAATGCCTAGAATCTTAATTCTTTCCTGGGGCACCGGAAAGGTGTCCGGGAGATCAAACCCCTCACCTTCCGTTCCCATCCAGAAAACGTCACTCTTTTCCTGATTGATCTTGGAGCCTGATGCTTCAGAGTACTGTGATGTCAGAGAGACCCCCTCCTCTGCTTCATCTGCCCCAGTGACAATCACCGACACATCGTCCGCATAGGCAACAACCCTCAAAGGTGGCTCACCCGGGAGCCCCACTGGCACCCCACACAACATGCCGCTCTCTAGCCTCCTGATGAAGGGGTCGATTGCAAACACATAGAGCAGGGGACTCAGAGGACAACCCTGGCACAATCTGGAGCCAACCTCAAAGGACTGCCCAACCCAACCATTAACAAGAGGAAAGCTTTCTGCCCCCTTATACAAGACCTTAAACCAATCGACAAAACCACCCGGCAGACCGTACTTACTAAGGAGCAACCACAGGTACTCATGGTTAACACGATCAAAAGCCTTTGCCTGATCCAATGTCAGCAAATACTTTCCCCAGCCTGCAGCCCTGCATCGCTCCAAGGCCTCCCGGACAGATAAAACCGCTGTGAAGGTGCTTCTACCCCGGACCGAACAGTGCTGATGGCAAGAAAGCAAATTATCTGACTGTGCACAAAGCAAGGTCCATAAAGACATGGATGAGCGAGTTTGGGGTGGAGGAACTTGCCTGGCCTGCACAGAGTCCTGACCTCAATCCAATAGAACACCTTTGGGATGAGTTAGAGTGAAGACTCTGAGCCAGGCCTTCTCGTCCCACATCAGTGCCTGACCTCACAAATGCTCTTCTGGAAGAATGGTCAAACATTCCCATAGACACCCTCCTAAACCTTGTGGACGGCCTTCCCAGAAGAGTTGAAGCTGTTATTGCTGCAAAGGGCCAACTCAATATTGAACCCTCCGGCAGTGGTGGCCCGTCCATTAGGGGTGCCGGAGAGCTGCCCCCTCTATCCGTGGCCATCACCCCCATGCTCTATCCATGGCTGCTATTTTACAGGACACCGTCACCCCCTATTCATGAATCCGGCCCCTTTCAGGACGCCAGGTGCGTGAATTACAGCGGCGGGGATATTTCTTCGAAGAACCTGATTAAAGCCAGAGGCTCTAATAGGCTTCAAAATAGGGTGGGCTCGGAGTGCAGAGCATTGCGCCAGGATTACACCTATGTGTTACAACAGCGAATGAATATTCGCTATTGAAACACTGATCCTCAATCCGGCCAATCAGAAGCAGGTGTAAGACCTGTTTTCTGATTAAATAATACAAATAGTGTAGCGCTTCACTAATGAATGTGGTCAGCATAAATTGTATGAATAAAGGCAAAAATAATATAAATATGAATGCCTAAAGAAAAGTCCAATATTGGCCGCACATTCCACTATGTAGCAGGCCCAAGGGTGGCCGAACCGTCACAGAGGGGGGAAATTGGACTGGGCGGATGTATTCATGCGAGTCTGCTTGACTGTAACATCAGAGAAGAATGGATAAAATACTTCTTACCGACTTAGTTGGACCCATACAGTCATATGACAGTTGAGTCTAGAAGGCTTTAGGTCACAGTTTGGGACCGAGGAGTACGAAGAGGGAGGTCTGTTGAGCTGATGGATGAGCTCCAAACGATTGTAGGCCCTGTGATGGATCCTTTCAAATGGAACGTCAAGGGTGTATGTAGTCAATCTCAGACGTAGCCCGTTGTACTGATGCTCCAATATCGCCCAAATAGGGAGGGAGACGTTGTGGAGGTTCAAGCCAGAGAAACAGAAAAAAGGAAAAAAGAAAAAAGGCTCCACATGGTGCAGGTCAGACGGTATAAAAAAGGTTGATTTATTGAAGTCAAAAAATAATTAATGACTTAGTGATCACATAGACAGTCTAAAATAGAAATTAAAAGCAATGTAGGGTGCCAACAGCTCGCCCAACGCGTTTCGACATATGTGTCTTCTACAGGGGCATGTTGGGGCCCACCACATTGCTAGCAAATATATAAGGAGTCAGAGAGGGGTTCCGCCTACCAAAGGGCGGGGAATCCTATCTCGGACAGCCTCTTAAAGATACAATGAACATTTAATCAAATCAGAGAAAACATGTTTAAACACAACAAATAAACTACGTCACTACGTCACGACGCGAGGGGCGTGTGCGTGTGAGCGTCACGCATCCAATAACTTTCCGGGGAATAGGGAGGGGAGGGGCCACAAAAAATAGGCGCCGTTTCGCTCGTGGTGAGCGTCACACGCCGCAGGCGTAGCAATACACAGCGCAGCCAATCAGTGGCCCCTCCCATGGCCCCTCCCCTCCCTATTCCCCGGAAAGTTATTGGATGCGTGACGCTCACACGCACACGCCCCTCGCGTCGTGACGTAGTGACGTAGCGTGTGACGTTCGCACGCATACGTTCAAACGCACACGCCCCCTGGGTTGTAACATAGTGACGCAGCGTTTGACGTCCGCACATGCACGCCCCCGATCCGAGGTAATGGGTCCTGACGTGGCTCTCTGCGATTGGCAGTACGGAGCACGTACAGGAGAGGGAGTGTGCCATGGTGCGCTATCTCCCTCCTTCCCTTGCATCTCTATGTGGTGACCTAGATGTACAATTGTCTTTTCTATTGGACATGATGGTCCTTTTCCACTCCCACATCCACTCCCTCCATAGCCATGTGACACATGTATGTAGTGATTGGCTGTACCTTCTCTTTTATTACACACCTTCTGACCTTGTGATCTGAACTGTAAACAATAGATCATCACGTAAGGACTATCACTATGGTTACTGATATACACTTTCCTGGCCACTTACGGTTAGTAAAATAAGTCTGAGACATTCAAACAGCACAATGAGGACAATATACAGACCCTCACAGTTCCTTCTATTACACTACACAAATGTAAACAGGTCACTTTATGTGGTGTTGCAGTTTAGTCTATGTGAAATAGGTGGTATATGTCCGATCTTTTAGCAGTGGCATTTGATGCGATTTCTATATGTCCTGTATGTGCATTGGATTTTCTTGCATTTTTATGTTAGATGAGGCCATGTCTAATATGATTAATTTAGAGATATTTATTTGCGAACATGATGGCTTATTTATTTTTGTCACTATATTAATTTAACAATTTGCATTGGTGCTGGATGCGATTTCTGGGGATGCCTTTTATGTACTAGATTTTCTTGCATTTTTATGTTAGATTAGACCTTCAATATTATGATTAACTTAGGGATATCCATCTGTGAATGTGGTGGCTTATTCTTATATTTTTGTCACTAAATTAATTCGATAGCTTGTATCAGTGACATTTTTATATCTTATTTATATTTATTTGTTGTGTTTAAACATGTTTTCTCTGATTTGATTAAATGTTCATTGTATCTTTAAGAGGCTGTCCGAGATAGGATTCCCCGCCCTTTGGTAGGCGGAACCCCTCTCTGACTCCTTATATATTTGCTAGCAATGTGGTGGGCCCCAACATGCCCCTGTAGAAGACACATATGTCGAAACGCGTTGGGCGAGCTGTTGGCACCCTACATTGCTTTTAATTTCTATTTTAGACTGTCTATGTGATCACTAAGTCATTAATTATTTTTTGACTTCAATAAATCAACCTTTTTTATACCGTCTGACCTGCACCATGTGGAGCCTTTTTTCTTTTTTCCTTTTTTCTGTTTCTCTGGCTTGAACCTCCACAACGTCTCCCTCCCTATTTGGGCGATATTGGAGCATCAGTACAACGGGCTACGTCTGAGATTGACTACATACACCCTTGACGTTCCATTTGAAAGGATCCATCACAGGGCCTACAATCGTTTGGAGCTCATCCATCAGCTCAACAGACCTCCCTCTTCGTACTCCTCGGTCCCAAACTGTGACCTAAAGCCTTCTAGACTCAACTGTCCTATGACTGTATGGGTCCAACTAAGTCGGTAAGAAGTATTTTATCCATTCTTCTCTGATGTTACAGTCAAGCAGACTCGCATGAATACATCCGCCCAGTCCAATTTCCCCCCTCTGTGACGGTTCGGCCACCCTTGGGCCTGCTACATAGTGGAATGTGCGGCCAATATTGGACTTTTCTTTAGGCATTCATATTTATATTATTTTTGCCTTTATTCATACAATTTATGCTGACCACATTCATTAGTGAAGCGCTACACTATTTGTATTATTTTGTTTGTTGAACTTTGTTTGTTTTTTGGTGTTGGCTGCTGTTTTTGGCTGTTGAGGCCTTTTTCCATATATACTAAATTGTAGCGCAGTGTTTTCCCCTTAAACTGTTTTCTGATTGGCTGAAAAGAAAAGAGTCCCAATTGTCCGCCGAGGAGGAGGGAGGAAACGGAAGACGCTGCGATGGCCGAGGAGAGCAGGGGGAGGGAAAGCCGAGCCGAGCAAGGGAAGCTGCCGGTGAAGCCTGGGAGAAGTGCTACCCACCATAGAGGGGGTAAGTGTACCAGACCCACCCAAATGACTGACCGATGGGGGGGGGGTCCCCAAAAAATGACCACCGGCTGCCACTGCCCTACGGGCTAAGACGGGGATGCCATTAAAGTTCATGTGCGTGTAAAGACAGGTGTCCCAATACTTTTGGTGATATAATGTAAGTGTATATATATATATATATGTTTTTAATGTAATGGAGAAGCTTTAGAAGCAGAATAAGTCCAGCTACACAAGAGGTCAGAGCCTGCACCAAGGTAATGCCCCTCCCCCAGGGACCGGTGAAAGGTAAGTGCAGGAAACGTCTTACTTTGCCATTAATGAGCCGAAATGTTTTGTTTTTTTTAAGGCCGCGTCACACTAAAGTGATCCCTTGTGGTGCTTTAATGCATGCGTGTTAATGCACTTCATGGGATGTGGTAACATGCGTTGCAGCTCATTATGACCGCGGCTCTCAATGTATCACCGCCGATGATGACGACGTGTCCGTGACCTTCCACCCCCCACAATGCACAGTATATACGCCGTGCTGCACTGCTGTGCTGTGCTGTAGAAGGTATCGGGGTGCCATTCACCACGGACAGAACCGCAACGCACCTCCATTGGAGAAACGCGCGTTAGTGGGTGTGTTAGCGTGTGCTGCCGCAATGTATCGGGCGTAAATGTCACCCCAATATGGCTTCCGGGGTGATAACTCTGTAGTGACTGTATATGAAGACTTCATTTCATTGTGAATGAGCCCCTCTGGGGGTCTCCCCCATAATATACAGAAGAGCTGAAGAGTCTGAGAGCAGGAAGCGTGTGAGATATCCGGCAGACAACGACACGCAATGTATTCATCATACAATGTCATGTGATACAATGTAACAAATTCACATCCTCCAGATTAACGTTCTCACCAAATCCCTTGTGTGCCGCTATGCTGGCCGGTAACACCGGACAAGAAACCTCCTCGGAGATTCTGCTTTCTGAAAAACGTTTGTAGATGATGATAGATCTCTTCAATCCAGGGGCAGACTGACAACTCACGGGGCCCCCGGGGCAATAGGAGATTATGGGCCCACACAGTATACACACACAGTATACACAGACAGTATACACACACAGTATACACACACAGTATACACACACAGTATACACAGACATGTTTCTATTGGCTGAGAAGGTACTGGAGAGGTGGGGCAGCCATAATCTCAGGATTTTTAGACCAAAAGGATGTCGGTGAGGGACATTTCAGAGACAGATGCAAAAAAACCACTGATTTTTACATACTGTCCCTGGTTTTACTGAGGCTGGCAACCCTGATGGGGCCCCCTAGTGGCCCGGGGCCCTCAGGCAGTGCCGGAGTGGCCGAATGGTCAGTCCGCCCCGCTTCAATCTGAACACAACTATCATATCAGGATGACCGTATCACGTAGGAATCTTGAGAACAATGAAATGAACGTTTAATAATTATAATGTAAATCATCCCAGAATGTTTCGGCCACGTTGCGTGACTTCTGCGGGACTCAAAGTGTTCTGCTGCTGCCTTTGGGGTTGTACTCCATGTCGGGTGTCCACCAATGGTCAGCCACCATTAATGGATTCCAGTTGTCCTGATACCATTTTTCCATTGCGGCAATGTCCTGGTGGAACTTTTTACCGCGTTCCTCACCGCCTGAACCTAGATCTTTGGGGAAGAAGTCCGATGTGAAGTTAGGAAATGAATCTTTAGTGACATTTTGCACGCCGTGGTCTTGTTTGCCATAAGTTGGGTGAAATGTGATTATATAAACCATAACAAATGATATAAGTACGAAAAACTTGAATAATAAATGATGCGCTCAAAAAATACCCCAAGCAGTCCTCTATATGACGTGTGATGACGGTCCTCAGCCACATGTGGATCTGATATGGTCTTCAACTTCAAATATATATGATGTGATAACAGTTGATAGAAGATCCACCACCAAAGACACCAGAAGCTGCTCACCAGAGGGACTGAACTCAAGGCGTTCCCCTAGAGAGTCAATCAAGCTTTGAGGATTGATATACCAAGAGGATCAGATGCTCAATCCAGATAAGACCTCCAGATGGACCTCCGAACAGATGTAAGGTATGGAAGATATAGGCAGTCAGCCCCACCATTCAAAGAAAGAGGAAGGCGTATAGCGTAACTCCGTATGGAAAATGTAATACATGAAAAGCAAAGGAAATACACTCACATGTTTAGCAGTAAAATCAAGAGCTTATATAAAAGAAGACAGTGGTCTCAGCATATCCTCCCGACGCATTTTGACTTAGAAGTCATCATCTGGGGTCAGAATCTTGAGAATAATGAAATGTACGTTTAATAATTATAACGTAAATCATCCCACAATGTTTCGGCCACGTTGCGTGACTTCTGCGGGACTCAAAGTGTTCTGCTGCTGACTTTGGGGTTGTGCTCCGTGTCGGGTGTCCACCAATGGTCAGCCACCATTAATGGATTCCAGTTGTCCTGATACCATTTTTCCATTGCGGCAATGTCCTGGTGGAACTTTTTACCGCGTTCCTCACCGCCTGAACCTAGATCTTTGGGGAAGAAGTCCAATGTGAAGTTAGGAAATGAATCTTTAGTGACATTTTGCACGCCGTGGTCTTGTTTGCCATAAGAACTTTGTCCACCAGTTGAATGAAGTTTCTTTGTAGTTGCCAAAAAAATTCTCGACTAAATCCTTGAATGTTTTCCAGGTGATTTTCTGTGGCCCCGGAGAACCTCTGGTCATTGATGACGTATCTGAGATGTGGACCAACAAAAATGTCCTCCTTCATCCTGGTATCAGGAATTCTTGGAAACTTTGTCTCAAATAATGAAAATCTGCACCATCCTTGTCCAAAACTTCTACAACATTTTTAGTTAATTTTATTTTTTTCAGGTACTTATATAGTGCTGTCAATTTACACAGCGCTTTACATATACATTGTACATTCACATCAGTCCCTGCCCTCAAGGAGCTGACAATCTAAGGTCCCTAACACACATTCGTACATACTCCAGACAATTTAGACCTGATCCAATTAACCACTTAAGCCCCGGACCATTTTTCAGCCAAAGGACCAGGCCCCCTTTTTGCGATTCGGCACTGCGTCTCTTTAACTGACAATTGCGCGGTCGTGCGACGTGGCTCCCAAACAAAATTGGCGTTCTTTTTTTCCCACAAATAGAGCTTTCTTTTGGTGGTATTTGATCACTTTGGCGGTTTTTATTTTTTGCGCTATAAACAAAAATAGAGCGACAATTTTGAAAAAAATGCATTATTTTTTACTTTTTGCTATAATAAATATCCCCCAAAAATATATAAAAAAACATTTTTTTCCCTCAGTTTAGGCCGATACGTATTCTTCTACATATTTTTGGTAAAAAAAAAAAAGCAATTAGCGATTATTGATTGGTTTGCGTAAAAGTTATAGCATTTTCAAAATAGGGGATAGTTTTATAGCATTTTTATTAATATTTTTTTTTTTTTTTTACTAGTAATGGCGGCGATCAGCGATTTTTATTGTGACTGCGACATTGTGGGGGACCCATCAGACACTTTAAAGCGGGACTCCGCGTTTTTTTTTTTTTTTAAAAGCCAGCAGCTACAAATACTGCAGCTGCTGGCTTTTAAAATAGTGACACTTACCTGTCCAGCGCGCCCGCGATGTCGGCACCCGAAGCCGATCTGTAGATCGTCACTCGGGTGCTGCCGCCGCCATCTTGGGTATGGGAATCAGGAAATGGAGCCTTTCGGCTTCATTTCCCGGTTCCCTACTGCGCATGCGCGAGTTGCGCTGCGCAATAAGGACGGTCCCCGCTGCCTCTGGGATCTGTGTGTTTCCCAGCAGGCAGCGGGGCACTTGCGGAAGGGGGCGGGCACTTGCGGAAAGGGGCGTAATCTATGCCCCTTTCCGCAGAGAGCTATCCCGGAAGTGGGTGCAGTTACCTGGATTATCCAGGTAACTGCACCCCCCTCCCCCCTGAAAGGTGCCGATTGTGGCGCCGGAGGGGGGGGGAGGATTCCGATGAGCGGAAGGTCCATTTTAGGGTGGACCTCCGCTTTAACACATTTCTGAGACCATTGTCATTTATACAGCAATCAGTGCTATTTAAATGCACTGATTCTTGTGTAAATGACACTGGCAGTGAAGGAGTTAACCACTAGGGGGCAGTGTAGGTGTTATGTATGATGTTATGTGTTTTTTCATTGTAGGGGGCGTGGCCTGGCATGTGACGTCACTGATCACCTTTACCTATAAAAGGGAACAGACGATCGGCGACAGGCTCAGTAGGAAGCACAGGGGAGAGGTTTGTTTACACAGACCTCTCCTCGTTCTTCAGCTCTGTGACCCGATTGCAGGACACCAGCGGCGATCGGGTCCACTAGTCCCGCGGCCGCGGTCACGGAGATCAGGACCGGGTCGGGAGTGCGCCGTCGGCAGCGCGCTCCTGACCCATGGCTGGGCACTTAAAAAGCAACGTACAGGTATGTACTTGTGCCCAGCCGTGCCATTCTGCCGACGTACATTGGCGAGAGGCGGTCCTTAAGTGGTTAACCTCCCAGCATGTCTCTGGAGTGTGGGAGGAAACCGGAGTACCCGGAGGAAACCCACACAGGGAGAACATGCAAACTCCATGCAGGTAGTGTTGTGGTTGTTTAATGTGAAGTGGAGGCAAAAATCCCTTTGTTGGGTGAAGAAGCGGCTCATGTTTCATGCTTTTCTGTCCAGGATCCAAATTCATTTGGAGTGGCCATTTCTTTTTTTGCACAACTGCCCCATTTGTATGAGTGACAACGGTACTTGGCGTATCCGAGACACATTCCAAGCAGCAGAGCCACTGCTTTTACAGTGCCTGGAAAAAGTATTCACACCCCTCGAAATTCCCCACATTTTGTATTTTATTGGGATTTTATGTGATGGACCAACACAAAGTGACACATAATTGTCAAGTGGAAGGAAAATGATTGTAACATGACGAAAAGTGGGAAATCTCAAGGGGTGTGAATACTTTTTCCAGGCACTGTATCTCTCCACAGATAATTCCATAGTACTTGGTGTACTGGATGTGCTTCAATAACATTTCTATATTTTCCATGTTTGCACCAAAAATTGTTCCGGAAGTAAATTGCTGTCCGGTGCTGTCCGGTGTGATCGGGGAGTCCGGGCAATGAATGGTGCCGCCGCTCCACTACAATCCACTTCTGATGTGACCCCAATCCCTATAATCCCACTAGAATGGCGTTAATGTATTTCTATGTTATTTTCAATCTTTTTAAATCTGCAGGTTTCATAGAAGTAATCCGGATGATCCTGCAGGGAAGCACCTTGTTCAGGATTTTCCTGCTATAGGGTGACGACGTTCCGTCCCCATCGTCTGTTCTCCTGTGTTGTCACCCCCTGAGGAAGATTACAAGTGACCACACCCATCACACACCCATCACACACCCATCACACACCCATCACACACCCATCACACACACATCACACACCCACACATCACACACACATCACACACACATCACACACACATCACACACACCACACCCATCACACACACATCACACACACATCACACACACATCACACACACATCACACACACATCACACACCCATCACACACACATCACACACACATCACACACCCATCACACACACATCACACACACATCACACACACATCACACACACATCACACACCCATCACACACCCATCACACACCCATCACACACATCACACACCCATCACACACACATCACACACACATCACACACACATCACACACCCATCACACACACATCACACACACATCACACACACATCACACACCCATCACACACACATCACACACACATCACACACCCATCACACACACATCACACACACATCACACACACATCACACACACATCACACACCCATCACACACCCATCACACACCCATCACACACATCACACACCCATCACACACACATCACACACCCATCACACACACATCACACACACATCACACACACATCACACACACATCACACACCCATCACACACACATCACACACACATCACACACCCATCACACACACATCACACACACATCACACACCCATCACACACACATCACACACACATCACACACACATCACACACACATCACACACACACATCACACACACACCACACACCCATCACACACCCATCACACACACATCACACACCCATCACACACCCATCACACACACATCACACACACATCACACACACATCACACACACATCACACACACATCACACACACATCACACACACATCACACACACATCACACACACATCACACACCCATCACACACACATCACACACCCATCACACACACATCACACACCCATCACACACACATCACACACACATCACACACACATCACACACACATCACACACACATCACACACACATCACACACACATCACACACCCATCACACACCCATCACACACCCATCACACACACATCACACACACATCACACACACACACACACACCCATCACACACCCATCACACACCCATCACACACACATCACACACACATCACACACACATCATCACACACACATCACACACCCATCACACACCCATCACACACCCATCACACACACATCACACACACATCACACACCCATCACACACATCACACACACATCACACACACATCACACACACATCACACACACATCACACACACATCATCACACACACATCACACACCCATCACACACACATCACACACACATCACACACCCATCACACACACATCACACACACATCACACACCCATCACACACACATCACACACACATCACACACACATCACACACACATCACACACCCATCACACACACATCACACACACATCACACACACATCACACACACATCACACACACATCACACACCCATCACACACACATCACACACACATCACACACACATCACACACACATCACACACCCATCACACACACATCACACACCCATCACACACACATCACACACACATCACACACCCATCACACACCCATCACACACCCATCACACACCCATCACACACCCATCACACACCCATCACACACCCATCACACACACATCACACACTCATCACACACCCATCACACACACATCACACACCCATCACACACCCATCACACACACATCACACACACATCACACACATCATCACACACCCATCACACACACATCACACACCCATCACACACCCATCACACACACATCACACACACATCACACACCCATCACACACACATCACACACACATCACACACCCATCACACACCCATCACACACACATCACACACACATCACACACCCATCACACACACATCACACACCCATCACACACCCATCACACACACATCACACACACATCACACACACATCACACACCCATCACACACACATCACACACCCATCACACATACCATCACACACACATCACACACACATCACACACACATCACACACCCATCACACACACATCACACACACATCACACACACATCACACACCCATCACACACACATCACACACACATCACACACACATCACACACACATCACACACACATCACACACCCATCACACACCCATCACACACACATCACACACCCATCACACACACATCACACACACATCACACACCCATCACACACACATCACACACCCATCACACACCCATCACACACACATCACACACACATCACACACACATCACACACACATCACACACCCATCACACACCCATCACACACCCATCACACACACATCACACACACATCACACACACATCACACACCCATCACACACCCATCACACACACATCACACACACATCACACACCCATCACACACACATCACACACACATCACACACCCATCACACACACATCACACACACATCACACACACACACCACACACCCATCACACACACATCACACACCCATCACACACCCATCACACACACATCACACACACATCACACACACACCACACACCCATCACACACACATCACACACCCATCACACACCCATCACACACACATCACACACACATCACACACACATCACACACACATCACACACACATCACACACACATCACACACCCATCACACACCACATCACACACACATCACACACACATCACACACACATCACACACCCATCACACACACATCACACACAATCACACACACATCACACACACATCACACACACATCACACACCCATCACACACACATCACACACCCATCACACACACATCACACACCCATCACACACCCATCACACACACATCACACACACATCACACACACATCACACACCCATCACACACACATCACACACCCATCACACACACATCACACACCCATCACACACACATCACACACACATCACACACACATCACACACCCATCACACACACATCACACACACATCACACACCCATCACACACACATCACACACACATCACACACACATCACACACACATCACACACACATCACACACCCATCACACACACATCACACACACATCACACACCCATCACACACACATCACACACACATCACACACACATCACACACACATCACACACACATCACACACCCATCACACACACAACATCACACACCCATCACACACCCATCACACACACATCACACACACATCACACACACCATCACACACCCATCACACACACATCACACACCCATCACACACACATCACACACACATCACACACACATCACACACACATCACACACCCATCACACACCCATCACACACCCATCACACACACATCACACACACATCACACACCCATCACACACACATCACACACCCATCACACACCCATCACACACCCATCACACACCCATCACACACCCATCACACACCCATCACACACACATCACACACCCATCACACACACATCACACACCCATCACACACACATCACACACACCATCACACACACATCACACACACATCACACACACATCACACACCCATCACACACCCATCACACACCCATCACACACACATCACACACCCATCACACACACATCACACACACATCACACACACATCACACACCATCACACACACATCACACACCCATCACACACACATCACACACACACATCACACACACACATCACACACCCATCACACACCCATCACACACCCATCACACACACATCACACACACATCACACACACACATCACACACACATCACACACACATCACACACCATCACACACACATCACACACCCATCACACACCCATCACACACACATCACACACACATCACACACACACATCACACACACATCACACACACACATCACACACCCATCACACACCCATCACACACCCATCACACACACATCACACACACATCACACACACCTCACACACATCACACACACATCACACACACATCACACACACATCACACACCCATCACACACCCATCACACACACATCACACACACACATCACACACACATCACACACACATCACACACACATCACACACACATCACACACCCATCACACACCCATCACACACACATCACACACCCATCACACACACATCACACACACATCACACACACATCACACACCCATCACACACCCATCACACACCCATCACACACACATCACACACCCATCACACACACATCACACACACATCACACACACATCACACACACATCACACACCCATCACACACACATCACACACACATCACACACACATCACACACACATCACACACATCACACACCCATCACACACACATCACACACACATCACACACACATCACACACACACATCACACACACATCACACACACATCACACACCCATCACACACCCATCACACACCCATCACACACACATCACACACACATCACACACACATCACACACACACATCACACACACATCACACACCCATCACACACACATCACACACCCATCACACACCCATCACACACACATCACACACCCATCACACACCCATCACACACCCATCACACACACATCACACACACATCACACACACATCACACACCCATCACACACCCATCACACACACATCACACACACATCACACACACATCACACACACATCACACACACATCACACACACATCACACACACATCACACACCCATCACACACCCATCACACACACATCACACACCCATCACACACACATCACACACACATCACACACACACATCACACACACATCACACACACATCACACACCCATCACACACCCATCACACACCCATCACACACACCATCACACACACATCACACACACATCACACACACATCACACACACATCACACACACATCACACACACATCACACACCCATCACACACACATCACACACACATCACACACACATCACACACACATCACACACACATCACACACACATCACACACAACATCACACACACATCACACACACATCACACACACATCACACACACATCACACACACACATCACACACACACATCACACACCCATCACACACACATCACACACACATCACACACACACATCACACACACATCACACACCCATCACACACACATCACACACACATCACACACACATCACACACCCATCACACACCATCACACACACATCACACACACATCACACACCCATCACACACCCATCACACACACATCACACACCCATCACACACACATCACACACACATCACACACACATCACACACCCATCACACACCCATCACACACACATCACACACCCATCACACACACATCACACACCCATCACACACCCATCACACACACATCACACACACATCACACACACACATCACACACACATCACACACACATCACACACACACATCACACACCCATCACACACACATCACACACACATCACACACCCATCACACACCCATCACACACACATCACACACACATCACACACCCATCACACACCCATCACACACCCATCACACACCCATCACACACACATCACACACACATCACACACCCATCACACACCCATCACACACACATCACATACACATCACACACCCATCACACACCCATCACACACCCATCACACACACATCACACACACATCACACACACATCACACACCCATCACACACCCATCACACACACATCACACACACATCACACACACATCACACACACATCACACACCCATCACACACCCATCACACACACATCACACACACATCACACACCCATCACACACCCATCACACACACATCACACACCCATCACACACCCATCACACACACATCACACACACATCACACACACATCACACACACATCACACACCCATCACACACCCATCACACACCCATCACACACACATCACACACCCATCACACACACATCACACACACATCACACACACATCACACACACATCACACACCCATCACACACACATCACACACACATCACACACCCATCACACACCCATCACACACACATCACACACCCATCACACACCCATCACACACACATCACACACCCATCACACACACATCACACACACATCACACACACATCACACACACATCACACACCCATCACACACCCATCACACACACATCACACACACATCACACACCCATCACACACACATCACACACCCATCACACACCCATCACACACCCATCACACACACATCACACACCCATCACACACACATCACACACCCATCACACACACATCACACACACATCACACACACATCACACACACATCACACACCCATCACACACACATCACACACCCATCACACACACATCACACACACATCACACACACATCACACACACACATCACACACACACATCACACATACATCACACATACATCACACACCCATCACACACCCATCACACACCCATCACACACACATCACACACACATGATCCACTGGTGTCACCATCAGGAAACCCGCCCCGACCATCACTGGAGTGTATGGAGACAGGAAGTGGCTGCAATTAGGCTGCAGAAGACCTGCAAAGCTGAGATGCAGCACAGGATTAAAAAAAAAAAAGATGAAAACAATTATTTCTACAAAAGGTAATGACAACGTGAAAGAAATTTGCTTGAAATCTTTGCAAATTTATTAAAAATAAACATAAGTATCACAGGCTCCTCCCACGTACATAAGTATCACAGGCTCCTCCCACGTATGTAAGTATCACAGGCTCCTCCCATCACAGGCTCCTCCCATGTACATAAGTATCACAGGCTCCTCCCACATATGTAAGTATCACAGGCTCCTCCCACGTACATAAGTATCACAGGCTACATGGGAGGAGCATGTGATACTTATGTACATGGGAGGAGCCTGTGATACTTATGAACATGGGAGGAGCCTGTGATACTTATGTACATGGGAGGAGCCTGTTATACTTATGTACATGGGAGGAGTCTGTGATACTTATGTACATGGGAGGAGCCTGTTATACTTATGTACATGGGAGGAGCCTGTGATACTTATGTACATGGGAGGAGCCTGTGATATTTATGTACATGGGAGGAGTCTGTGATACTTATGTACATGGGAGGAGCCTGTGATACGTATGTACATGGGAGGAGCCTGTGATACCTTTGTACATGGGAGGAGTCTGTGATACTTATGTACATGGGAGGAGCCTGTTATACTTATGTACATGGGAGGAGCCTGTGATATTTATGTACATGGGAGGAGTCTGTGATATTTATGTACATGGGAGGAGCCTGTGATACTTATGTACATGGGAGGAGCCTGTGATACTTATGTACATGGGAGGAGCCTGTGATACCTTTGTACATGGGAGGAGTCTGTGATACTTATGTACATGGGAGGAGCCTGTTATACTTATGTACATGGGAGGAGCCTGTGATATTTATGTACATGGGAGGAGCCTGTGATACTTATGTACATGGGAGGAGCCTGTGATTTTTATGTACATGGGAGGAGCCTGTGATACTTATGTACATGGGAGGAGCCTGTGATATTTATGTACATGGGAGGAGTCTGTGATACTTATGTACATGGAAGGAGCCTGTGATACTTATGTACAGGGGAGGAGCCTGTGATACTTATGTACATGGGAGGAGTCTGTGATACTTATGTACATGGGAGGAGCCTGTGATATTTATGTACATGGGAGGAGCCTGTGATACTTATGTACATGGGAGGAACCTGTGATACTTATGTACATGGGAGGAGCCTGTGATATTTATGTACATGGGAGGAGCCTGTGATACTTACGTACATGGGAGGAGTCTGTGATACTTCTGTACATGGGAGGAGCCTGTGATACTTCTGTACATGGGAGGAGCCTGTGATACTTATGTACATGGGAGGAGTCTGTGATACTTCTGTACATGGGAGGAGCCTGTGATACTTATGTACATGGGAGGAGTCTGTGATACCTTTGTACATGGGAGGAGCCTGTGATACCTTTGTACATGGGAGGAGCCTGTGATACTTATGTACATGGGAGGAGCCTGTGATATTTATGTACATGGGAGGAGCCTGTGATACTTATGTACATGGGAGGAACCTGTGATACTTATGTACATGGGAGGAGCCTGTGATATTTATGTACATGGGAGGAGCCTGTGATACTTATGTACATGGGAGGAGTCTGTGATACTTCTGTACATGGGAGGAGCCTGTGATACTTATGTACATGGGAGGAGTCTGTGATACTTATGTACATGGGAGGAGCCTGTGATACTTCTGTACATGGGAGGAGCCTGTGATACTTATGTACATGGGAGGAGTCTGTGATACTTATGTACATGGGAGGAGTCTGTGATACCTTTGTACATGGGAGGAGCCTGTGATACCTTTGTACATGGGAGGAGCCTGTGATACTTATGTACATGGGAGGAGCCTGTGATATTTATGTACATGGGAGGAGCCTGTGATATTTATGTACATGGGAGGAGCCTGTGATATTTATGTACATGGGAGGAGCCTGTGATACTTATGTACATGGGAGGAACCTGTGATACTTATGTACATGGGAGGAGCCTGTGATATTTATGTACATGGGAGGAGCCTGTGATACTTATGTACATGGGAGGAACCTGTGATATTTATGTACATGGGAGGAACCTGTGATACTTATGTACATGGGAGGAGCCTGTGATATTTATGTACATGGGAGGAGCCTGTTATACTTATGTACATGGGAGGAGCCTGTGATACTTATGTACATGGGAGGAGCCTGTGATATTTATGTACATGGGAGGAGCCTGTGATACTTATGTACATGGGAGGAACCTGTGATACTTATGTACATGGGAGGAGCCTGTGATATTTATGTACATGGGAGGAGCCTGTGATATTTATGTACATGGGAGGAGCCTGTGATACTTATGTACATGGGAGGAGCCTGTGATACCTCTGTACATGGGAGGAGCCTGTGATATTTATGTACATGGGAGGAGCCTGTGATACTTATGTACATGGGAGGAGTCTGTGATACTTCTGTACATGGGAGGAGCCTGTGATACTTATGTACATGGGAGGAGTCTGTGATACTTATGTACATGGGAGGAGCCTGTGATACTTCTGTACATGGGAGGAGCCTGTGATACTTCTGTACATGGGAGGAGTCTGTGATACTTATGTACATGGGAGGAGTCTGTGATACCTTTGTACATGGGAGGAGCCTGTGATACTTATGTACATGGGAGGAGCCTGTGATACCTTTGTACATGGGAGGAGTCTGTGATACTTATGTACATGGGAGGAGCCTGTGATATTTATGTACATGGGAGGAGCCTGTGATACTTATGTACATGGGAGGAGCCTGTGATACTTATGTACATGGGAGGAGTCTGTGATACTTATGTACATGGGAGGAACCTGTGATACTTATGTACATGGGAGGAGCCTGTGATACTTATGTACATGGGAGGAGCCTGTGATACCTCTGTACATGGGAGGAGCCTGTGATACTTATGTACATGGGAGGAGCCTGTGATACTTATGTACATGGGAGGAGCCTGTGATACTTATGTACATGGGAGGAGCCTGTGATACCTCTGTACATGGGAGGAGCCTGTGATACTTATGTACATGGGAGGAGCCTGTGATACTTATGTACATGGGAGGAGTCTGTGATACCTTTGTACATGGGAGGAGCCTGTGATACCTTTGTACATGGGAGGAGCCTGTGATACTTATATACATGGGAGGAGCCTGTGATATTTATGTACATGGGAGGAGCCTGTGATATTTATGTACATGGGAGGAACCTGTGATACTTATGTACATGGGAGGAGCCTGTGATACTTATGTACATGGGAGGAGCCTGTGATACCTTTGTACATGGGAGGAGCCTGTGATATTTATGTACATGGGAGGAACCTGTGATACTTATGTACATGGGAGGAGTCTGTGATACTTATGTACATGGGAGGAGCCTGTGATACTTATGTACATGGGAGGAGTCTGTGATATTTATGTACATGGGAGGAACCTGTGATACTTATGTACATGGGAGGAACCTGTGATACTTATGTACATGGGAGGAGCCTGTGATACTTATGTACATGGGAGGAGCCTGTGATACCTCTGTACATGGGAGGAGCCTGTGATACTTATGTACATGGGAGGAGTCTGTGATACTTATGTACATGGGAGGAGCCTGTGATATTTATGTACATGGGAGGAGCCTGTGATATTTATGTACATGGGAGGAGCCTGTGATATTTATGTACATGGGAGGAGCCTGTGATACTTATGTACATGGGAGGAGCCTGTGATACTTATGTACACGGGAGGAGCCTGTGATACTTATGTACATGGGAGGAGCCTGTGATACCTTTGTACATGGGAGGAGTCTGTGATACTTATGTACATGGGAGGAGCCTGTGATATTTATGTACATGGGAGGAACCTGTGATACTTATGTACATGGGAGGAGCCTGTGATACTTATGTACATGGGAGGAGCCTGTGATACTTATGTACACGGGAGGAGCCTGTGATACTTATGTACATGGGAGGAGCCTGTGATACCTTTGTACATGGGAGGAGTCTGTGATACTTATGTACATGGGAGGAGCCTGTGATATTTATGTACATGGGAGGAACCTGTGATACTTATGTACATGGGAGGAGTCTGTGATACTTATGTACATGGGAGGAGCCTGTGATATTTATGTACATGGGAGGAGTCTGTGATACTTATGTACATGGGAGGAGTCTGTGATATTTATGTACATGGGAGGAACCTGTGATACTTATGTACATGGGAGGAGCCTGTGATACTTATGTACATGGGAGGAGCCTGTGATACCTCTGTACATGGGAGGAGCCTGTGATACTTATGTACATGGGAGGAGTCTGTGATACTTATGTACATGGGAGGAGCCTGTGATACTTATGTACATGGGAGGAGCCTGTGATATTTATGTACATGGGAGGAGCCTGTGATATTTATGTACATGGGAGGAGCCTGTGATACTTATGTACATGGGAGGAGCCTGTGATATTTATGTACATGGGAGGAGCCTGTGATATTTATGTACATGGAATTTTTTCATTTTTTATTTTTAATAAACTTGCAAAGATTTCAAGAAAAAAAACTTCTCTCACGTTGTCATTATGGGGAATTGTTTGTAGAATTTTGAGGAAAATAATGAATTTAATCCATTTTGGAATAATAATAATAAAATAATAACATAGAAAATGTGGGAGAAGTGAAGCGCTGTGAGTAGTTTCCGGAAGCTCTGTATGGGGTACGATGGATTTCGGGGGGTTCGGTCTGTTTTGGGGCGCTGTGATTTTGCTTTATATTCAGAGAAAGGCTTTAAATGCCGAATGCGGTTCAGAAAATCCAGTCTGTTTATTACCGGGAACAAAAACGCCTAAATATGATTTGAGATACAAAGTCGCAGAATGGCGGCCTCCACCCTCCATGGGGAGCCGCGCGTCCTCCCTCCGCAGGTCTCTGCTGCCACCTTGTGTCCTCTGATGACACTGCACATTTCTTCTTTCCTCTCGATGATCTGAAGTTGATCGCATTTCACGTAGAATGAAACGAGAAAATCACTAAATGAAAGGTTCATTTATCTATTTCAGGGATTTATATGGCACCATCAGTCATGCCGTGCTCAGTCCCTGCCCCCAGGAGCTTACAATCTAGGGATCTATCTTGCATAGTAGCGCTAATCATCGTACCAGCATGTCTGGGAGGAAACCATGCAATCTGGATGCAGAATGAGCTGCAGCCAAGGTTCATACCCAGTACCCCGGTGCTGCAACACTAAGCCACTCTCCTGCCTCATTGGTATATAAAGAGGAACTCCGGGCTCCGCCCCAAAAAAATAAAAGTCAGCAGATACAAACATTGTGGCTGCTGACTTTTAGTAGACACTTACCTGTCTAAGGGTCCAGCAATGTCCTCACCCCAGCCGATTCTTTAATTGTTTCCGGGTGCGGGCGCCGGCACTTGAAGTAAGGAAAACATGAAGCCTTGTGGCTTCCCACACAGTTTCCTACTGCGCATGCGTGAGTTGTGCTGAGCCTTGTGCACCTGTGCTGTGGGTGAAATTTTGGCTCAGTTCACCGCAGCGATCCAAGCCGGAAGTGGGAGCGGGTACCTGTCAAAACCAGGTAACCCTCGAACAAGTGGAACTTCGCATTTTGGGTGGAGCTCCACTTTTAGGGTGTTAACCTCTTGGCACCAGCTGCATGTAAATATGCGGCCTCTCGTGGGTGGGCCTAGGCACATGTCTGCGTGCAAGATCGCAAGAGCGTGCCGGCGGCTAATGGAAAGCTTCTTATCGCTGCTTGCAATCGGCGGCTTTTGGATCACGTGAAAGAAATGAAAGCCAATCACTGCAGTCACATGATCATAAACCCCGCCCCACCTCCAAGCATCCTAAACCCCTAAAGGGCTGGGGGGGTGCCAAATCCAAGAGGGTTATGGAAATGTATTGAAATGAATGAATTATTAATGGCCGCTTTGTGTTCTTACAATGCATATTAATGGAAACACGACAACGTGACAACATTCCCCCCATTCCTCTTCCTATCCTTTAGAGTCATTAAAGTCCCAACATTCCATACTTCTGGATTCAGGCTTGGCTCCTAGGCTGGGATTGGCTCATCGGCTGGGATTGGCTCATCGGCTGGGATTGGCTCCTTGGCTGGGATTGGCTCCTTGGCTGGGATTGGCTCCTTGGCTGGGATTGGCTCCTTGGCTGGGATTGGATCATTGGCTGGGATTGGATCATCGGCTGGGATTGGCTCATATGCTGAGATTGGATCATCGGCTGGGCTTGGCTCATCGGCTGGGCTTGGCTCATCAGCTGGGATTGGATCATTGGCTGGGATTGGCTCATCGGCTGGGATTGTCTCATTGGCTGGGCTTGGCTCATTGGCTAGGATTGTCTCATCGGCTGGGCTTGGCTCATTGGCTGGGATTGTCTCATTGGTTGGGATTGGCTCATCGGCTGGGATTGGATCATCAGCTGAGATTGGATCATCGGCTGGGCTTGGCTCCTTGGGTTGGATTGTCTCATTGGCTGGGCTTGGCTCATTGGCTGGGATTGTCTCATTGGCTGGGCTTGGCTCCTTGGCTGGGATTGGATCATCGGCTGAGATTGGATCATCGGCTGGGCTTGGCTCCTTGGCTTGGCTTGTCTCATTGGCTGGGCTTGGCTCCTTGGCTGGGATTGGATCATCGGCTGGGCTTGGATCATCGGCTGGGCTTGGCTCCTCGGCTGGGATTGGCTCATCGGCTGGGATTGGCTCATCGGCTGGGATTGGCTCATCGGCTGGGATTGGATCATCGGCTGGGATTGGCTCATTGGCTGGGATTGGCTCATTGGCTGGGATTGGCTCAACGGCTGGGATTGGCTCATCGGCTGGGATTTTCTCATTGGCTGGGCTTGGCTCATTGGCTGGGATTGTCTCATTGGCTGGGCTAGGCTCATTGCCTGGGATTGGATTATCAGCTGAGATTGGATCATCGGCTGGGCTTGGCTCCTTGGCTGGGATTGTCTCATTGGCTGGGCTTGGCTCATTGGTTGGGATTGTCTCATAGGCTGGGCTTGGCTCATTGGCTGGGCTTGGCTCATTGGCTGGGATTGTCTCATTGGCTGGGCTTGGCTCATTGGCTGGGCTTGGCTCATTGGCTGGGCTTGGCTCATTGGCTGGGCTTGGATCATCGGCTGACATTGGATCATCGGTTGGGATTGGATCATCGGCTGGGCTTGGCTCCTTGGCTGGGCTTGGCTCCTTGGCTGGGATTGGCTCCTTGGCTGGGATTGGATCATCGGCTGGGATTGGATCATCGGCTGGGATTGGCTCATTGGCTGGGATTGGCTCATTGGCTGGGATTGGCTCAACGGCTGGGATTGGCTCATCGGCTGGGATTTTCTCATTGGCTGGGCTTGGCTCATTGGCTGGGATTGTCTCATTGGCTGGGCTAGGCTCATTGCCTGGGATTGGATTATCAGCTGAGATTGGATCATCGGCTGGGCTTGGCTCCTTGGCTGGGATTGTCTCATTGGCTGGGCTTGGCTCATTGGTTGGGATTGTCTCATAGGCTGGGCTTGGCTCATTGGCTGGGCTTGGCTCATTGGCTGGGATTGTCTCATTGGCTGGGCTTGGCTCATTGGCTGGGCTTGGCTCATTGGCTGGGCTTGGCTCATTGGCTGGGCTTGGATCATCGGCTGACATTGGATCATCGGTTGGGATTGGATCATTGGCTGGGTTTGGCTCCTTGGCTGGGCTTGGCTCCTTGGCTGGGATTGGCTCCTTGGCTGGGATTGGATCATCGGCTGGGATTGGATCATCGGCTGGGATTGGATCATCGGCTGAGATTGGATCATCGGCTGGGATTGGATCATCGGCTGGGATTGGATCATCGGCTGGGATTGGATCATCGGCTGGGATTGGATCATCGGCTGAGATTGGATCATCGGCTGGGATTGAATCATCGGTTGGGATTGGATCATCGTCCGGGCTTGGCTTCTTGGCTGGGATTGGCTCATTGGCTGGGATTTTCTCATTGGCTGGGCTTGGCTCATTGGCTGGGATTGTCTCATTGGCTGGGCTAGGCTCGTTGCCTGGGATTGGATCATCAGCTGAGATTGGATCATCGGCTGGGATTGTCTCATCGGCTGGGATTGTCTCATCGGCTGGGCTTGGCTCATTGGCTGGGCTTGGCTCATTGGCTGGGCTTGGCTCATTGGCTGGGATTGGATCATCGGCTGGGATTGGATCATCGGCTGGGATTGGATCATCGGCTGGGATTGGATCATCGGCTGAGATTGGATCATCGGTTGGGATTGAATCATCGGTTGGGATTGAATCATCGGTTGGGATTGAATCATCGGTTGGGATTGGATCATCGTCTGGGCTTGGCTCCTTGGCTGGGCTTGGCTCCTTGGCTGGGATTGTCTCATTGGCTGGGCTTGGCTCATTGGCTGGGATTGTCTCATTGGCTGGGCTTGGCTCATTGGCTGGGCTTGGCTCATTGGCTGGGCTTGGCTCATTGGTTGGGATTGTCTCATTGGCTGGGCTTGGCTCATTGGCTGGGCTTGGCTCATTGGCTGGGCTTGGCTCATTGGCTGGGCTTGGCTCCTTGGCTGGGATTGGATCATCGGCTGAGATTGGATCATCGGCTGGGATTGGATCATCGGCTGGGATTGGATCAACGGCTGAGATTGGATCATCGGCTGGGATTGGATCATCGGTTGGGATTGAATCATCGGTTGGGATTGAATCATCGGTTGGGATTGGATCATCGTCTGGGCTTGGCTCATTGGTTGGGATTGGATCATCGGCTGGGATTGGATCATCGGCTGGGCTTGGCTCCTTGGCTGGGATTGGATCATCGGCTGGGCTTGGCTCATTGGTTGGGATTGGATCATCGGCTGGGATTGGATCATCGGCTGGGCTTGGCTCCTTGGCTGGGATTGTTTCATTGGCTGGGATTGTCTCATTGGCTGGGATTGTCTCATTGGCTGGGCTTGGCTCATTGGCTGGGATTGTCTCATTGGCTGGGCTTGGCTCATTGGCTGGGCTTGGCTCATTGGTTGGGATTGTCTCATTGGCTGGGCTTGGCTCATTGGCTGGGCTTGGCACATTGGCTGGGCTTGGCTCATTGGCTGGGCTTGGCACATTGGCTGAGATTGGATCATCGGCTGGGATTGTCTCATCGTTCATTATGTGTGATGGATGCAGCAGATGTCTGGACCACTTGTAGGCCATTTTAATACACAAGGTCAGTAAATGAGTAAATAATGTATCAGCGAGTGAGGCGAGAGAGGGAGAGATAGAGGAGAGGAAGGAGAGAGGAGAAGAGAGGGGGAGAGAGAGAGTGGGGTTGGGGTGTGGTGGGAGTCTGGTGGGTGTAATGTGGGGTGGGAGTCTGGTGGGTGTAATGTGGAGTGGGAGTCTGGTGGGGTGTAATGTGGGGTGGGGGTGTGGTGGGAGTCTGGTGGGGTGTAATGTGGGGTGGGAGTCTGGTGGGGTGTAATGTGGGGTGGGAGTCTGGTGGGTGTAATGTGGGGTGGGAGTCTGGTGGGGTGTAATGTGGGGTGGGGGTGTGGTGGGAGTCTGGTGGGTGTAATGTGGGGTGGGAGTCTGGTGGGTGTAATGTGGGGTGGGAGTCTGGTGGGGTGTAATGTGGGGTGGGGGTGTGGTGGGAGTCTGGTGGGGTGTAATGTGGGGTGGGGGGGTTGTGGTTTGATGTGTTTTATGGATCTAAATATAAATTTATATGGGCACCATTAGGGCTCTATCAGACTTGTGGTGCCCTCTGAAGAGTGATCCATGTTCAGATTGCTTTGCATAGGTCATTTTACAGACAGGAGGTGTTAGACACCTCCCATAATGGTGCACTACCACACTGCAATCTCACGCACCTTAACATGGTTGCAGCATGACGTCATTAAACTAAAAAGGGGGCTCGTATGACGGTTGGTATCATCTGCACCCCTTAACCCTAAGCATGGCGGCTGCAGGATCTGCCCAGCCCCTGGAGAGGTATATGATGGACCCGGGGCGGTATATGGTGGACCCGGGGCGGTATATGGTGGACCCGGGGCGGTATATGGTGGACCCGGGGCGGTATATGGTGGACCCGGGGCGGTATATGGTGGACCCGGGGCGGTATATGGTGGACCCGGGGCGGTATATGGCGGACCGGGGGTGGTATACGGTGGACCCGACTGAACATCTCTGGAGCGATCTGGAAATGTCTGTGCACCGACGCTCCCCATCCAACCTGATGGAGCTTGAGAGGTCCTACAAAGAAGAATGGGAGAAACTGCCCAAAAATAGGAGTGCCGAGCTTGTAGCATCATACTCATCATACATCATACTCATCATACTCATCATACATCATACTCATCATACATCATACTCACCAAGACTGGAGGTTGTAATTGGTGCCAAAGAAGCTTCACCAAAGTATTGAGGAAAGGTTGTGATAATTATGTACGTGGGAGGAGCCTGTGATACTTGTGTGCGGGGGAGGAGCCTGTGATACTTGTGTGCGTGGGAGGAGCCTGTGATACTTGTGTGCGTGGAAGGAGCCTGTGATACTTGTGTGCCTGGGAGGAGCCTGTGATACTTGTGTGCCTGGGAGGAGCCTGGATACTTGTGTGCGTGGGAGGAGCCTGTGATACTTGTGTGCGTGGGAGGAGCCTGTGATACTTGTGTGCGTGGGAGGAGCCTGTGATACTTGTGTGCGTGGGAGGAGCCTGTGATACTTGTGTGCGTGGGAGGAGCCTGTGATATTTGTGTGCGTGGGAGGAGCCTGTGATACTTGTGTGCGTGGGAGGAGCCTGTGATATTTGTGTGCGTGGGAGGAGCCTGTGATACTTGTGTGCGTGGGAGGAGCCTGTGATACTTGTGTACATGGGATTATTTTTTGCTTTTTATTTTAAATTCATTTGCAAAGATTTCAAACGTCTTTCCTGTTGTCATTATGGGGGATGGTTGTAGAATTTTGAGGAAAATAGTGAATTTAATGTATTTTGGAATAAGGCTGTAACATAACAAAATGTGGAAAAAGTGAAGCACTGTGAGTACTTTGCGGATGCTCTGTACTGGGATGATATGCAACTGCAGGTATCACTCCGGAATTGTGTTTTTTAGAGCTGACGGTCGACTCTCTTTTAATAGCAATCAGAGTGCTAATTAGCCACTCAATTGCTATAATAAAGCAGAAGAAGAGTACGCCCCCCCCCCCCCCTTTCCGCTGCCTTCTAGGGCTTGCTTGGGCTCTCCTATCTCAGCCAATGAGGAGGGGAGTCCAGGGTGGGGAGGGACCTCAGGTAAATATTGGGGGGGTGAGGGGGTGCTGCAGAAGACTTAATGCGTGGAATGCGTGGAATGCAACTTCTGCCTTTAGATCCCTTTCACATTGGAGGCGTTTTTCATGCGATTTAGCACTAAAAAACAGCGCCTGTAAAAAGCCTCATCTGCAATCCCAGTGTGATATCCCGAATGCTTCCACACGGGGGCGCTGCGCTGGCAGGACCTCAAAAAAAGTCCTGCAATCAGCATCTTGGAGGCGCTTTAGGAGCCGTGTATACAGCGCTCCTCCATCGCCCATACCCATTGAAATCAATGAGCAGCGCCACAGAAGCGCCTCGGCAGCAGCACTTTTAACCCTTTATTCCGCCGCTATCGGGGGTTATAAGTGGCTCTAAAAGGACGGTAAAGCTAGCTTAGTGGAGCTAAAACTAGTGGCCCTTTACCACCACCCGGGCACTGTCAGTGTGAAAAGACCCCGGATCTCTCCATAAAGAGGACCCGTCACCTCCTATTACTGTCACATGGAATGTTTACATTCATTATAGACCCCGGATCTCTCCATAAAGAGGACCCGTCACCCCCTATTACTGTCACATGGGATGTTTACATTCATTATAGACCCCGGATCTCTCCATAAAGAGGACCCGTCACCTCCTATTACTGTCACATGGGATGTTTACATACATTATAGACCCCGGATCTCTCCATAAAGAGGACCCGTCACCCCCTATTACTGTCACATGGGATGTTTACATTCATTATAGACCCCGGATCTCTCCATAAAGAGGACCCGTCACCCCCTATTACTGTCACATGGGATGTTTACATTCATTATAGACCCCGGATCTCTCCATAAAGAGGACCCGTCACCTCCTATTACTGTCACATGGGATGTTTACATTCATTATAGACCCCGGATCTCTCTATAAAGAGGACCCGTCACCCCCTATTACTGTCACATGGGATGTTTACATTCATTATAGACCCCGGATCTCTCTATAAAGAGGACCCGTCACCCCCTATTACTGTCACATGGGATGTTTACATTCATTATAGACCCCGGATCTCTCCATAAAGAGAACCCGTCACCTCCTATTACTGTCACATGGGATGTTTACATTCATTATAGACCCCGGATCTCTCCATAAAGAGGACCCGTCACCCCCTATTACTGTCACATTGGATGTTTACATTCATTATAGACCCCGGATCTCTCCATAAAGAGGACCCGTCACCCCCTATTACTGTCACATGGGATGTTTACATTCATTATAGACCCCGGATCTCTCTATAAAGAGGACCCGTCACCCCCTATTACTGTCACATGGGATGTTTACATTCATTATAGACCCCGGATCTCTCCATAAAGAGGACCCGTCACCCCCTATTACTGTCACATGGGATGTTTACATTCATTATAGACCCCGGATCTCTCCATAAAGAGGACCCGTCACCTCCTATTACTGTCACATGGGATGTTTACATTCATTATAGACCCCGGATCCCTCCATAAAGAGGACCCGTCACCTCCTATTACTGTCACATGGGATGTTTACATTCATTATAGACCCCGGATCTCTCCATAAAGAGGACCCGTCACCTCCTATTACTGTCACATGGGATGTTTACATTCATTATAGACCCCGGATCTCTCCATAAAGAGGACCCGTCACCGTCTATTACTGTCACATGGGATGTTTACATTCATTATAGACCCCGGATCTCTCCATAAAGAGGACCCGTCACCTCCTATTACTGTCACATGGGATGTTTACATTCATTATAGACCCCGGATCTCTCCATAAAGAGGACCCGTCGCCGTCTATTACTGTCACATGGGATGTTTACATTCATTATAGACCCCGGATCTCTCCATAAAGAGGACCCGTCGCCTCCTATTACTGTCACATGGGATGTTTACATTCATTATAGACCCCGGATCCCTCCATAAAGAGGACCCGTCACCCCCTATTACTGTCACATGGGATGTTTACATTCCTTATAGACCCCGGATCTCTCCATAAAGAGGACCCGTCACCCCCTATTACTGTCACATGGGATGTTTACATTCATTATAGACCCCGGATCTCTCCATAAAGAGGACCCGTCACCCCCTATTACTGTCACACGGGATGTTTACATTCATTATAGACCCCGGATCTCTCCATAAAGAGGACCCGTCACCCCCTATTACTGTCACACGGGATGTTTACATTCATTATAGACCCCAGATCTCTCCATAAAGAGGACCCGTCACCTCCTATTACTGTCACATGGGATGTTTACATTCATTATAGACCCAGGATCTCTCCATAAAGAGGACCCGTCACCTCCTATTACTGTCACATGGGATGTTTACATTCATTATAGACCCAGGATCTCTCCATAAAGAGGACCCGTCACCTCCTATTACTGTCACATGGGATGTTTACATTCATTATAGACCCAGGATCTCTCCATAAAGAGGACCCGTCACCCCCTATTACTGTCACATGGGATGTTTACATTCATTATAGACCCCGGATCTCTCCATAAAGAGGACCCGTCACCTCCTATTACTGTCACATGGGATGTTTACATTCATTATAGACCCCGGATCTCTCTATAAAGAGGACCCGTCCCCTCCTATTACCATCACACGGGATGTTTACATTCATTATAGACCCCGGATCTCTCCATAAAGAGGACCGTCACCTCCTATTACTGTCACATGGGATGTTTACATTGCTTGTGACAGCAATAAAAAACAAAATAAATAATACAGTGGATATAGAGTGACCGTATGGTAAAGTTATGTATATTATATTTGATTATCGCTGTTAGTACACTTTTAGTTATATCTGCCATGTCATCCATTGTCTTGTAATTTCACAGCCCTGATGATGAGGGTGACGAAATGCGTTGGAATTATTCTTTTGTCACAAACAATGAAAACCTCCTGAACTCTTGAGTTCCGTGGTATGCTCGTTCTTCACATTTCTCAGGAGGAGTTGGCAGGATCACCTGATGAAAATAAATGGGGGGGGGGGGGGGGGACAACCCGCTACCCCACGGGAGACTGGAAGACTGCAATATATGACATTTCCATTCTTCTGTTTAGGTTGAACTGCTTTATGACTCTTACATCCCGCGTGTCTCCCATGTTATTTCCAGGCCCCTCTTCTCCATTTTTCAGAGAATATAAAAACTTTTCTTTCAGTCATGGTCAGTGTTTGGCTGAAGCCATTTATTATCACTCACCTGTGTGATCCCCACGCAATGAACGATTTCTGTCTATGAGAGGAGCGATCTTCCCACTGATGGTAAAGTAAGAGAGTCCTCCCCCCTCCTCCAACCGCTAATAGAAGGGGATCGATCGTTCTCCCACCAACTGGAAGGATCGTTTCATTTTCTGGTTTATTATTGTAGGTAATTTTGTGCTGGGGGGGGCGGGGGGGATTAAAAGTTACCCCCATTGGGTGACAAATACACCGGGTATAAGGCCTTTTTTTTTTTATTACACTTTAAACTTCTATAATTTTTAGTCAGAACATTTCTAATGAATTGTAATACATTTACACCCCGGAGTCCAAACCAAGTTTTTTATGGTAATTTTTGGTGTTGTATTTGAAGCTTATGGATCCCGATAATCTACTGTGAGATGTTGATGTGACAATCGGTGGGGATTCCTGGGGACATAAAGATTATTCCGGGAGTTTCCTCCATGGTAGAAAGGTCAGTGTAAGGAGGGACCCCAGCTCAGAACCTCCTTATCACAGGGGTACCATATGGTACCCCCAGGGGATAGGCCATATAAACCCACAGGGGGTTTAAAAAAAAAAAAAGGTTTTCCCTGTGGCAGCCTACAGCCAGGGATGTATCTACAGATCTGTGCAGCTACTTGCCTGTCATTGACTGAAACAGGCCATCAGCACAGAACCCCCCCAGTCTGTGTGGGTGAAAGCAGCACTTCAGACAGGTGTACAGAACCCCTCAGTCACAGACCCCTCCCCTATAAACAGGCGGGGGGGGGGGGCAGGCGCAGACCCCTCCCCTATACACAGGCGGGGGGGCAGGCGCAGACCCCTCCCCTATACACAGGCGGGGGGGGCAGGCGCAGACCCCTCCCCTATACACAGGGTTACATTGTTGCTTTGGTAAAGTAACCCTCTTTGGCTCACAGACTGGGCGGTGGGAGGAGTCACGATGCAGTGGGAGGAGTCACAGTGCAATTGTTATAGTAAAGCGAAGGGTCACAGACCAGCAGAAAAAGTAATCAATTTAATATATTTATATCTTTAAATAAAAATAAATGTATTTCCTGTTCTTTTAAAAAATAAAAGGATTAAAATTGGGCCCCGCTGTGCAATCATAAAGGAAGAGACGTAGAGGGAGGTGTGAAGGCACAAAGCGGCCAGGAGAGGGCGATATGACGGAGAAGTTCTCCGAAGGCACTAAGGGTAAGAGATAGGATGTCACATGATCACCAACAGACGTCACGTGATCACATACCCGCAGACAGAAATCCTGAAGGCGTTTGGCTCGAGTCATTTTGGCAATGTGTAACTTGGCTCCAGACGATCGAACACTCACATGGAAAGCTAAAATGAACACAAAATGGCGGCAGGGGATTAGGCGGGAGGCGAGAGATCCTGTGCGGTTCCTGGGGACATGTCGGTGAAGAGCGGGGGAAGGGAGAAGCAGCTTTGGAAGACAAGAACGGGTGTGCAAGTTTGGCGCAGTCAATCCCTGAGATTTCCCGGGGCACAGCGAGGTTCCTCTGCCCCGGGGCACAGCGAGGTTCCTCCGCCCCGGGGCACAGCGAGGTTCCTCCGCCCCGGGGCGCTGCGTCGGGAACCGGGAGCTCTTCCAGGTCTGAGGGGCCCCGAGACTCCGAGGCACACATCACAGGCGCTATAGGAGCCCCACCATCTGATCGATCTGACGCATGTAGACGCTCTTCAGAGGGAGGGAGTACCGCCGCTCTTCCGGGACTCTGTAACACTGAACACAAAACAAAGCGTTACCCACAATACCGAGCACAGACCCCGCCCACATATTCTATATTAAAGGGTCTCTCCGCCCTGTGATGAACATTGGTGGAGAAGAGAGAAAACACTTCATCTATAAAGTGAACCGAAAACATAGGATGCCATGGGGTGGGGTGGGGGGGGGGGTTCTTCAAGTGGTAGTAGAATGTGGATTGGCTGAACTCCAGGATCCCGCCCACTTTGGCTCAGTGTGACATCACTATGGATCCCCCCCCCCAATACAGAGAGCACTCAGGGGGGCCCCTGCCCCCGTCTCTGGTACTTACATTGGTGCTGGTGTTTGCGGATCGCACTTTGGTCTGGGACAGTTTCTGTGCTGGGGGTTGTGCTTTGTTCTCCGGGGTGAAGATGTCCTTCCATGCTTTGTTCCTGAAGCGAGGATCCAGGGGGAGAAGATGCCCCTCGGTGGTGAACAGGTAGTTATTACCCGTCCTGTGCACCGGATTATCTTCATCGAAGAGCTGGAAGGTGGAAAGAAAAACAGTCAGTCCATCCAAAAAGACAAAATTACATTTCAGTTCCAAATTCAGAGAGATTGCTGCACATCTGCCAAATCTTTTTTATTTTTCTGTATTGTAGCATGAATGGGTTCATAATATCAAGTCTAAGCACATTGCCCTCCACAGACCCCACCCCTCCTCTACTGACGCGTTTCACCCCAGCCAGGGCTTTATTATGAGAAACATGTCAGTGAAGAAGGAGCCGAGGCGGGAGAAGGAGGGCCGGGTGCTTGGACTTGATATTATGAACCCATCCATGTCAAGATAAAGCTTGGAAAATTAAAAAAATAAAATAAATAATAAAGTGTGTGTGATTTTTATATTATATATATAATATGCAGCTTTTTCAAACTAAATGTAGTCACTGTGCCCCAACAATGCAGAGTCACCAGAGCTCAGATGGAATATTTATTTATTACACACACAAGATTTGGTGTTTACTTCGGTCTGCAATCATGGATGGGACACGGACTTTCCTCACGAGGAGGAGGAGGAGGAGGAAGGAGGGAAGGAGAAGAGTTGTGCACTCACCAGGAAGAGATACTTGCAGGTCTCACTCAGGAAGAAGCTTTCCATGCGATCCTCCTGTGACTTGTCCACCACATGGTGCAGGGTGGCGTACCCACATCTGCCAAACAAAGACTGTCAGTTCTATACCACACACACACACACACACACACACACACACACACACACACACACACACACACAGACACCCACACACCCACACACACAGACACCCACACACACAGACACCCACACACACACAGATTATCAGTCACCCGACACACTTACTCAGCTTTGGCGTGTTTCTCCAGACTGAGGAGAATGTCCATCCCCACATGGAGGTAGAAGGGATTCTTAGTGGCCTGCAATAGAGAGACATCAATGCAACCAACCAGATCCCAATACAGGTAACAGAGATATATATATATTTATTTATTACATACATACACACACGGTTTACCCAAATATCAAATCAACTTTTGCTTATTAGCAGAGCAATGATGTAGCTGTTCTGTTTATTTTAACCCCCCTCCCAAAACACATTTGGGAAAAAAAAAAAAAATATGGTAATGGAGGACGCGTTTTACTTCTGAAGGTAAATGGACAACAGACCCAAAATCACAGAAGGTTCCCCTTTATGACCAGGATATTTTTCGCTATTGCGCACTGCACTACTTTAAACAATTGTGCAGTCCTGCAACACTGTACCCAAAATTACATTTATATTTTCTTTTTTTTTTTTTTTTTTACTTTACGCAAACAGAGCTTATTTATAAAACAAAAAATAAAAAAGCCCAAAGACTGAAAATTTAAAAAAAAAAAAAAAAAAATTAAATAAATAATAATACTTTGTTATAAAAAATATCCAATAAAATCTAATTTCTTCATAAATTTAAGCCAACATGTTACATGTCTTTGGTAAAAGTGTATATTAATGTTGTGAAAGTTATAAAGTCCACAAACTATGAGACAGATCTCTGAAAATCCATCAGTCCTGATGTACTAACGGCCCATCTCATTTCTTGAGGCCCGAAAGCGCCAGAAGAGTAGAAAATTTCCCCCAAATCCCCCCCAAAAAATCACCCCTTTTTGGAAGTAGAGAGTCTGGAGTATTTCTTAAAATACATGGCAAGTTTTTTAAAGTTGGTTCCAATTTGTCACATTTTTTATTTTATTTTTTTATAACATTTTCTCTCACAAAGTGTCATCATATAACTGGTGTGTCGGTGATCAGGGATTCTCACTGGTGACAGTATGTTTAAAAATAAATAAATTGGAAATCATTTTTTATTTTATTTATTATTTTAACATACTTTCATCAAAGTAGCGACGCCGCACTACTACTGGGGGTAATCAGGGATTTATTTTTATTTATTTTTTTCCTTGCCTTTACAATTAAGATCATTGTAACAGCCATGTTTTGTCAACTGTCATAGATGGGTTAAATTCAAAACAGCTGTGATCACTAGTGATCTGTGATTGGCCCAGGTACCATGTGATAGCTGTGGACCAATCACAGCATAGGAAACATGTGTGAGGAATGAATTCTTAACAGGTTTATCGACATTGTGATCCTGAAGCACAATGATTGTGGGGGGCGCCCTTCCCCCTCCCCCCCTTTCATAGCCTGAGCAGACAAAATGACGTACATGCGGTTGCTTGCACATGCCGCCCAGTCGTAGTACATGCACTTTGGTTGGTCGGTTAAATTGCTCTTCTACCACAGACTGCGTTCACGCCTTCAGGTAGACATTTTGCAAAACCATTTAATGTGGCATAAGCCGGTAAAGACTTACCTGATACAAGAGGTAGGTGGATTCCACCAGCTCTGGCCTCAGAGGGTAGAAGGAGACGTCGGGAGTTTGCAGCTGCCAGTTATATCTCTCGGGCAGAGCGCCGAACCTCTTCCAGATGGCGTAGTAAAACGCGTGCAGACAGATGGCGTCCTCGATGTCTCCTTTCAGCACCTGTAACCATGAAATCTACAATTAGGATCACAGTAATGGTTTCCAGGCGTCCTCCATGACAACATCCAAACATTTCAAGGTGGTATTGTCACCGAAGATGAACACCACAGACACAGATCAGCGGGAGGAGGAGACAAATGATGGGATTGCTCGGGGGTCACATCATACCTGCAGGCCGGGGAAGAACGCCTGCAGAGAGTCGATCCAGGTGTTCATGATCTGCCCATTAAACATGTTTACGTTGACGTAGAGCGGCGGGTCCCCCTCGCCTTCATTGCACGCTTCTCGCCTGAAGGACAAATCCACAATTAACATCCTTTATATGAACTGTCCCCATTATCTACACTCCGGAGGTCTCCTTTTTTCTGCATACCATAACTGCCCCCTCCCACTGCAACCGCCCTCTCTTACTCTATCTAAAAATAAAAAATGGACGTTGCCTTTAGTTCTACTTTAAGATGGACACACACAGCGGAGGGCACCATCTAAGTGCGAAGTTTGTGAAGCTACTGTAAGTAGAGCGTAAGAAATCCAGGGACTCCTGTAGCAGAAGCATCCAGTCCAGGGATTGTACTGCACTGCCACCGGACTGGTAGGAACAGGAAGCACAGCACACTTTTCGGGCGGGAAGACACTCCAGAGGAACCCAATAGTTGAGGTTGGACATTCTGTGCGCATGGCTTAGCATTTCAAGGTGTTCCTGCCTCTTTATCAAGCCTGACAGCAGGAGATTCCACAGGAACCCAATGGATCAGGTCAGATGCTGAGGGAGCGTTGCCCTGGGCGTGGCTACGCACAAGGCAAACTTTAAGGTAGGGCACAGGGGGCAGCTGCCCTGGGCACTGTCATTGTTGTGGGGGCCAAAGCAGTTGCCTCATACTTGTCAACTATCCCAGTTTAAATCCCCTCGTCCCTTGAGGTTTTATTCCCGTGCTGTGTCCTGATATCTCAGTGTGAAGTTCTGTTACTAGCTCTGCCCTATTGTTGTGTACAGATGGCTCACCTGCAGACCCTGTGTTTACATGTAAATACAGGCATTGATATGTAAATAGCAGTGGTATGTATATTATGCCCCCCTGAGGTCATGTCCACCATCACCTATACTGAATGCTGCCCACCGGGGAGATAAAGGGGCATGCCGGAAAGTCCTGCCTACAACCGAGGTCATTAAGCCTATCATTAACCCGTTCTGCAAAAGGTAAGCAAATTAGTGGAGGGGGGGGGGGGGGTAGTGTGGGGTAAGCAGAGAAGGAATTACAGTTTGGGGTGCACAGGAGCAAGGAGGGGATGTATGGAGGTAAGGAAGGTGGGTGCAAAAGATGAGCAGAGGAGGCAGGTAGAGTTAAAGGGGAGGGGGATTGGAGTGTAGATGATGGGGGAGGTTTGGGGTACAGGTTAGCAGGGGTCTTAGAATGCAAAGGTGACTGACAGGGTGGATAAAGGTGGAGGTCACATGTAGGGCAGTCCATTCATTTCAATGGGCTGCTCTATGTGCTACAAATGCGGAAGAGAGTCCCAAAACCTCTCAAAATCACACACACAAAAACAATTGATGGCACTGCTGAGTATCTGCTAAAGGGCAGCACGTGTCTGTGGTGTAAGGAAATCGATTTTTGCATGCGTTCCCGACGCACACAAATGTGAACGCAGGCTAAATGGCTGTTTCCTTAGTGGTCAATATAAATCTTCTCATTCACACTAGGGGCAAGTGTGAATGTTCCCCATTACATTAGTGGTCAGTGTAAACCCCCATTACATTAGTGGTCAGTGTAAACCCCCATTACATTAGTGGTCAGTGTAAACCCCCATTACATTGGTGCCCAGTGATGAAACTCCTTTATATTGGTAGTCGGTAAAAAACAAATAAATAATAATAATAAAAAAAAAAAAAAAAAAAAAAAAAATCAGCATTGCCATTGATCACACACTCCCCTCCCCCAGCACTGTCACGGATCCCAAGAGTCCTAGGATCCCTAGGGATGTTTATTAACCTCCTTGGCGGTTTTCCCTGAGTGTGGTTTGTGGGTTAAATTTCAGTAGCATTAGCGGTAACCCCCGAGCCACACTCGGTATTGCATTGCAGGATCCTGGTGCAGTGTACCTCCCTTGTCCCCAGGATCCTGCAGAGTGTCCCTTTATGTCAAAAGTGTTTTTTTAGACCAGCTAGAAAACAGCGATAGTAAATTCGAACACTTGCAGAATTAAGCGATAGTTAATCGTGGGGAAATTAATTTTATTATATTATTAATTTTTATAATTATTTATAGTTCTTTATTATAATTTATGATTTTGTGTTTCAAGCTTTATCATTCCCGGGATGTCTACTAGACTCTGGTTTGGAGAGATTTAAGTGAGTTATTGCTAAGAATTACAGGCCTACAATATAAAACGCCAAATTTCTATGCAAAACAATTGTACCGCTTTGAGATGCAAAAATCTGACATAAATATACCGCCAGGGAGGCTAATGGGCCCCCTCACCTCCCCAGTCCATGGTGTGCAGGCAGGGAGGAAATGCTGTGCTGTAACCTCTAGCAACCAATCAGTGAGCAGCAATGATGTACAGTAATCTCTAGCAACCAATCAACAAGCAGAAATCATGTGCTTTAACCTCTAGCAACAAATCAGCGCGCTGTAATGTGTGGTTTAACCTCTAGCAACCAGTCAGTGAGCGGTAATGATACACTGTAACCTCTGGAAACCAATCGCTGCCTGATCCGATTCAGTAAATGGATTCTGGGTCTAGCTGCTATTTATTGCATGTCTCCGAGCAGGTGGTGAGCAAAAGAATTTTTTTTTGCCCAGGGTCCAATCAATATTAAAGACGGCCCTGGCTACGCATTTCAAGGCGCTTCTGCCTCTTTGTCAAGCTGTCAGTGCTGCACAATCTCTGGATTGCATGCTTCAGGGTTCCTGGATGTCCCGATTGCTTATGCTCTGCATGCCTTCAAAAAACTTACTTCATGCAAGTTGCCAATTTGTTTTCATCATACAATAAATGTTTTAATGCTGCACTTAGATGGTGTCCTCTGCTGTGTGTGTGTTATGTCTGGATTAAGATATTTCTTCCATTTCTCTGGAGAAGCTGCATCTTGCAAAAGGAAGTTTACCAGAGTCAACTCCCGACCCAATAAAGACGGGTTATGTATCCCGGTGTATTTCTCTGCTATTAGGAAGTTACCTATGCACTACCTTTGCCATAAAGACATTTCTTCCTACTTTAATATGGAGGAAACCCCACTTAGAGAGAATAACATCCTCCACTCCTCTGGAAAGTGTCCGGTTCCAGAGAGAGAAGGATGGTCCTGGTGATGGCAGGATCGTACCTGAGGGCGGAGAAGCAGTAGAGCGTACCGATGGTGGAGCATAGCAGGCCACGCAACTATGGGGCGTACCGGAGGCTGCCTGGAGACGCGGGAGTTACAGAAACATGCAGCGGTGCACCTGGAGACACTGCTGGCAATTAAGAGTGGTGCAAGCATAACGGCGGTAACCCTTGCTACTCTATCAAACAAAAACAAACAAAAAAGGTTTGGCTGGAGTCTGATCTCATTAGTGGAGAGCACAAATGTAATCTGACAATTTGCCAATTTAAAAAAAATAAAAATAAATAAATAAAAATCAGAAGAGCAAATCTTTCCCTATTGATCCTTTGTGGATTTTACAGGCCCCGCCCCCAACCTACCCTCTCCGTAAGTGGTTCTGGATACTTTTATACGCTTCATTAAACATTCGCAGATCCTCCTCTTCCCCAAACAGGATGTAGGACTTCAGCAGGTACTCGAAGAAGGAGTCCAGACCAGCGCCGAGGCCGCTCTGCTTTCCAACCCACTCCCCGGTCTGGATGTCCACCACATTGCCTGCAAGTAGAGAAAAGTGAGGTGAGAAGAGAGGCCGGCGGTGGGAAGGAGAGGCCGGCGGTGGGAAGGAGAGGCCGGCGGTGGGAAGGAGAGGCCGGCGGTGGGAAGGAGAGGCCGGCGGTGGGAAGGAGAGGCCGGCGGTGGGACGATGGGCAGCATCTCTTGGTATCCTCCTTACCTAGGAGCCCGGTATGATTGCTGCGCAGGCTCCAGAGGGATTGCACAGCTCGGCGAGCCACCCATTCAAACGTCGAGTCCCCCAGAAGCCGGCTCAGGATCCCAAATTCCACCAGGAGTGACCCGGCCCCGGCAGTGCAGGTCTCGTTCAGGCTGCCGGGTGGGACCCCTTTCAGTAGGTTCACCTGGAAAGAGAACAATCAGGAAGGGCTACCAAAAGTTTTTTTTTATCTCAATGCACCATACCTTACTATTACAACCACTAAGTCTTTCCTACCTACAGCGTCTATATTACGGTTTCTCTGCACAATTTCCCATTATTAGAATGTCCTCCATGAAAGAGCCAGCAGCTGACACTTTGTACAGCTGGTGGCAACCAAACCCGGCCATCACTGACCACTCAGGATTATCGGATCAGCTATGACATGGTGACACTCGGCAGACTGGAGGCTTCATGACACAAATAAGCCTTCAACGTGCAAAAGGCTACAACATCCTGAAGGTGGCAGAGTGAATCTGTTTCATACAGTAAGATACAATTACAGTAATATATATATATATATATATATATATATATATATATATATATATATATATATATATATATATATAATTATTATTTTTTTATTCATTGTCACACACTTGTAACACATTAAAATCAGTTTTGAACCTACCAACCACTGTACCAGTGCCACTCTGTGCCCCGTTATACCCTGTCATCAATCCCATGGGGACAAGGGAGGTGCAAGGGAAACCCTCTAGTCAACTCGCCCTCAACCAGGTACATGACACACTAATGCCAGGGTGTGCCTCGCCAGATACAAATAAAGAGGTTGTAAAGTCATAAGGTTCTTCACTTGAATGCATTCTATGAATTAGGGTTAAAAAGAAAATATATAAAAAGGAACACTTTAGTGCCCCCCCTCCCCCCACATATAATTACCCGAGTCCTGTATCCATTTAGTGCTGTGTTGGTCTGCAGGTCTTCTCTCCGCTTCTCTCATAAGCTCAGCAAAGAGCAGCAGAAACCATTGGCTCCCCAGCTGTAAGTCATATCCAGCGATGTAGTGGGGGTGGGGCCATGCTGTGCCTCTCAATAGACGCACACAGCCTAGCTGGCCCAGCAAGCCCACAAATGTGCCACCAGAGGAAGTGGCTTCCTATGGTGGCACATGCAGAAAAAGGGAGGAGCCTAAAGAAGCACTGGAAAGGGACCCCAAAATAGGAGTTTTGTGCAATACTATTATACAGAGCAGGAAAGTATAAGAATTTTTATTTAATTTTTTTTTTAGAAAAAAAATACTAATCTTTACAAAATCGCTTTAATTGGAGCTCTGGTCATGGGAAAACAAAAACACACACTAACAAAACGTCCCCCAAAAAATGATGTCAGTAAGTAATATCTGGGACACTTACCCTTGGATGAGGCATGCCGGTTTTGGTGTTCTCGAAGGCAGGCAGGAGGCGGACGGCGAGGTCATGAGCCATATGGAGGAGCTCATTATCATATCCGCTTACTGTCATGTTACCGAACGGCTGTTTGCTGTCAGTCAGGATGATGTGTGCGGAGAGGAGACTTCCCATGATTCTGCGTATGGGAGACACAGGCCGGTCACATCATTTATCAATCAGGTGGGTGACACAAAGCTGAAGGTTCTAAATAGCACAGAAATTGTCCAAGATACCGGGGGAGGGGGGTCCCCCCAACAGTGACCCCCGATAGGGCCACACGTAGTATTCAGTATATGACAGAAGACTGGCAGACCTTACACACCGGGAGAAGGAGAGAGCAGAGAGAGAAGAAGAGGGGGAAGCAGAGCGAGAAGAAGGGGAGGAAGCAGAGCGAGAAGAAGGGGAGGAAGCAGAGCGAAAAGAAGGGGAGGAAGCAGAGCGAAAAGAAGGGGAGGAAGCAGAGCGAGAAGAAGAGGAGGAAGCAGAGCGAGAAGAAGAGGAGGAAGCAGAGAGAGAGATGGAGGGAGGAAGCAGAGAGAGAGATGGAGGGAGGAAGCAGAGAGAGATGGAGGGAGGAAGCAGAGCAAGAAGAAGGGGAGGAAGCAGAGCGGGGAGGAAGCAGAGCGGGGAGGAAGCAGAGCGGGGAGGAAGCAGAGCGGGGAGGAAGCAGAGCGAGAAGAAGAGGAGGAAGCAGAGCGAGAAGAAGAGGAGGAAGCAGAGAGAGAAGAAGAGGAGGAAGCAGAGAGAGAAGAAGAGGAGGAAGCAGAGAGAGAAGAGGGGGGAAGCAGAGAGAAGAGGGAGGAAGCAGAGAGAAGAGGGAGGAAGCAGAGAGAAGAGGGAGAAGCAGAGAGGAGGGAGAAGAGGGAGAAGCAGAGAGGAGGGAGAAGCAGAGAGGAGGGAGAAGCAGAGAGGAGGGAGAAGCAGAGAGGAGGGAGAAGCAGAGTGGATGGGTGCAATATCTGATGCCGCTCTGCATTGTAACCAATCAGCTTCTAACTTTAGATTGTTCTTTGAAGCTTTGACAATAAATCCTGGGAGCGGATTGGTTACCATGCAGAGAGGCATCAGATATTGCACCCATCCTCCTGTTTTAGTAAATCCCCCCTCCCCCACTGTGTCTGTATTCATCTGAAAGACAGACTGAGGATGTGGCTTCAGTGTGATTACCGGATAGTCGCCTCAAACACCTGCACCGTGGAATCTTTATCAAAGGACACGGTATCTATCACCAGCCGGACGGCTTTCTGGAATTCCGTGACATTCCCCATCACCTGCCAAGAGAAGAAATCAATCATCTATACAGATCAATACGCTGCCCTTCCCCCAACTCCCCTCTCCTGGAATACTCTGCTTCTCTATGCAATGCAGACAGGCCATGGCTGGAGAATGCCTTGATGGGGGGGTGTCAGTCTGGAGGAGTGGGTGGTCCAAGGCAGACTGTATTTGCATAGGTAACGCCCACATAGGATGCTGAGCCTCTTTGATTGAAAGAACTGAAATCCAATGAATGAAAGGGGGTGGGGCTAGAGGGGGCCTTGTCTTGGGATCTCCCGTTTCGGAGGATGTGTGCAATGCATGCTGGGACGTGCAGGGAGAATATTGATTGGCTTCACAGTTGGACTCTCAGACAGTAGATATGTGGGGGAAGGGACTCGGACAGATAAGAGAACTCAAGTCCAGGAATATGGAATCCATCCCTCCACACACCGCCCCGTGTAGTGAAGCCGGGGGAGGGTAATGAAAGGTGCAGCTGTACATGGTGCATACAATGATGGGACTTCAAGGGGTGCAGCAGGGAGCGTGTATATGGGGGGACAGGACGAGATGTCACCCCACCACTTGTCTTCTCTACAAGCAGCCTGCTGGGACATTCAGTGCATTGTGATGGCGGGAAGTCTGGTAGAAAATATTAGCTGAGTGGGAGGGATCCCCCCCCCTATACACGTGACGGGAGGGATCCCCCCCATACACGTGACGGTAGGGGATCCCACCCATACAAGTGACGGTAGGGGATCCCACCCATACACGTGACGAGAGGGCACCCCCCCCCACACACGAGACGGGAGGGATCCCCCCCCATACACGAGACGGGTGACGGGAGGGATCCCCCCCATACATGTGTCGGGAGTCACTTTGGACGGGGGACTTGTGGAACCCAGCTTACCTTAGATTGCTCTGGAATCTCCTTGTCCAGCTCCCCAACTCCTCCTATGTGTAAGTCTCCCTGTGTCTATTAAGGGCGCAGGTGACCGAGAGCCGCAGTCTGATCTGCCCTCACCGGACTCGCCGTACAGCCCCACCGGACTCGCCGTTTCCTGTTATCCCGGGTCTTATGTGTGGTTTGTGATGAAGGAATAAAAGGGGATCTTTCACTTGGGACAGTAATATTTCTGAACAATATCCCACAAGAAATATATGAAGATAAATAATTCCACCTTTCCGATTGCTGGGATATTGTATGAGCCTGGTCTCAAACGTTTGAGGTGTGCCTGTACCCCATTGTTCTATTGTTTCTGTATGCATTGGGAGCAGCCTATTATGGGATGTGTCTGTGTATGTGCATTAGCTGTGAGAGTCAAGGGAGGGGGGGGGGGGGGGATTTCTTCTGCAGTCTCTCCTAAAAAGACAGTTGGAAAGTTGAGGACCCCTGTGTGTCATGTTACTGGGGGAGGTAAAGTTTGCCCCGCCCGGTGTCATTATGTAAGGGGGGGGGGGGGGATTGTCTCCTGAGTTTACATTTCCTTGTACCTGTATTTGAATAAACAGTCTTGTGCTTCTCTTCACCCTACACTAATGTCACGACAAGGGACTGGGTGGGCAAAGGGGTCTTGGATCACGCTGGTACCGGGCAAAGGAAGCTTATAGGGCGGACATAGTCCTCTCGAGTACGGGGGTGTCACTGCATGGAATGTATGGAGGGGGGGCAGCTGCTGGTTCAATGAAGATAATGAATCCCCTATGGAGCGGCTTACACAAGCTTTAGGCCAAAATTAAAAATATATATATATAATGCCCCCCGAGAGTCACATCAGTTCTGCTCCCCCCCCCCCATGTCACCGGAAACTTCCCTCTAATAATAGTTCTCCCCCCTCCCCCACGTGTCACAGATTCAGTTTCAGGTCGGTGGTTTCGGTCCCCCAGGAGGGTGTCTGGTGGTGGGGGGAGGGGGAGCACCGATTCCTGAAACTCAGAACACCTGCAGCTCTTCATAGAAAGACATAAAACATCTCATCCCCGACACCAATCCACACCAATCCCAGCTCACCCCCGACACCAATCCACACCAATCCCAGCTCACCCCCGACACCAATCCCAGCTCACCCCCGACACCAATCCACACCAATCCCAGCTCACCCCCGACACCAATCCACACCAATCCCAGCTCACCCCCGACACCAATCCCAGCTCACCCCCGACACCAATCCACACCAATCCCAGCTCACCCCCGACACCGAGCCACACCAATCCCAGCTCACCCCCGACACCGAGCCACACCAATCCCAGCTCACCCCCGACACCGAGCCACACCAATCCCAGCTCACCCCCGACACCGAGCCACACCAATCCCAGCTCACCCCCGACACCGAGCCACACCAATCCCAGCTCACCCCCGACACCGAGCCACACCAATCCCAGCTCACCCCCGACACCGAGCCACACCAATCCCAGCTCACCCCCGACACCGAGCCACACCAATCCCAGCTCACCCCCGACACCGAGCCACACCAATCCCAGCTCACCCCCGACACCGAGCCACACCAATCCCAGCTCACCCCCGACACCGAGCCACACCAATCCCAGCTCACCCCCGACACCGAGCCACACCAATCCCAGCTCACCCCCGACACCGAGCCACACCAATCCCAGCTCACCCCCGACACCGAGCCACACCAATCCCAGCTCACCCCCGACACCGAGCCACACCAATCCCAGCTCTTCCCCGACACCAAGCCACACCAATCCCAGCTCACCCCTGACACCAATCCCAGCTCACCCCCGACACCAATCCCAGCTCACCCCCGACACCAATCCCAGCTCACCCCCGACACCAATCCCAGCTCACCCCCGACACCAATCCCAGCTCACCCCCGACACCAATCCCAGCTCACCCCCGACACCGAGCCACACCAATCCCAGCTCACCCCCGACACCAATCCCAGCTCACCCCCGACACCAATCCCAGCTCACCCCCGACACCAATCCCAGCTCACCCCCGACACCGAGCCACACCAATCCCAGCTCTTCCCCGACACCGAGCCGCACCAATCCCAGCTCTTCCCCGACACCGAGCCGCACCAATCCCAGCTCTTCCCCGACACCGAGCCACACCAATCCCAGCTCTTCCCCGACACCGAGCCACACCAATCCCAGCTCTTCCCCGACACCGAGCCACACCAATCCCAGCTCTTCCCCGACACCGAGCCACACCAATCCCAGCTCACCCCCGACACCGAGCCACACCCATCCCAGCTCACCCCCGACACCGAGCCACACCAATCCCAGCTCATCCCCGACACCAATCCCAGCTCATCCCCGACGCCGAGCCACACCAATCCCAGCTCACCCCCGACACCAATCCCAGCTCACCCCCGACACCGAGCCACACCAATCCCAGCTCATCCCCGACACCAATCCCAGCTCATCCCCGACACCGAGCCACACCAATCCCAGCTCTTCCCCGACACCGAGCCACACCAATCCCAGCTCTTCCCCGACACCGAGCCACACCAATCCCAGCTCTTCCCCGACACCGAGCCACACCAATCCCAGCTCACCCCCGACACCGAGCCACACCAATCCCAGCTCTTCCCCGACACCGAGCCACACCAATCCCAGCTCTTCCCCGACACCGAGCCACACCAATCCCAGCTCTTCCCCGACACCGAGCCACACCAATCCCAGCTCACCCCCGACACCGAGCCACACCAATCCCAGCTCACCCCCGACACCGAGCCACACCAATCCCAGCTCATCCCCGACACCAATCCCAGCTCATCCCCGACGCCGAGCCACACCAATCCCACCTCATCGCCGACACCAATCCCAGCTCACCCCCGACACCGAGCCACACCAATCCCAGCTCACCCCCGACACCGAGCCACACCAATCCCAGCTCACCCCCGACACCGAGCCACACCAATCCCAGCTCACCCCCGACACCGAGCCACACCAATCCCAGCTCACCCCCGACACCAATCCCAGCTCACCACCGACACCAATCCCAGCTCACCCCCGACACCAATCCCAGCTCACCCCCGACACCAATCCCAGCTCACCCCCGACACCAATCCCAGCTCACCCCCGACACCAATCCCAGCTCACCCCCGACACCAATCCCAGCTCACCCCCGACACCGAGCCACACCAATCCCAGCTCACCCCCGACACCAATCCCAGCTCACCCCCAACACCGAGCCACACCAATCCCAGCTCACCCCCGACACCGAGCCCCACCAATCCCAGCTCACCCCCGACACCGAGCCCCACCAATCCCAGCTCACCCCCGACACCGAGCCCCACCAATCCCAGCTCACCCCTGTCACCGAGCCACACCAATCCCAGCTCACCCCCGACACCGAGCCACACCAATCCCAGCTCATCCCCGACACCGAGCCACACCAATCCCACCTCATCCCCGACACCGAGCCACACCAATCCCAGCTCATCCCCGACACCGAGCCACACCAATCCCAGCTCACCCCCGACACCGAGCCACACCAATCCCAGCTCACCCCCGACACCGAGCCACACCAATACCAGCTCACCCCTGTCACCGAGCCACACCAATCCCAGCTCACCCCCGACACCGAGCCACACCAATCCCAGCTCATCCCCGACACCGAGCCACACCAATCCCAGCTCACCCCCGACACCGAGCCACACCAATCCAAGCTCATCCACGACACCACTCCCAGCTCACCCCCGACACCGAGCCACACCAATCCCAGCTCACCCCCGACACCGAGCCACACCAATCCAAGCTCATCCACGACACCGAGCCACACCAATCCCAGCTCACCCCCGACACCGAGCCACACCAATCCCAGCTCACCCCCGACACCAATCCCAGCTCACCCCCGACACCAATCCCAGCTCACCCCCGACACCGAGCCACACCAATCCCAGCTTATCCCCGACACCAATCCCAGCTCACCCCCGACACCGATCCACACCAATCCCAGCTCCTCCCCGACACCGAGCCACACCAATCCCAGCTCTTCCCCGACACCGAGCCGCACCAATCCCAGCTCACCCCCGACACCGAGCCGCACCAATCCCAGCTCACCCCCGACACCGAGCCGCACCAATCCCAGCTCCTCCCCGACACCGAGCCGCACCAATCCCAGCTCACCCCCGACACCGAGCCGCACCAATCCCAGCTCACCCCCGACACCGAGCCGCACCAATCCCAGCTCATCCCCGACACCGAGCCGCACCAATCCCAGCTCACCCCCGACACCGAGCCGCACCAATCCCAGCTCACCCCCGACACCGAGCCGCACCAATCCCAGCTCACCCCCGACACCGAGCCGCACCAATCCCAGCTCACCCCCGACACCGAGCCACACCAATCCCAGCTCCTCCCCGACACCGAGCCACACCAATCCCAGCTCACCCCCGACACCGAGCCACACCAATCCCAGCTCACCCCCGACACCGAGCCACACCAATCCCAGCTCACCCCCGACACCGAGCCACACCAATCCCAGCTCACCCCCGACACCGAGCCACACCAATCCCAGCTCACCCCCGACACCGAGCCACACCAATCCCAGCTCACCCCCGACACCGAGCCACACCAATCCCAGCTCACCCCCGACACCGAGCCACACCAATCCCAGCTCACCCCCGACACCGAGCCACACCAATCCCAGCTCACCCCCGACACCAATCCCAGCTCTTCCCCGACACCGAGCCACACCAATCCCAGCTCACTCCCGACACCAATCCCAGCTCATCCCCGACACCAATCCCAGCTCATCCCCGACGCCGAGCCACACCAATCCCACCTCATCCCCGACACCAATCCCAGCTCACCCCCGACACCGAGCCACACCAATCCCAGCTCACCCCCGACACCGAGCCACACCAATCCCAGCTCACCCCCGACACCGAGCCACACCAATCCCAGCTCACCCCCGACACCAATCCCAGCTCACCCCCGACACCAATCCCAGCTCACCCCCGACACCAATCCCAGCTCACCGACACCGAGCCACACCAATCCCAGCTCACCCCCGACACCAATCCCAGCTCACCCCCAACACCGAGCCACACCAATCCCAGCTCACCCCCGACACCAATCCCAGCTCACCCCCGACACCAATCCCAGCTCACCCCCGACACCAATCCCAGCTCACCCCCGACACCGAGCCACACCAATCCCAGCTCACCCCCGACACCAATCCCAGCTCACCCCCAACACCGAGCCACACCAATCCCAGCTCACCCCCGACACCAATCCCAGCTCACCCCCGACACCGAGCCACACCAATCCCAACTCACCCCCGACACCAATCCCAGCTCACCCCGACACCGAGCCCCACCAATCCCAGCTCACCCCCGACACCGAGCCCCACCAATCCCAGCTCACCCCTGTCACCGAGCCACACCAATCCCAGCTCACCCCCGACACCGAGCCCCACCAATCCCAGCTCACCCCCGACACCGAGCCCCACCAATCCCAGCTCACCCCCGACACCGAGCCCCACCAATCCCAGCTCACCCCTGTCACCGAGCCCCACCAATCCCAGCTCACCCCCGACACCGAGCCACACCAATCCCAGCTCACCCCCGACACCGAGCCACACCAATCCCAGCTCACCCCCGACACCGGGCCACACCAATCACAACTCACCACTGACCTCCATCCTCTCCTACACTAAAAGTGGCTTCCTCTGATATCACTGCACACTGTGAGCTTGTATTAGAAGCTGCAGCAAGTCATATAGAGCCCCACCCCATTTCCTGACTGGAGGACGTCCAGCATCATCTAGCTCTTTCCTTCCCAGCTTGGCTGTCTCTGGCCCCGCCCCTTTCTTTCATTGGATGTCTGTTCTTCCAATCATGGATCAGCATCACATTGTGAGGTGTGGTCTGCTCAGAGGACACATTGTACACAACTCACCGCCAACGTGTCCAGGGAGTCAATCAGGGTGAGCGAATAATTCCCCAGCACATCGTTGATGTTGAGGTTCGATCTGAAAGAAGACAGAGAGATTAGCAGAGCCGGGGGCAGGACCCGGGTCCGCAGACACTCCCCCCGGGGGCACTTTTTATGACAATACCACACATATTAACCCTGGGTCAGTGGGCAGTACTCACAGGTTCCCGGTGTCGGGGCCCTCCCCTGGCAGTGGATCAGGTAGGTGGGCGGGTCAGTACTCACGGGTTGCCAGTGTCAGGGTCTCTCCACCTTGAGTGGATTGGGTAGGTGGGCGGGACTCACAGGTTCCCAGTGTCAGGGCACCTCCCCCGGCAGAAGATGGGTAGGTGGGGGGGGGGGGGTAGTAGCTTGGTGGGCGGAGTCAGTGGGTCGGTGGGCGGGGTAGGAGGTCAGTGGGTAGGCGTGGTGGAGGGTAGTTGGTAGGTGGGTGGAGTCAGTAAGTCGGGGTAGGGGGTCAGTGGGCGGAGTCAGGTCAGTGGGTGGGGTCAGGAGGTCGGTACTCACGGGTTGCCGGTGTCGGGGCCCCTCCCTCGGCAGAGGATGGGGTAGGTGGGAGGAGTCAGGAGGTCAGTGAACGGGACAGGAGGTCAGTGGGCGGGGTCAGTGGGCGGTACTTACGGGTTGCCGGTGTCAGGGCCCCTCCCCCGGCAGAGGATGGGGTAGTAGGTTGGTGGGAGGAGTCAGGAGGTCAGTGGGCGGGGCAGGAGGTCAGTGGGTGGGGTCGGTGGGCGGTACTCACGGGTTCCCGGTGTCAGGGCCCCTCCCCCGGCAGAGGATGGGGTAGTATGTTGGTGGGAGGAGTCAGGAGGTCAGTGGGGGGGGTCAGGTCAGTAGGTGGGGTCGGTACTCACGGGTTGCCGGTGTCGGGGCCCCTCCCCCGGCAGAGTATGGGGTTGAGCTCGTCCTCCGGGAAGGCGTGTCTCATGTATCCGTCGTAGGAGAAGCTGAACATGCGGCGCGCTCGCTCCCTCATCAGGCGGCGGAGGGGGGAGGGGAAGGCGCCGTATCTCCGGCTGTATTCATCGTTATCCCCCGCCAGGTGGAAGCGGCCGTACGTGGAGCGGCACACCGACCTCCGCGCCCCCTCCACTCCCCCCAACCCCGGGGACAGGAAGCCCCGGAGAGCCTGCAGACCCAACCGGAGCACCAAGAGCCCGACCACCGCCGACCAACACCGCATCCCCGACACTTCCGCCTTACACCCCGCCCACCGACACCTCATAGGACGGCACACCGGCCCGTGGGGCCGCTATTGGTGTTAGCCGACAGAAGAAAGCCGCCCTCCGCCAATCAGCTGGCTGCACGTCACCCGAGCGTCGTCACGTGTCCATAGAGACACTTCCTGACACGGCGCCTAACCCCGCCTCCTAGGCCTTGTTTACGTCCCTTTACCTCACGTGACCTGGTGCCACAGGGAGCCCCGCCCTGTGCCTGATGACCCGCCTAGTACACCCAACCTGCGGATTCCCCGCCCACTACACCTAGTCCAAAAGATTCATCCCCCCAGGGCACCAAAGTGACACCAATTTCCAGCTCTGTCCAATGAGATTTGAAGATGATTTCCCGCCATTGGCTTCCGCTCAACCAACCAATTAAAATCAAAATACCAACAACTACCTACAAAGCTGCCCACAGCTCTGCCCCCCAACTACATCACCGACCACGCCTATAAATACCGACCCAATCGTTCTCCTCATTCATCACAAGACCTCCTGATTTCCTCCTCACCTTCCCCATATCCGTCCCCGGGACTTCTCCAGAGCCTCTCTCATCCTCCGGGACTTCTCCAGAGCCTCTCCCATCCTCCGAGACTTCTCCAGAGCCTCTCCCATCCTCCGAGACTTCTCCAGAGCCTCTCCCATCCTCCGGGACTTCTCCAGAGCCTCTCCCATCCTCCGGAACTTCTCCAGAACCTCTCCCATCCTCCAGGACTTCTCCGGAATCTTTCCCATCCTCCGAGACTTCTCCAGAGCCTCTCCCATCCTCCGGAACTTCTCCAGAGCCTCTCCCATCCTCCGGGACTTCTCCAGAGCCTCTCCCATCCTCCGGGACTTCTCCAGAGCCTCTCCCATCCTCCGGAACTTCTCCAGAACCTCTCCCATCCTCCGGGACTTCTCCAGAACCTCTCCCATCCTCCGGGACTTCTCCAGAGCCTCTCCCATCCTCCGGGACTTCTCCAGAGCCTCTCCCATCCTCCGAGACTTCTCCAGAGCCTCTCCCATCCTCCGGGACTTCTCCAGAGCCTCTCCCATCCTCCGGAACTTCTCCAGAACCTCTCCCATCCTCCAGGACTTCTCCGGAATCTTTCCCATCCTCCGAGACTTCTCCAGAGCCTCTCCCATCCTCCGGAACTTCTCCAGAGCCTCTCCCGGCCTCCAGGACTTCTCCGGAATCTTTCCCATCCTCCGAGACTTCTCCAGAGCCTCTCCCATCCTCCGGAACTTCTCCAGAGCCTCTCCCATCCTCCGGGACTTCTCCAGAGCCTCTCCCATCCTCCGGGACTTCTCCAGAGCCTCTCCCATCCTCCGGAACTTCTCCAGAACCTCTCCCATCCTCCGGGACTTCTCCAGAGCCTCTCCCATCCTCCGGGACTTCTCCAGAGCCTCTCCCATCCTCCGAGACTTCTCCAGAGCCTCTCCCATCCTCCGGGACTTCTCCAGAGCCTCTCCCATCCTCCGGAACGTCTCCAGAACCTCTCCCATCCTCCAGGACTTCTCCGGAATCTTTCCCATCCTCCGAGACTTCTCCAGAGCCTCTCCCATCCTCCGGAACTTCTCCAGAGCCTCTCCCGGCCTCCAGGACTTCTCCGGAATCTTTCCCATCCTCCGAGACTTCTCCAGAGCCTCTCCCATTCTCCGGGACTTCTCCAGAGCCTCTCCCATTCTCCGAGATTTCTCCAGAGCCTCTCCCATCCTCCGGAACTTCTCCAGAGCCTCTCCCATCCCCCGGGAACTTCTCCAGAGCCTCTCCCATCCTCCGAGACTTCTCCAGAGCCTCTCCCATCCTCCGGGACTTCTCCAGAACCTCTCCCATCCTCCGGGACTTCTCCAGAACCTCTCCCATCCTCCGAGACTTCTCCAGAACCTCTCCCATCCTCCGAGACTTCTCCAGAACCTCTCCCATCCTCCGAGACTTCTCCAGAACCTCTCCCATCCTCCGAGACTTCTCCAGAGCCTCTCCCATCCTCCGGAACTTCTCCAGAGCCTCTCCCATCCCCCGGGAACTTCTCCAGAGCCTCTCCCATCCTCTGGAACTTCTCCAGAGCCTCTCCCATCCTCCGAGACTTCTCCAGAACCTCTCCCATCCTCCTAGACTTCTCCAGAACCTCTCCCATCCTCTGGGACTTCTCCAGAGCCTCTCCCATCCTCCGAGACTTCTCCAGAGCCTCTCCCATCCTCCGGAACTTCTCCAGAACCTCTCCCATCCTCCAGGACTTCTCCGGAATCTTTCCCATCCTCCGAGACTTCTCCAGAGCCTCTCCCATCCTCCGGAACTTCTCCAGAGCCTCTCCCGGCCTCCAGGACTTCTCCGGAATCTTTCCCATCCTCCGAGACTTCTCCAGAGCCTCTCCCATTCTCCGGGACTTCTCCAGAGCCTCTCCCATTCTCCGAGATTTCTCCAGAGCCTCTCCCATCCTCCGGAACTTCTCCAGAGCCTCTCCCATCCCCCGGGAACTTCTCCAGAGCCTCTCCCATCCTCCGAGACTTCTCCAGAGCCTCTCCCATCCTCCGAGACTTCTCCAGAACCTCTCCCATCCTCCGGGACTTCTCCAGAACCTCTCCCATCCTCCGGGACTTCTCCAGAACCTCTCTCATCCTCCGGGACTTCTCCAGAACCTCTCCCATCCTCCGAGACTTCTCCAGAACCTCTCCCATCCTCCGAGACTTCTCCAGAACCTCTCCCATCCTCCGAGACTTCTCCAGAACCTCTCCCATCCTCCGAGACTTCTCCAGAGCCTCTCCCATCCTCCGGAACTTCTCCAGAGCCTCTCCCATCCCCCGGGAACTTCTCCAGAGCCTCTCCCATCCTCTGGAACTTCTCCAGAGCCTCTCCCATCCCCCGGGAACTTCTCCAGAGCCTCTCCCATCCTCCGAGACTTCTCCAGAACCTCTCCCATCCTCCGAGACTTCTCCAGAACCTCTCCCATCCTCCGGGACTTCTCCGGAGCCTCTCCCATCCTCCGAGACTTCTCCAGAACCTCTCCATCCTCCGGGACATCTCCGGAGCCTCTCCCATCCTCCGAGACTTCTCCGGAGCCTCTCCCATCCCCCGGGAACTTCTCCGGAGCCTCTCCCATCCTCCGAGACTTCTCCAGAACCTCTCCCATCCTCCGGGACTTCTCCGGAGCCTCTCCCATCTTCCGGGACTTCTCCAGAACCTCTCCATCCTCCGGGACTTCTCCAGAGCCTCTCCCATCCCCCGGGACTTCACCAGAGCCTCTTCTATCCTCCGAGACTTCTCCAGAGCCTCTCCCATCCCCCGGGAACTTCTCCAGAGCCTCTCCCATCCTCCGAGACTTTTTCAGAACCTCTCCCATTCTCCGGGACTTCTCCGGAGCCTCTCCCATCCTCCGTGACTTCTCCAGAGCCTCTCCCATCCCCCGGGAACTTCTCCAGAGCCTCTCCCATCCCCCGGGAACTTCTCCAGAGCCTCTCCCATCCTCCGGAACTTCCCCAGAGCCTCTTCCATCCTCCGAGACTTCTCCAGAGCCTCTTCCATCCTCCGGAACTTCTCCAGAGCCTCTTCCATCCCCTGAGACTTCTCCAGAGCCTCTCCCATCCCCCGGGAACTTCTCCAGAGCCTCTCCCATTCTCCGAGAATTCTCCAGAGCCTCTCCCATCCTCTGAGACTTCTCCAGAGCCTCTCCCATCCCCCGGGAACTTCTCCGGAGCCTCTCCCATCCTCCGAGACTTCTCCGGAGCCTCTCCCATCCCCCGGGAACTTCTCCGGAGCCTCTCCCATCCTCCGAGACTTCTCCGGAGCCTCTCCCATCCTCCGAGACTTCTCCGGAGCCTCTCCCATCCCCCGGGAACTTCTCCGGAGCCTCTCCCATCCTCCGAGACTTCTCCAGAACCTCTCCATCCTCCGGGACTTCTCCGGAGCCTCTCCCATCCTCCGAGACTTCTCCGGAGCCTCTCCCATCCCCCGGGAACTTCTCCGGAGCCTCTCCATCCTCCGGGACTTCTCCAGAACCTCTCCCATCCTCCGGGACTTCTCCGGAGCCTCTCCCATCTTCCGAGACTTCTCCAGAACCTCTCCATCCTCCGGGACTTCTCCAGAGCCTCTCCCATCCCCCGGGACTTCTCCAGAGCCTCTCCCATCCTCCGGGACTTCTCCGGAGCCTCTCCCATCTTCCGAGACTTCTCCAGAACCTCTCCCATTCTCCGGGACTTCTCCGGAGCCTCTCCCATCCTCCGTGACTTCTCCAGAGCCTCTCCCATCCCCCGGGAACTTCTCCAGAGCCTCTCCCATCCTCCGGAACTTCTCCAGAGCCTCTTCCATCCTCCGAGACTTCTCCAGAGCCTCTTCCATCCTCCGGAACTTCTCCAGAGCCTCTTCCATCCTCCGAGACTTCTCCAGAGCCTCTCCCATCCCCCGGGAACTTCTCCAGAGCCTCTCCCATTCTCCGAGAATTCTCCAGAGCCTCTCCCATCCCCCGGGAACTTCTCCAGAGCCTCTCCCATCCTCCGAGACTTCTCCAGAGCCTCTCCATCCTCCGTGAACTTCTCCAGAACCTCTCCCATCCTCCGGAACTTCTCCAGAGCCTCTCCCATCCTCCGAGACTAGGTGGGGTTCGGGTAGGCTTTGCTGAAGAGGTTTTCAGGGATAAAAGCTAATAGAGTAGGAGATAATGGGGCGGATTGGGGTTGGGAGTCCTGGAGGATGGGAGATGCTCTGGAGAAGTCTCGGAGGATGGGAGAGGCTCTGGAGAAGTCCCGGAGGATGGGAGAGGCTCTGGAGAAGTCCCGGAGGATGGGAGAGGCTCTGGAGAAGTCATAATATTAACCATAATATTATCTCCCAACCCTAATAATAACCCCCAACCCCGATAATAACCCCCAACTCTAATAATAACTCGGAGGATGGGAGAGGCCCCCAACCCTAATATTATCCCCCAACTCCAATAATAACCCCTGACCCTACTAGTACCCCCTAACTCTAATTTTAACCCCTTACAAAACAAAAGTAAAAACAAATGAATAAATAATAAATCAGAGTGGATGAAAAAGCTGAAAAGCAGCAGCAAAATGATGGAGGAGGATATCACAGTCATCGAGCTTTTCTCTCTTTTGTCAGATTTATAGAATACGGGAATAAAATCCGATCATTTCTTCTGCAACCAATCCGGGCGCCCGATCCAGCATGATGGATCTATTCCAGTGATCGTCCCGATTATTGTTCATTCGTCCTCCAGGGATGGGGACAGTTCAGTTATCCGGAGCTCAGCCACCAGCCAGAGAATTCTCTTATGGCGAATGCAAACACGGCGGTCAGGAAGGAGCGCGCATGCAAAGCGCCCCCCAGAGCCGCGCCACCGCAGCTCAGCCAGACCGTTCCATCCATCCCTACTATTCCTCTTCTTATTTTCACCCCGTAGTTTTCATTAAAAAAAGATGGAACATCTTAATTTCTCTGGAAAGGATGATAAAGAGGAGACAAGAAATACAGAGCAAATAAAAGTGACCGGTCAGGGCCGGATCACACCACATGCAGTGCGTTTTTTTTTTTTATCTGTATCAAAATCACATGGAAAGCAGGTTGCATGTGTTCTAATGGCATCGCACACATCAGTGCTTGCAGTTCCAGAGGAAAAAAACAACAGAATATGCTGCATTTTACCTGCACTGCAAAGTGCCGACGTGTTTCGCACCGTAATCAGTGTTTACTCATAGCTATGATTAAGCACTGATTATGGTGCGAAACACGTCAGCACTTTTCTGTACCGTTATTCCTTTTGCTGTGGATTTTTTGATTTTGTTTTGATGTGACCCCCGTTTTTCAATTAAAGATGGGATTTCAAATCTTTTTTCAGTGTGAGGCTATCCAGAGTTTTGTCCTGCTTGTTTGCTCAGTGTGTGTGTAATGGTCAGCACCCGGGGCTCATCAATAGGAGACAGAGCTTCAGTCCTCGAGGATTACTTTGGAGCGGTGGTTCATCTTTTCTATCAACTGCCTTCACCCTCTTGGACATGGAGGTCAGCATAGCTTCACAGGTCACCACTGGAGTCCTCTTCCCCTCCCCCATGATGACATCACGGAGCTGGTGGATGTTGGAGACCTTCCCCTCCTCCACCTTCCCTCTGAGGATGTCCCACAGATGATCAATAGGGTTTAGGTCTGGAGACATGCTTGGCCAGTCCATCACCTTTCCCCTCAGCTTCTTTAGCAAGGCAGTGGTGGTGTTGGAGGTGTGTTTGGGGTGGTTATCATGTTGGAATACTGCCCTGCGGTCCAGTCTCTGAAGGGAGGGGATCATGCTCTGCTTCAGTATGTCACAGTACATGTTGGCATTCATGGTCCCCTCAATGATCTGTAGCCCCCCAGTGCCGGCAGCACTCATGCAGCCCCAGACCATGACACCCCCACCACCATGCCTGACTGTAGACAAGACACACTTGTCTTTGTCCTCCTCACCTGGTTGCCCCCACACACGCTTGTCACCATCTGACACCAAATACCTTTATCTTGGTCTCATCAGACCACAGGACGTGGTTCCAGTAATCCATCTCCTTAGTCTGCTTGTCTTCAGCAAACTGTTTGTGGTCTTTCTTGTGCATCATCTTTAGAAGAGGCTTCCTTCTGGGACGACAGCCATGCAGACCAATTTGATGCAGTGTGCGGCGTATGGTCTGAGCACTGACAGGCTGACCCCCCCACCCCCACCCCTACAACCTCTGCAGCAATGCTGGCAGCACTCATACGTCTATTTCCCAAAGACAACCTCTGGATATGACGCTGATCACGTGACCTCAACTTCTTTGGTGGACCATGGCGAGGCCTGTTCTGAGGGGAACCTGTCCTGTTATACCGCTGTATGGTCTTGGCCACCGTGCTGCAGATCAGTTTCAGGGTCTTGGCAATCTTCTTATAGCCTAGGCCATCTTTATGTAGAGCAGCAATTCTTATCTTCAGATCCTCAGAGAGTTCTTTGCCATGAGGTGCCATGTTGTACTTCCAGTGACCAGTATGAGAGAGTGAGAGTGATAACACCAAATTTATCACACCTGCTCCCCATTCACACCTGAGACCTTGTAACACTAAAGAGTCACATGACACCGGGCGAGGGAAAATGGCCAATTGGGCCCCAATTTGGAGATTTTCACCTAGGGGTGTACTGACTTTTGTTGGCAGCGGTTTAGACATTAATGGCTGTGTGTTGAGTTATTTTGAGGGGACAGGAAATTTACACTGTTATACAAGCTGTACACTCACTACTTTACATTGTAGACAAGTGTCATTTCTTCAGTGTTGTCACGTGAAAAGAGAGGAGAAATGTGACTGAGGGGTGTACTTACTTTTGTCACATCCTGTATATATATATAATTTTTTATTATAAAGTCCTGTAATGTAATGGAGGTGTTGACACAAAATAACACTCGTCAGGTCATGACATTTGCTTGAAGTGTACAGGAGGCATTTGGTAGTTATGGGAAGTTTGGCCAGCAGGGGGAGACAACACTCCTCCTCCCCGCTCAAGCTGCCAATAATTTTTCTTTCCACTAGGGGGCAGGATGTGCAGAGCAAAAGGGCAACTCCACTTTTAACAAAGTTAGCACCACCAATGAATAGCAGCCACCTACCAAAAGTACCTACCTGGAGATCTTCAGTGTGTCGTACCACCGACCTGGGCAGAAAGAGGTCCGGCCACGCCCAGCGCCCACCAAATCCCACGAACACAAACAATAATATTATAAGAAGGTGATTTCTTTTACAATATATAACATCATCAATAGAAATGATCAGAGGCGGAGTCGGAATGTTTCATCTTCTACCAGTTTATTGATCACCTACAACCCACCAATGTGCAGACTCTCAGCTGAACAACATGGATTTTACATCATCATTGCCATAAATAAGACACAAAGCTTTGGATTTCCCATTTAGAAACAAAAATTCTGTACATTGAGCCTAGAAAACCCCCCCTCGTCACCCGCAGGATCAAAGGGGGGGTATGTGTATGGGGGGTGGGGTATGTGGGGGGAGGGGTCACTAAAAATTAATTTATTACTATTTACAAGGGGGATGGGTATGATACATGTGCAGCAGTGGAATTCCAAAGAACCGGGAGGAGGGGGAGGGGGGGGGCACTAAGGGGGGGGGAGGGGGTTCTGCACACACTGGGGCCAATTCAGTGCTAGGAAGCAGAGATTAAATAAATAGGGCAGAAAGCAGTCCCGTGCACCCCCCACGATCTCAGCCAGCAAACATTCCTCTGTGCACCCCGCTGAAGCTAGTTTCACTTACCTATAAAAAAAAAAAAAAAACACAACAGGTTTCTAGGATGCAAATCTTCTATGCCCTGCTCTACCCCACCCCCACTCCCCTTTCCAACTATTATCGGCACGCCGCCTGCTGTATAAAACCATTCCCGGCTGTCACTTTGACAGCCGGGAATTGATTTGTATTACAAAGCTGGAGAAGCTGTGCAGAGACTTTTGGTGGAGTTTTCCCCATCCCCCACCCAACACCTGGGTGTTCACCGCTGAGAAAAAAAAAAAGACTTTTCAGCCTCGCCCCCAAGTTCTTGCCCTGGCCATACAGAAAGAAGCCCCCCCACCACACTAGCTTTCGATGCACTATATGTGCTGCTCGCCCCATTCAATCCAATGGCCGACCATTTGAGTGATTGCACCGATTGCTGCGCATGTGCAGTAGGAGCTCAACATCGCTGGGACTGGCCGCTGCAGAGGCTGTTGAGGGCTGAGGAGGGCAAATGTTCCCCCGACCTCCTGGGTGTCCACCTTTGAGGAAAAAGACTTACCTTCAGCCCCACTCCTGAGTTCTTCCATGTGCAGCCCTACCCATGCAGAAAGAAATGCCCGCCACGCTAGCTACTAATGCACCGATTGGCACGCACGCGCAGTAGGATCTCAACGTCTCTGGGACTGGCTGCTGGAGAGGCTGGTCAGGGACGGGGAGGGCAGCTCTGTCCGGAAAATGCCCAAATATTACTTTATTGAAACTGGAGTCCCCCCTTAACCTCCTCACGCCCGCCCGCTATCATATGACGTGACGGATTTTGAGCGGAGATATCTGAATGATGGGTGTAGCTACAGCAATATTCAGAGATTTCCGTTTTCAGCCGACGATTCCCTACACCATGAGAACGATCAGAGCGGCTGTTCCGCCACTTGATTGTTCTTACGGGAGGCGAGAGAAGACGCCAACCTTCACCACCCAATGCTTCTACCGACTCACCACTACGATCAGCGAGTCAGAGAACAGATCCGCTGACCCCCAGATGTAGATCATAGAGATTCCCAGCCGCAGCGGCGCTGTTTTTTTTTTTTTTTTTTATGCAGAGGCCGGGCGTGACATCAGAACATCGGGCCCGGCCTCCAATGATCATAGAGACTCTGGCGACCATCTCATCTGCTGGAGTCTCTATGATCGTCGGAGGCCGGGCACCGATGTTATGACATCACGCCCGGCCTCTGCAGGTTTCTTTCCCAAAAAAAAAGTGTTTGAAAAATTGCTTTGCAAATACCGTGTGAGATAAAAAGTTGTAACAACCGCCATTGTATTCTCCAGGGTCTTTGCTAAAAAAAATAAAAAAAAATAAATAAAAACATATATAATGTTTGGCGGTTCTATGTCATTTTCTAGCAAATAAATGATGATTTTTTTACATGTAGGAGAGAAATGTCAGAATTGGCCTGGGTGGCAAAGGGTTAAAGCGGGACTCCGCGTTTTTTTTTTTTTTTTTTTTTTAAAGCCAGCAGCTACAAATACTGCAGCTGCTGACTTTTAAAATAGTGACACTTACCTGTCCAGCGCGCCCGCGATGTCGGCACCCGATCTCTAGATCGTCTCTCGGGTCCTGCCGCCGCCATCTTGGGTATGGGAATCAGGAAGTGGAGCCTTTCGGCTTCATTTCCCGGTTCCCTACTGCGCAATAAGGACGGTCCCCGCTGCCTCTGGGATCCGTGTGTTTCCCAGCAGGCAGCGGGGCACTTGCGGAAAGGGGCGTAATCTACGCCCCTTTCCGCAGAGAGCTATCCCGGAAGTGGGTGCAGAATACCTGTACTGTACAGGTATCTGCACCCCCCTCCCCCCTGAAAGGTGCCAATTGTGGCGCCGGAGGGGGGGAGGGTTCCGATGAGCGGAGGTCCACTTTAGGGTGGAGCTCCGCTTTAAAGAGAACCCGTAATTTCTCAATTTTAATTATTTTAGGCAAAGATCCCCTTATGTACCTCAGTCCATCTACCTGGCTTTCCCAAACTCAGGGCTAATCTACCCCCCCCCCGCCCCATTAATGCGCCCCTTATCTAAAATAACTCTCATTGGACGAGAGAGGATGGAAGGGAAATCAAATCCTTCATCACGGAGTGAAACTACCTTCAGAGGGGTGCACAGGAAGCAATAACAGGCTGTTTTCTAAGACAGGATAAGTGTGTATATATATATATATATATTTTATACATACACTCTGCTCTGCCCGGTTCTGCGGAGTTCCTCTACAACTCGCTTCTCCACATTTTTAGGCACAAGAAAAAAAAAAAAAAAAGGCAAAAGAATAAAACTGTAAATAGCAGCAGTGTATGGCGAGCTAAAGCGAAGGCTCCGAGTAACGCCGCGGCAGCTACAGTGTCAAAAACACATCCGAGTGTTGGAGGGAAGAATTGTGGGGGGAGGGGGTGTAAAGGTGGGGGATGGTGGGGGGCTGAGCTCTTGCACAACGTGTGCACAAGGCCCGGGAGTGGAAGACGGAGCTGGGCGGGAGGTGGCGCCCTCTCTGTACCGCATTGAAGGATAGAAAAGGATCTCCGCATCCCAAGCTCCGACCTCCCCGGAGGAGGAGGGGCACATAATGCTCTGCGCGCAGTACTCAGTGCAGCCTGCAGGTGGTGCCCTGCTGTGCCGTGAAAGTGGAAGGAATGCAGCGAGCCGGTACAATAGTGATAAACACCCGACTGCCGGAAATCCAGTAAGCTCTTCCTGTAGGGAGCCGACGTGTTCCGTCAGATATACATGTAAACGGTTCGATGGGCAATGCTTGTATTGTTTTAGAGGAGTTCTGGTCAAACAGAGCACCCAGGCTACATCAATAAAAGTCAACAACAGCTTGACCTTTTCCTAGATTTGACCTATGGCCCGTATGATACAACAGCGCCATCTAGAGTTCGAGTTGTAAAATGCGTCTCTCATAGAAACGAATGAAGAAAACAAGGAGGTAAAAGGGACACGCCCATGTGGCAATGGAGACACACGTCCTAAATAAAAGGATAACAGCATAAGCTGAAAGGGGGAGTCCATGACAAGGAGGAAAACAATGGGGGGGGGGGGGGGGGGGCTTCACAAGACCAAAGAAGGAACTTCACTTGAGGATAACCCTAAATAGACACTACCAGAGCGATCGGTTTCCTGCAACAATCGCCGAGCCGAGTCTGGAGGAGTCCTGTGATTTTATGGAAATCGTGAACTACGACCCCCATATATCTCTATAGTGTATCCCTAGGAGGGTCGGATGTTGTGGGTCTGTGGGTAACACTCGGTATATCTCAGTGTTTTCCTAGAATTGTGAGTAGTTTGTATTTACAGCATTATTGTTCAATAAAAGCACCTTTAAGGGATACTTAAGTCTTATTATTCTTTTTTTTGTTTAAAAATAACAAAAAACATGATATACTTACCTGCTCCGCCCGGCAGGTTTTGCGCAGATCCTCCCCTTCCCCCGCCCCCAGCGCTCCTGGCTCCTCCCTCCTGCTGAGTGCCCCCACTGTGAGCAGCTTGCTATGGGGACACCCAAGCTGAGCCGTTGCTCTGTGTGTCCATTCAGACACGGAGCCACGGCTTGGCCCCGCCCTCTGTCACTCCTTATTGGCTCACCGACTCTGACAACAGCAGGAGGAGGAGCCAAATGGCACCCACTGCTGTGTCTCAGCCAATCAAGGAGGGAGAGTCCCTGGACTTTGTGGCTGTTGTGTCACATTGCTGGATTGAGAGGGAGCTCAGGTAAGTATTAGGGGGGCTCCTGTACACAGGTTTTTTTTTTTTTTTGTTTTTTTTTTTTTTTATCTTAAAGTGGTTGTAAACCCATCTGGGGGAGAGAAGAAAAAAAAAAAAAAAAAAAAAAAAAGCAACCTGCAAGGCAAAGGCATAATGAGCTAGTATGGATAACATACTAGCCCATTATGAATAACTTACCTGAGAACGAAACCCCCAAAGCGGTCCTCCATCTTCATGTCCGCCGCTGCCATGGATCCCGGAGTGACTTCCGTGTCTCACTGCTCCGGCGCTGTGATTGACGTCACTCCCGCGCATGCGCACGGAAGCCGACACTCGCGGCATATCGCCGTGATCTGCGGCCTGCCCAGTGCGCCGCTGTCTTTTTGTAAATATCTCCTAAACCATATAGGTTTAGAAGATATTTCTTGGACCTCCAGGTAAGTCTTAATCCAGACCTTAATCTAGACTCACCTGTAGGTCAAAGTTTACAACCCCTTTAATGGACAGGATGCACCTTCAGCCTTTAATATACTACAGGGGTTCCTCCTCCTTCCTTGCTTTACCACAAAGTAACCCGGAATTCAGCGTCGCCTCTGCTGCACTGACCTTCTAAGCAGCGTTGTCGCCGGGCTCTCTTCTGCTGAACTACAGAACACCCCCCTCTCATCTCCTTCCCCTCTCCATAGAGGAGTTCTGTAGTCCAGCAGAGGAGAACTCAGGCAGAGCAGTGGCAGCGTTGTCACCTCACAAGAAGTTAGACACTGACTGGATTTCTGACAGGATCAGGCGGGTTTGTGTGTTTTTAATAAGATATTACATGTGCCTCAGTATAGCAAAGATGTTCTTTGTATTTTTTTTTTGCCCCGATATATAAACTTTGGGGTGTCTGTATTAAAAAAAAAAAAATCTGCCCGAAGGCGTGTCCTCAAAAGCTTTCCAATGTCCACTCACCTGAAGGTACCGGCCTATATCCCCCAAGCTATAAATATTCTGTATGGTACAATTAAGATATCTGCATCGTTATGTATCCATTGAAACTGCAAGTAAACTCATTCTGTGGAAATGAGGCAAACAGAATGTTCTCTGACTCTCTGCACAGCGAATGTTATTCATGGAAAAACAACACACTATGGCCACTAGATGGCACAAGTGTCATAGGAAATAAGTATGTTCCTCTGCTCCATCTAGTGGCCATAATGCGGAATTTTCTCCATTCACACGGTTATTTTTTTCAATGAATAACAAACAGTGTGAATGGGGAAAATGATCACAATTCCCCGAGCACAGGATTATTAAAAAGTATAAATCGTTCATTCACCACTTAGAAAAGGGCAGTGAATGGGGAAAATCAATTGCAGCCACTAGGAGGCGCTGAGGAACGCACATTTGCCATGATGCGGTGGCCAGAATGTGGCATTTTCATCCATTCGCTTTTTTTTCAATAAATAACATTCGATCTGCAGAGAATATAGCCTAATAACATTTGAATTTGAATGAATAAACACTGATGCCATTTTTTTTTAAATATAAATACCCCCCCCCCCCCTTTAACTTGCTGTGGTGCGGCCCGCACGGCCCCCCTCCCCCCCCACTCTTCGGCATCATCACTTCAACCTCAAGCTTTGTATTCTGAAAGTGAAAATAAATCTGTCACAAAGGATGGGGGAGGGGGAGGGGAAGGGGGAGGGGCTGGAACAAGGCAGAAACTGCTTTTTACATTCAGGAGGTCATTGAATTATATAATGAGAAGTTTTGGCCGCTGCAAAATTACATTTCTGACCCTACAGAGGACGGGTACACCGGGGGAGGGGGAGGGGGGGGGGATTGTGCTGGAATGCGGCAGATCGTTATTCACACACGGGTTCATTTAATATCACATTGTAACAAAACTCCACACACTGAGGACCAGCAGCGACGCATTTCATCTCATTAGTGAACTGCTGCAGCACTCTTTGTATTTCTGAGACAAATTTCCCTTTAAGTAGAACATACCGGTCATAGATATGTACAGCGAGGATAAATGAAAAATCTCCGTCACATAATGAGCCCCCCGATGACATCATAGAGCCCCGACAGATCACATGACATCATAGAGCCCCGATGACATCATAGAGCCCCGATGACATCATAGAGCCCCGACAGATCACATGACATCAGACCCCCGAAGACAGATCACATGACATCATAGACCCCCTGATGACATCATAGAGCCCCTGATGACAGATAAAATGACATCATAGCCCCCCGATGACCTCATAGAGCCCCGATTATGGATCACATTACATCATAGACATTAAATGACACCAAAAGATACAACTTATTATAATTCTGGACAGGAGAGGAAAGAGTTAAAGCTGAACTCTGGAAATAATAATAATAAAAAAAAAAGATATTATATATAAAAAACACAATCCTCAAAAAGGTATCAGTCTAATATATGCGCATTAAACATAATTTTATACCCGGATGATGTTACTTTGTAAAAGTAGCAGTGACATCATCACCCGTGCAGAGAGCTGAGCAGTGGGAGGGGCCCAGCAGGCTCCACCCACTACAGGAGGGAGGGGGGAGACAAGACCAGTCCCCCTGCACAAGAGGAGAGAGCAGATATGTGGGAGGGGCAAGTAGGCTCCACCCATTAAAAAAATGACAGCAGGGGGCGGAGACAGGATTTATGTTCCCAGAGTTCAGATTTAATACCCCCATCAAGTTAATTTTTTTATTTTTTTGCCATCTGTGTCCCATTGTGACACGACAGGAAGTGGGAGGAAATCTCTCCAAAAGGGAGATCCACATTTAGGAAATGGTCCCCATTGGAAGATTTCCGTTTCCTGTTGTAAAGACAACCCAGACGTTCACATCCCCCCCCCCCCATGACTTTCAGTCCGTGTCACCGGGACCATAGAGGGCGGAGACACAGATGGCGTTAAAAACCTGACAGGGGTTCCAATCCTCTCCTGGCATTGGATGCATGTTAAAGGGCCGGTACACCAATGACATGAGAGTTCCATAGAAGAGATTTGTAACCTTCTCAGAGCGGCTCTCATCTGTACAGGGAGTGAAAGGAGAAGCAGAAGAGGGATGAGGTGATCTCTCTGCTCTCCCCTCCTCCGATCCCGGGTCCAGCTCAGGTTCATACGGGTCCAGCTCTTTTATATCATTCAGTCTCTTGTCATTGGCGGCCGTTCAACTCACACCGAGCAGCAAGAAAATGAAAATGAAGCAAGATAAGAGGAGGAGGAGAGCAGTCCACGACATCAGATCAGCAGGACAGACACCAGTGACGGGCAAGTGAGCGACAGTCATATGTCAGAATACCTTGATTCTATTGGGCAGCCAAAGCCGCGGCAGAGCAGGTACAGGGTGGGGGATGGGCGCCCCCGAGTGGAGAATGGGTAGTGGGAGCTCCTCCTCCCATTCCTCTGAGGAGCGAATCCCAGGGTGCGGAACGGGAAGATGAAGGGCACATCCTCGGGGGCGGGGAGGGCACATCCTCGGGGGCGGGGAGGGCACGTTCCATTATACAGAGCAGCAGTTTTTTTATTATCAGAAAGACCTTTAGCTGCGGCGTGACTTGGAATGCTGGATCAGCCACTGTAGAGTGATATCTGAGGAGAGAGGATTGTGGGATTTAGATTTAGAATGGCTAAAAAAAATAAATTAAAATAAATAAAGTGCCGGCATAATGACTGAATTAATGAAGTGTTCTCCAGAGCCCTCTGATGAAGAGGGGGGAACCCTCGAAACATGTTAGCATCTGCAGAACTCAGGGACAATGACCCTTGTGATAGCATGAACAGTGACAGGTCCTCTTTATTGAGAGATTTGGAGTCTATTAGACCCGGATCTCTCCATAAAGAGGACCCGTCACCTCCTATTACTGTCACACGGGATGTTTACATTCATTATAGACCCCGGATCTCTCCATAAAGAGGACCCGTCACCTCCTATTACTGTCACATGGGATGTTTACATTCATTATAGACCCCGGATCTCTCCATAAAGAGGACCCGTCACCCCCTATTACTGTCACATGGGATGTTTACATTCATTATAAACCCCCGATCTCTCCATAAAGAGGACCCGTCACCTCCTATTACTGTCACATGGGATGTTTACATTCATTATAGACCCCGGATCTCTCCATAAAGAGGACCCGTCACCCCCTATTACTGTCACATGGGATGTTTACATTCATTATAGACCCCGGATCTCTCCATAAAGAGGACCGTCACCTCTTATTACTGTCACATGGGATGTTTACATTCATTATAAACCCCGGATCTCTCCATAAAGAGGACCCGTCACCTCCTATTACTGTCACATGGGATGTTTACATTCATTATAGACCCCGGATCTCTCCATAAAGAGGACCCGTCACCCCCTATTACTGTCACATGGGATGTTTACATTCATTATAGACCCCGGATCCCTCCATAAAGAGGACCCGTCACCCCCTATTACTGTCACACGGGATGTTTACATTCATTATAAACCCCGGATCTCTCCATAAAGAGGACCCGTCACCCCCTATTACTGTCACATGGGATGTTTACATTCATTATAGACCCCGGATCTCGCCGTAAAGAGGACCGTCACCTCCTATTACTGTCACACGGGATGTTTACATTATAGACCCCGGATCTCTCCATAAAGAGGACCGTCACCTCCTATTACTGTCACATGGGATGTTTACATTCATTATAGACCCCGGATCTCTCCATAAAGAGGACCCGTCACCCCCTATTACTGTCACATGGGATGTTTACATTCATTATAGACCCCGGATCCCTCCATAAAGAGGACCCGTCACCCCTATTACTGTCACACGGGATGTTTACATTCATTATAAACCCCGGATCTCTCCATAAAGAGGACCCGTCACCCCCTATTACTGTCACACGGGATGTTTACATTATAGACCCCGGATCTCTCCATAAAGAGGACCCGTCACCCCCTATTACTGTCACATGGGATGTTTACATTCATTATAGACCCCGGATCTCTCCATAAAGAGGACCCGTCACCCCCTATTACTGTCACACGGGATGTTTACATTCATTATAAACCCCGGATCTCTCCATAAAGAGGACCCGTCACCCCCTATTACTGTCACACGGGATGTTTACATTATAGACCTCGGATCTCTCCATAAAGAGGACCCGTCACCTCCTATTACTGTCACATGGGATGTTTACATTCATTATAGACCCCGGATCTCTCCATAAAGAGGACCCGTCACCCCCTATTACTGTCACATGGGATGTTTACATTCATTATAGACCCCGGATCCCTCCATAAAGAGGACCCGTCACCCCCTATTACTGTCACACGGGATGTTTACATTCATTATAAACCCCGGATCTCTCCATAAAGAGGACCCGTCACCCCCTATTACTGTCACACGGGATGTTTACATTATAGACCCCGGATCTCTCCATAAGAGGACCCGTCACCCCTATTACTGTCACATGGAATGTTTACATTCATTATAGACCCCGGATCTCTCCATAAAGAGGACCGTCACCCCCTATTACTGTCACATGGGATGTTTACATTCATTATAGACCCCGAATCTCTCCATAAAGAGGACCCGTCACCCCCTATTACTGTCACATGGGATGTTTACATTCATTATAGACCCCGGATCCCTCCATAAAGAGGACCCGTCACCCCCTATTACTGTCACACGGGATGTTTACATTCATTATAGACCCCGGATCCCTCCATAAAGAGGACCCGTCACCTCCTATTACTGTCACATGGGATGTTTACATTCATTATAGACCCCGGATCTCTCCATAAAGAGGACCCGTCACCTCCTATTACTGTCACATGGGATGTTTACATTCATTATAGACCCCGGATCTCTCCATAAAGAGGACCCGTCACCCCCTATTACTGTCACATGGGATGTTTACATTCATTATAGACCCCGGATCTCTCCATAAAGAGGACCCGTCACCCCCTATTACTGTCACATGGGATGTTTACATTATAGACCCCGGATCTCTCCATAAAGAGGACCCGTCACCCCCTATTACTGTCACATGGGATGTTTACATTCATTATAGACCCCGGATCCCTCCATAAAGAGGACCCGTCACCTCCTATTACTGTCACATGGGATGTTTACATTATAGACCCCGGATCTCTCCATAAAGAGGACCCGTCACCTCCTATTACTGTCACATGGGATGTTTACATTATAGACCTCGGATCTCTCCATAAAGAGGACCCGTCACCCCCTATTACTGTCACATGGGATGTTTACATTCATTATAGACCCCGGATCTCTCCATAAAGAGGACCGTCACCCCCTATTACTGTCACATGGGATGTTTACATTCATTATAGACCCCGGATCTCTCCATAAAGAGGACCCGTCACCTTCTATTACTGTCATATGGGATGTTTATATAAAGGCTTTTAAAGCTTCGCCTATGGATAGTAAAATTTACATTGTTTGTTGCCCCTGCGTGAGCGTGCGCAATTTTAAAGCACAACATGTTGGCTATCCATTTACTCAGTGTAACATCTTTTATATTTTACCAAAAATTGTGTTTGTTTTTTTTTTTAAGTAAAAAAAAATAAAATAAAAAAATAAAAACTGCGTTCGAAAAACCACTGTGCAAATACCATGCGATATAAAAATAAAAAAATAAAAATAAAAAAAAATGCATCACCCACCAATTTATTCTCTAGGGCCTTTGCGTTAATATTTATATATATAAAAAATTATTTTGTTTGGGGGTTCCAAGCAATTTTCTAGCAAAAATACTGATTGTTAAATCGTCATGGAAACAAAAACTGTCAGAAAAGGCCCGGAAGTGGAGAGAGACGATCCGTGAAGTGAAGTTCCTTCATATTGTGTCCTGACCTCACTGCCCACATCAGTCCCGGGCTCTCCGGTGGAATTAGAGCCCGGTAAATGCGGTGGGGGTTGGGGGGTGGGGTGGGGGGACACCCCTCTTCCACCCCCTGCAAAGCGATCTGGTGACTGTATAGCTCCTCAGATCTTTTACAATAGAATCTTTGGCTTTATATTTATTTTTTTATGAAAAAATAAAATTGAATAAAATAAGAAGAAGGTAGCAGGGATCGTCGTGGTTACAGCTGCAGCCACGCTCCCGGTAGAACCACGGACACCGCTGCGCGAGGACATACAGGCACTCACATCTTCGGCAAGTGATTAAATTGAGGTTAATTGACTCGTATGATTAACACCCGCCCCAGAGGGCGCCTTACACCGGATTCAGGAGGTTTTCTGCCCCCACCATGTGATACATAATAGGAGATAATTGCCCCTCTCCGGCGCTCACCTATGTTATCCTTCTCTTTGCAGGAAATGGAATAACAGCAGATCTCTCTGTCCTGGATGGATGACAGGTGCCTGCGGAGGAAACAAACAAAAATCAATAGAATTCTCTGCACAGCCACCAGACCTCAATGAAAACGCAGCAAACACCATTGTTTTTTTCCTCACAATGACGATCGCTGTACTTTCTATTCTTCAGACTCGGCACACGTGGCCTAGGCGGGTGACAACACTGAACAGCGGCACGTGGCCGCACACAGATGCCTTCCTAAATAAGGACGCATCCCCAACAAAATACATAAACCATTGACAAATATAAATTCTACACCCGAGACGGGCTGAACCAACGCAAGAAATCCCAGCCTCAGATTTGGGATTCTGGAGGAAGATTCCCCAGGGGGGTCAAACGATCGAGGCATTGAGACACGGGATCGGGGAAGCTTTCACTTACATCGATTGACATTCATCTCTTTTAGAGCAACGCTTGTCATGTTATGGGGTACCGGAGGATTTCGCTGTGGCCCCCGACAGTGCCAGATGTTTGAAGTCTCTAGAAATCTTCTGTCATATACAGAAGACCGTCAGACTTCAAACATAATAGAGGAGATGGTCAGAGAATGCGGATGTGCAGAAGGTCGGCACTAAGGTTTTGGAGAGTAAAGGAGGGAGAGGGAGAGTAGAGGAGGGAGGGGGAGAGTAGAGGAGGGAGAGGGAAAGTAGAGGAGAGAGAGGGAGAGGGAAAGTAGAGGAGGGAGAGGGAGAGGGAAAGTAGAGGAGAGAGAGGGAGAGGGAAAGTAGAGGAGAGAGAGGGAGAGGGAGAGTAGAGGAGGGAGAGTAGAGGAGGGATAGGGAGAGTGAGAGTGAGAGTAGAGGAGGGATAGGGAGAGTGAGAGTGAGAGTAGAGGAGGGATAGGGAGAGTGAGAGTGAGAGTAGAGGAGGGAGAGTGAGAGTGAGAGTAGAGGAGGGAGAGTGAGAGTGAGAGTAGAGGAGGGAGAGTGAGAGTGAGAGTAGAGGAGGGAGAGGGAGAGTGAGAGTAGAGGAGGGAGAGGGAGAGTGAGGAGAGGAGGGAGTAGAGGAGGGAGAGGGAGAGTGAGAGTAGAGGAGGGAGAGGGAGAGTGAGAGTAGAGGAGGGAGAGGGAGAGTGAGAGTAGAGGAGGGAGAGGGAGAGTGAGAGTAGAGGAGGGAGAGGGAGAGTGAGAGTAGAGGAGGGAGAGGGAGAGTGAGAGTAGAGGAGGGAGAGGGAGAGTGAGAGTAGAGGAGGGAGAGTAGAGGAGGGAGAGTAGAGGAGGGAGAGTAGAGGAGGGAGAGTAGAGGAGGGAGAGTAGAGGAGGGAGAGTAGAGGAGGGAGAGGGAGAGTGAGAGTAGAGGAGGGAGAGGGAGAGTAGAGGAGGGAGAGTAGAGGAGGGAGAGGGAGAGTAGAGGAGGGGAGAGGGAGAGTAGAGGAGGGAGAGGGAGAGTAGAGGAGGGAGAGGGAGAGTAGAGGAGGGAGAGGGAGAGTAGAGGAGGGAGAGTAGAGGAGGGAGAGAGTAGAGGGAGAGTGAGGAGGGAGAGTAGAGGGAGAGTAGAGGAGGGAGAGTAGAGGGAGAGTAGAGGAGGAGAGAGGAGAGTAGAGGAGAGAGTAGAGGAGGGAGAGGGAGAGTAGAGAGAGTAGAGGAGAGTAGAGGAGGGAGAGTAGAGGGGGATAGGGAGAGTGAGAGTGAGAGTAGAGGAGGGATAGGGAGAGTGAGAGTGAGAGTAGAGGAGGGATAGGGAGAGTGAGAAGAGGAGGGAGAGAGAGAGTGAGAGTAGAGGAGGGAGAGAGAGTGTGAGAGTAGAGGAGGGAGAGTGAGGTAGAGGAGGAGAGGGAGAGTGAGAGTAGAGGAGGGAGAGGGAGAGTGAGAGTAGAGGAGGAGAGGGAGGAGAGAGAGAGAGAGTAGAGGAGGGAGAGTGAGAGTAGAGGAGGAGGAGAGAAGAGGAGGGAGAGTAGGAGGGAGAGTAGAGGAGGGAGAGTAGAGGGAGAGTAGAGGGAGGGAGAGTAGAGGAGAGTAGAGGAGGGAGAGGGAGAGTAGAGGAGGGAGAGGAGAGTAGAGGAGGGAGAGGGGAGAGTAGAGGAGGAGAGGAGAGTAGAGGAGGGAGAGTAGAGGCGGAGAGGGAGAGTAGAGGAGGGAGAGGAGAGTAGAGGAGGGAGAGTAGAGGGAGAGTAGAGGGAGAGTAGAGGAGGGAGAGTAGAGGAGGGAGAGAGGGAGAGTAGAGGAGGGAGAGGGAGAGGAGGGAGAGGGAGAGTAGAGGAGGGAGAGGAGGGAGAGGGAGAGTAGAGGAGGGAGAGTAGAGGAGGGAGAGTAGAGGGAGAGTAGAGGAGGGAGAGGGGAGAGTAGAGGAGGGAGAGGGAGAGTAGAGGAGGGAGAGGGAGAGTAGAGGAGGGAGAGGGAGAGTAGAGGAGGGAGAGGGAGAGTAGAGGAGGGAGAGGGAGAGTAGAGGAGGGAGAGGGAGGAGTAGAGGAGGGGAGAGGAGGAGTAGAGGAGGGAGAGGGAGGAGTAGAGGAGGGAGAGGGAGGAGTAGAGGAGGGAGAGGGAGGAGTAGAGGAGGGAGAGGGAGAGTAGAGGAGGGAGAGGGAGAGTAGAGGAGGGAGAGGGAGAGTAGAGGAGGGAGAGTAGAGGAGGGAGAGGGAGAGTAGAGGGAGAGTAGAGGAGGGAGAGGGAGAGTAGAGGAGGGAGAGGGATAGTAGAGGAGGGAGAGGGAGAGTAGAGGAGGGAGAGGGAGAGTAGAGGAGGGAGAGTAGAGGAGGAGAGGGAGGAGTAGAGGAGGGAGAGGGAGGAGTAGAGGAGGGAGAGGGAGGAGTAGAGGAGGGAGAGGGAGAGTAGAGGAGGGAGAGGGAGAGTAGAGGAGGGGAGAGGGAGAGTAGAGGAGGGAGAGTAGAGGAGGGAGAGGGGAGAGTAGAGGGAGAGTAGAGGGAGGGAGAGGGAGAGTAGAGGAGGAGAGGGATAGTAGAGGAGGGAGAGGGAGAGTAGAGGAGGGAGAGGGAGAGTAGAGGAGGGAGAGTAGAGGAGGGAGAGGGAGCATTTTTTTATTTTCTTTTGCTTTCTGGATTATTCTTTTGGTATTTACTTTTTTATCTATTTTCTATGCTATTCTAGTTATTAGAAATGCTATACATTTGTAAAATTAAATATATTTATTTAATGTGAACTTTTTTACATGCGCCTAACCTCCATCGCCTTTGAAGCAGGCTCCGCTTCCAGATCGCTCCCCGGAGACTGACAGGCGGGGAGGAAGCGGAGTGATGTCTCTTCACCGCCTGTCTTAACCCCCATCTTTGCTGACCATCGCAGCGGGATTTGTGAACAACCTGAATTAAACCAAGTCAGACCTGAGACCACATTGGACCTCATTAAGACCCCTTTCACACCGGGGTGTTTTTCATGAGTTTTTCAGGCGCTTTAGCGTTAAAAAAAAAAAAAAAAAAAAAAAAAAAAGCGCCTGTAATGCGCTTGAAAGAAGCCTCATCTGCAGTCCCAATGTGAAAGCCCCGAGTGCTTTAAGAGCCCTTTCACAATGTCAGCGCCTGAAAAACGCTCGTAAAGCGGCGCTTAAACTAGCAGCGTTTTTCGAGCGTTATTGGGACGCTTTTTACCCCTGCTAGTGGCCAAATAAAGGGTTAAAATCGCCCACAAAACACTACTGCCATATTGCTTTTCAGGCACTTTTCGGGCGTTTTACAGGCGCTTCCCATTGATTTCAATGGGAAGGGGCGTTTTAGGAGCGTTGTATTCACCGCTCCAAAAGCGCTGCAAAGAAGCTGCTTGCAGGACTTTGACGCCCTGCCAGCGCAGCGGCTCAGTGTGAAAGCACTCCAGCTTTTACATTGGGATTGCAGTTGCGGCTTCTTTCAATCGTTTTTATTAACGCTAAAGCGCCTGAAAAACACCCAAAAAACGCCCCAGTGTGAAAGGGGTCTAATAGAAGATTTGGTGCCCCTGGCTGGTTGTACATCGATGCCCCCTGGTGGGCAGGGTAGGATTCAACACCTTATTGAGTCTCCCACCGCCAGCGGCATTATGTATGAGAAGGTGGTGTCACCCCTTGGCCTAGTTTGGGGAGATCTGAGCAGTGGGAGGGAAGCAATGCAGAAAGGTTAATCGGGGGTCACTTATTGGTCGATAAGTACATTTTCTCAATCAGCTGCTTCTCATCCAAGGCGCTGGAGAGATCTCGCTTATTCCCGAGAACCAAGACCTGAGAAGAAGGAAAGATACGGATTACAGATACACCAATCATCAGAGGGCTCCTCCCACCCCCCAATCCACATCTTCCAAT